>NW_028318033.1:0-600000 GCF_062004578.1 Staurois parvus | reverse complement strand
TCAGTGAAGACATCCGAGAGCAGACCGCCTTCAGTAAAGACTAGAAATTCTGAATCAATCCTCTGCCCACTGCTTTACACCCTTTCTAGCAAACTTTCCACAAAAGGAATTTTTAGTTCATATGTACTTCAATACATGTTTAAGGTGGCCAACTGCGTCAAATTAATCCCTCTCTGGCCAGGCTCTACTCTACTCTGAAAAATGCAAATGCTCTAGTGGATATAGTGCCATTATAGGGCAGAAAGGCAAAAGATGTAGAAGAGCTACAGGTGCAGGTCTGGTTTCTGTCCGGGACAATGCAATACAAACCTACCTTGTACAGATTCATCCCAATCACACCCCCTTCCATTAGTACAGATCCCCAGTAACAACCAGTACAAACACCCCAGTACACCTCCAGAAAAAAGACAACCCTCAGTAAAGACATCTTGGTGGTGACCCTCTCCAGTAAGGACTCCCGCAGTGCAGTCCCCCTCAGTGCAGTCACCCTCAGTACAGATTCCCCATTGCAGAAAAGCCAAGAGGAGCCCCCCTCAGTTTAAACCTTCCCAGTGCAGATTCACCCTGTACAGTCCACATCAGTACAGAACCCTCCTGAAAACAGACCCTTCCATAGACACACCCAGTACGGAACCCCTGCACTAATGACCCACCCAGAAAACACAACCCTCAGTACACAAACCATTATTGCACACACGTTTGTTGTGTTGGTGATGCTCTGGTCAAAAAGGTTCTGCTGTCTGTCACCCGTAAATGGGTATACCTCCTTCCCCGTTTTACAGTCGAGACTGCGCACACAGACGGGACAGCAGTGCAGAGTTCATACTCTTCCAGTCCCCTAGAAGGATCGGCCTCAAGCGGAGATCTGCCTAGGTTAAAGATCAGCCGCGAAGGATGCAACCTCTAGGGGGTGCTGAAACAGTATGGAAACTCATGTATGACTTTCACATTAAAGATCAAAAATGCATACTATTTTTGAAACAACGTGCTCTGCAAAGTATGGTAGTGTGCTTCAATGCAGTTAACTATGGACATGCCCCTATGCAGACATTCCAAGGATAGACACTTCCAGTAGAGAATCGCCTTGTACAGGCCACCCCAACTACAGACGCCTCCAATGGAAAAGACCCCCCAGTAACCACCAGTACAAACACCCCTCAGCACAGACACCCCAGTACACCCCCGGAAGTATTGACACTCCTCAGTGAAGACATCCGAGAGCAGACCGCCTTCAGTAAAGACTAGAAATTCTGAATCAATCCTCTGCCCACTGCTTTACACCCTTTCTAGCAAACTTTCCACAAAAGGAATTTTTAGTTCATATGTATTTCAATACATGTTTAAGGTGGCCAACTGCGTCAAATTAATCCCTCTCTGGCCAGGCTCTACTCTACTCAGAAAAATGCAAATGCTCTAGTGGATATAGTGCCATTATAGGGCAGAAAGGCAAAAGATGTAGAAGAGCTAGAGGTGCAGGTCTGGTTTCTGTCCGGGACAATGCAATACAAACCTACCTTGTACAGATTCATCCCAATCACACCCCCTTCCATTAGTACAGATCCCCAGTAACAACCAGTACAGACACCCCAGTACACCTCCAGAAAAAAGACAACCCTCAGTAAAGACATCTTGGTGCGGACCCTCTCCAGTAAGGACTCCCGCAGTGCAGTCCCCCCCAGTGCAGTCACCCTCAGTACAGATTCCCCATTGCAGAAAAGCCAAGAGGAGCCCCCCTCAGTTTAAACCTTCCCAGTGCAGATTCACCCTGTACAGTCCACATCAGTACAGACCCCTCCTGAAAACAGACCCTTCCATAGACACACCCAGTACGGAACCCCTGCACTAATGACCCACCCAGAAAACACAACCCTCAGTACACAAACCATTATTGCACACACGTTTGTTGTGTTGGTGATGCTCTGGTCAAAAAGGTTCTGCTGTCTGTCACCCGTAAATGGGTATACCTCCTTCCCCGTTTTACAGTCGAGACTGTGCACACAGACGGGACAGCAGTGCAGAGTTCATACTCTTCCAGTCCCCTAGAAGGATCGGCCTCAAGCGGAGATCTGCCTAGGTGAAAGATCAGCCGCGAAGGATGCAACCTCTAGGGGGTGCTGAAACAGTATAGAAACTCATGTATGACTTTCACATCAAAGATCAAAAATGCATACTATTTTTGAAACAACGTGCTCTGCAAAGTATGGTAGTGTGCTTCAATGCAGTTAACTATGGACATGCCCCTATGCAGACATTCCAAGGATAGACACTTCCAGTAGAGAATCGCCTTGTACAGGCCTCCCCAACTACAGACGCCTCCAATGGAAAAGACCCCCCAGTAACCACCAGTACAAACACCCCTCAGCACAGACACCCCAGTACACCCCCGCAAGTATTGACACTCCTCAGTGAAGACATCCGAGAGCAGACCGCCTTCAGTAAAGACTAGAAATTCTGAATCAATCCTCTGCCCACTGCTTTACACCCTTTCTAGCAAACTTTCCACAAAAGGAATTTTTAGTTCATATGTATTTCAATACATGTTTAAGGTGGCCAACTGCGTCCAATTAATCCCTCTCTGGCCAGGCTCTACTCTACTCTGAAAAATGCAAATGCTCCAGTGGATATAGTGCCATTATAGGGCAGAAAGACAAAAGATGTAGAAGAGCTACATGTGCAGGTCTGGTTTCTGTCCGGGACAATGCAATACAAACCTACCTTGTACAGATTCATCCCAATCACACCCCCTTCCATTAGTACAGATCCCCAGTAACAACCAGTACAGACACCCCAGTACACCTCCAGAAAAAAGACAACCCTCAGTAAAGACATCTTGGTGCGGACCCTCTCCAGTAAGGACTCCCGCAGTGCAGTCCCCCCCAGTGCAGTCACCCTCAGTACAGATTCCCCATTGCAGAAAAGCCAAGAGGAGCCCCCCTCAGTTTAAACCTTCCCAGTGCAGATTCACCCTGTACAGTCCACATCAGTACAGACCCCTCCTGAAAACAGACCCTTCCATAGACACACCCAGTACGGAACCCCTGCACTAATGACCCACCCAGAAAACACAACCCTCAGTACACAAACCATTATTGCACACACGTTTGTTGTGTTGGTGATGCTCTGGTCAAAAAGGTTCTGCTGTCTGTCACCCGTAAATGGGTATACCTCCTTCCCCGTTTTACAGTCGAGACTGCGCACACAGACGGGACAGCAGTGCAGAGTTCATACTCTTCCAGTCCCATAGAAGGATCGGCCTCAAGCGGAGATCTGCCTAGGTGAAAGATCAGCCGCGAAGGATGCAACCTCTAGGGGGTGCTGAAACCGTATAGAAACTCATGTATGACTTTCACATCAAAGATCAAAAATGCATACTATTTTTGAAACAACGTGCTCTGCAAAGTATGGTAGTGTGCTTCAATGCAGTTAACTATGGACATGCCCCTATGCAGACATTCCAAGGATAGACACTTCCAGTAGAGAATCGCCTTGTACAGGCCACCCCAACTACAGACGCCTCCAATGGAAAAGACCCCCCAGTAACCACCAGTACAAACACCCCTCAGCACAGACACCCCAGTACACCCCCGGAAGTATTGACACTCCTCAGTGAAGACATCCGAGAGCAGACCGCCTTCAGTAAAGACTAGAAATTCTGAATCAATCCTCTGCCCACTGCTTTACACCCTTTCTAGCAAACTTTCCACAAAAGGAATTTTTAGTTCATATGTATTTCAATACATGTTTAAGGTGGCCAACTGCGTCAAATTAATCCCTCTCTGGCCAGGCACTACTCTACTCTGAAAAATGCAAATGCTCTAGTGGATATAGTGCCATTATAGGGCAGAAAGGCAAAAGATGTAGAAGAGCTACAGGTGCAGGTCTGGTTTCTGTCCGGGACAATGCATCACAAACCTACCTTGTACAGATTCATCCCAATCACACCCCCTTCCATTAGTACAGATCCCCAGTAACAACCAGTACAGACACTCCAGTACACCTCCAGAAAAAAGACAACCCTCAGTAAAGACATCTTGGTGCGGACCCTCTCCAGTAAGGACTCCCGCAGTGCAGTCCCCCCCAGTGCAGTCACCCTCAGTACAGATTCCCCATTGCAGAAAAGCCAAGAGGAGCCCCCCTCAGTTTAAACCTTCCCAGTGCAGATTCACCCTGTACAGTCCACATCAGTACAGACCCCTCCTGAAAACAGACCCTTCCATAGACACACCCAGTACGGAATCCCTGCACTAATGACCCACCCAGAAAACACAACCCTCAGTACACAAACCATTATTGCACACACGTTTGTTGTGTTGGTGATGCTCTGGTCAAAAAGGTTCTGCTGTCTGTCACCCGTAAATGGGTATACCTCCTTCCCCGTTTTACAGTCGAGACTGCGCACACAGACGGGACAGCAGTGCAGAGTTCATACTCTTCCAGTCCCCTAGAAGGATCGGCCTCAAGCGGAGATCTGCCTAGGTTAAAGATCAGCCGCGAAGGATGCAACCTCTAGGGGGTGCTGAAACAGTATGGAAACTCATGTATGACTTTCACATTAAAGATCAAAAATGCATACTATTTTTGAAACAACGTGCTCTGCAAAGTATGGTAGTGTGCTTCAATGCAGTTAACTATGGACATGCCCCTATGCAGACATTCCAAGGATAGACACTTCCAGTAGAGAATCGCCTTGTACAGGCCACCCCAACTACAGACGCCTCCAATGGAAAAGACCCCCCAGTAACCACCAGTACAAACACCCCTCAGCACAGACACCCCAGTACACCCCCGGAAGTATTGACACTCCTCAGTGAAGACATCCGAGAGCAGACCGCCTTCAGTAAAGACTAGAAATTCTGAATCAATCCTCTGCCCACTGCTTTACACCCTTTCTAGCAAACTTTCCACAAAAGGAATTTTTAGTTCATATGTACTTCAATACATGTTTAAGGTGGCCAACTGCGTCAAATTAATCCCTCTCTGGCCAGGCTCTACTCTACTCTGAAAAATGCAAATGCTCTAGTGGATATAGTGCCATTATAGGGCAGAAAGGCAAAAGATGTAGAAGAGCTACAGGTGCAGGTCTGGTTTCTGTCCGGGACAATGCAATACAAACCTACCTTGTACAGATTCATCCCAATCACACCCCCTTCCATTAGTACAGATCCCCAGTAACAACCAGTACAAACACCCCAGTACACCTCCAGAAAAAAGACAACCCTCAGTAAAGACATCTTGGTGGTGACCCTCTCCAGTAAGGACTCCCGCAGTGCAGTCCCCCTCAGTGCAGTCACCCTCAGTACAGATTCCCCATTGCAGAAAAGCCAAGAGGAGCCCCCCTCAGTTTAAACCTTCCCAGTGCAGATTCACCCTGTACAGTCCACATCAGTACAGAACCCTCCTGAAAACAGACCCTTCCATAGACACACCCAGTACGGAACCCCTGCACTAATGACCCACCCAGAAAACACAACCCTCAGTACACAAACCATTATTGCACACACGTTTGTTGTGTTGGTGATGCTCTGGTCAAAAAGGTTCTGCTGTCTGTCACCCGTAAATGGGTATACCTCCTTCCCCGTTTTACAGTCGAGACTGCGCACACAGACGGGACAGCAGTGCAGAGTTCATACTCTTCCAGTCCCCTAGAAGGATCGGCCTCAAGCGGAGATCTGCCTAGGTTAAAGATCAGCCGCGAAGGATGCAACCTCTAGGGGGTGCTGAAACAGTATGGAAACTCATGTATGACTTTCACATTAAAGATCAAAAATGCATACTATTTTTGAAACAACGTGCTCTGCAAAGTATGGTAGTGTGCTTCAATGCAGTTAACTATGGACATGCCCCTATGCAGACATTCCAAGGATAGACACTTCCAGTAGAGAATCGCCTTGTACAGGCCACCCCAACTACAGACGCCTCCAATGGAAAAGACCCCCCAGTAACCACCAGTACAAACACCCCTCAGCACAGACACCCCAGTACACCCCCGGAAGTATTGACACTCCTCAGTGAAGACATCCGAGAGCAGACCGCCTTCAGTAAAGACTAGAAATTCTGAATCAATCCTCTGCCCACTGCTTTACACCCTTTCTAGCAAACTTTCCACAAAAGGAATTTTTAGTTCATATGTATTTCAATACATGTTTAAGGTGGCCAACTGCGTCAAATTAATCCCTCTCTGGCCAGGCTCTACTCTACTCAGAAAAATGCAAATGCTCTAGTGGATATAGTGCCATTATAGGGCAGAAAGGCAAAAGATGTAGAAGAGCTAGAGGTGCAGGTCTGGTTTCTGTCCGGGACAATGCAATACAAACCTACCTTGTACAGATTCATCCCAATCACACCCCCTTCCATTAGTACAGATCCCCAGTAACAACCAGTACAGACACCCCAGTACACCTCCAGAAAAAAGACAACCCTCAGTAAAGACATCTTGGTGCGGACCCTCTCCAGTAAGGACTCCCGCAGTGCAGTCCCCCCCAGTGCAGTCACCCTCAGTACAGATTCCCCATTGCAGAAAAGCCAAGAGGAGCCCCCCTCAGTTTAAACCTTCCCAGTGCAGATTCACCCTGTACAGTCCACATCAGTACAGACCCCTCCTGAAAACAGACCCTTCCATAGACACACCCAGTACGGAACCCCTGCACTAATGACCCACCCAGAAAACACAACCCTCAGTACACAAACCATTATTGCACACACGTTTGTTGTGTTGGTGATGCTCTGGTCAAAAAGGTTCTGCTGTCTGTCACCCGTAAATGGGTATACCTCCTTCCCCGTTTTACAGTCGAGACTGTGCACACAGACGGGACAGCAGTGCAGAGTTCATACTCTTCCAGTCCCCTAGAAGGATCGGCCTCAAGCGGAGATCTGCCTAGGTGAAAGATCAGCCGCGAAGGATGCAACCTCTAGGGGGTGCTGAAACAGTATAGAAACTCATGTATGACTTTCACATCAAAGATCAAAAATGCATACTATTTTTGAAACAACGTGCTCTGCAAAGTATGGTAGTGTGCTTCAATGCAGTTAACTATGGACATGCCCCTATGCAGACATTCCAAGGATAGACACTTCCAGTAGAGAATCGCCTTGTACAGGCCTCCCCAACTACAGACGCCTCCAATGGAAAAGACCCCCCAGTAACCACCAGTACAAACACCCCTCAGCACAGACACCCCAGTACACCCCCGCAAGTATTGACACTCCTCAGTGAAGACATCCGAGAGCAGACCGCCTTCAGTAAAGACTAGAAATTCTGAATCAATCCTCTGCCCACTGCTTTACACCCTTTCTAGCAAACTTTCCACAAAAGGAATTTTTAGTTCATATGTATTTCAATACATGTTTAAGGTGGCCAACTGCGTCCAATTAATCCCTCTCTGGCCAGGCTCTACTCTACTCTGAAAAATGCAAATGCTCCAGTGGATATAGTGCCATTATAGGGCAGAAAGACAAAAGATGTAGAAGAGCTACATGTGCAGGTCTGGTTTCTGTCCGGGACAATGCAATACAAACCTACCTTGTACAGATTCATCCCAATCACACCCCCTTCCATTAGTACAGATCCCCAGTAACAACCAGTACAGACACCCCAGTACACCTCCAGAAAAAAGACAACCCTCAGTAAAGACATCTTGGTGCGGACCCTCTCCAGTAAGGACTCCCGCAGTGCAGTCCCCCCCAGTGCAGTCACCCTCAGTACAGATTCCCCATTGCAGAAAAGCCAAGAGGAGCCCCCCTCAGTTTAAACCTTCCCAGTGCAGATTCACCCTGTACAGTCCACATCAGTACAGACCCCTCCTGAAAACAGACCCTTCCATAGACACACCCAGTACGGAACCCCTGCACTAATGACCCACCCAGAAAACACAACCCTCAGTACACAAACCATTATTGCACACACGTTTGTTGTGTTGGTGATGCTCTGGTCAAAAAGGTTCTGCTGTCTGTCACCCGTAAATGGGTATACCTCCTTCCCCGTTTTACAGTCGAGACTGCGCACACAGACGGGACAGCAGTGCAGAGTTCATACTCTTCCAGTCCCATAGAAGGATCGGCCTCAAGCGGAGATCTGCCTAGGTGAAAGATCAGCCGCGAAGGATGCAACCTCTAGGGGGTGCTGAAACCGTATAGAAACTCATGTATGACTTTCACATCAAAGATCAAAAATGCATACTATTTTTGAAACAACGTGCTCTGCAAAGTATGGTAGTGTGCTTCAATGCAGTTAACTATGGACATGCCCCTATGCAGACATTCCAAGGATAGACACTTCCAGTAGAGAATCGCCTTGTACAGGCCACCCCAACTACAGACGCCTCCAATGGAAAAGACCCCCCAGTAACCACCAGTACAAACACCCCTCAGCACAGACACCCCAGTACACCCCCGGAAGTATTGACACTCCTCAGTGAAGACATCCGAGAGCAGACCGCCTTCAGTAAAGACTAGAAATTCTGAATCAATCCTCTGCCCACTGCTTTACACCCTTTCTAGCAAACTTTCCACAAAAGGAATTTTTAGTTCATATGTATTTCAATACATGTTTAAGGTGGCCAACTGCGTCAAATTAATCCCTCTCTGGCCAGGCACTACTCTACTCTGAAAAATGCAAATGCTCTAGTGGATATAGTGCCATTATAGGGCAGAAAGGCAAAAGATGTAGAAGAGCTACAGGTGCAGGTCTGGTTTCTGTCCGGGACAATGCATCACAAACCTACCTTGTACAGATTCATCCCAATCACACCCCCTTCCATTAGTACAGATCCCCAGTAACAACCAGTACAGACACTCCAGTACACCTCCAGAAAAAAGACAACCCTCAGTAAAGACATCTTGGTGCGGACCCTCTCCAGTAAGGACTCCCGCAGTGCAGTCCCCCCCAGTGCAGTCACCCTCAGTACAGATTCCCCATTGCAGAAAAGACAAGAGGAGCCCCCCTCAGTTTAAACCTTCCCAGTGCAGATTCACCCTGTACAGTCCACATCAGTACAGACCCCTCCTGAAAACAGACCCTTCCATAGACACACCCAGTACGGAATCCCTGCACTAATGACCCACCCAGAAAACACAACCCTCAGTACACAAACCATTATTGCACACACGTTTGTTGTGTTGGTGATGCTCTGGTCAAAAAGGTTCTGCTGTCTGTCACCCGTAAATGGGTATACCTCCTTCCCCGTTTTACAGTCGAGACTGCGCACACAGACGGGACAGCAGTGCAGAGTTCATACTCTTCCAGTCCCCTAGAAGGATCGGCCTCAAGCGGAGATCTGCCTAGGTTAAAGATCAGCCGCGAAGGATGCAACCTCTAGGGGGTGCTGAAACAGTATGGAAACTCATGTATGACTTTCACATTAAAGATCAAAAATGCATACTATTTTTGAAACAACGTGCTCTGCAAAGTATGGTAGTGTGCTTCAATGCAGTTAACTATGGACATGCCCCTATGCAGACATTCCAAGGATAGACACTTCCAGTAGAGAATCGCCTTGTACAGGCCACCCCAACTACAGACGCCTCCAATGGAAAAGACCCCCCAGTAACCACCAGTACAAACACCCCTCAGCACAGACACCCCAGTACACCCCCGGAAGTATTGACACTCCTCAGTGAAGACATCCGAGAGCAGACCGCCTTCAGTAAAGACTAGAAATTCTGAATCAATCCTCTGCCCACTGCTTTACACCCTTTCTAGCAAACTTTCCACAAAAGGAATTTTTAGTTCATATGTACTTCAATACATGTTTAAGGTGGCCAACTGCGTCAAATTAATCCCTCTCTGGCCAGGCTCTACTCTACTCTGAAAAATGCAAATGCTCTAGTGGATATAGTGCCATTATAGGGCAGAAAGGCAAAAGATGTAGAAGAGCTACAGGTGCAGGTCTGGTTTCTGTCCGGGACAATGCAATACAAACCTACCTTGTACAGATTCATCCCAATCACACCCCCTTCCATTAGTACAGATCCCCAGTAACAACCAGTACAAACACCCCAGTACACCTCCAGAAAAAAGACAACCCTCAGTAAAGACATCTTGGTGGTGACCCTCTCCAGTAAGGACTCCCGCAGTGCAGTCCCCCTCAGTTAAGTCACCCTCAGTACAGATTCCCCATTGCAGAAAAGCCAAGAGGAGCCCCCCTCAGTTTAAACCTTCCCAGTGCAGATTCACCCTGTACAGTCCACATCAGTACAGAACCCTCCTGAAAACAGACCCTTCCATAGACACACCCAGTACGGAACCCCTGCACTAATGACCCACCCAGAAAACACAACCCTCAGTACACAAACCATTATTGCACACACGTTTGTTGTGTTGGTGATGCTCTGGTCAAAAAGGTTCTGCTGTCTGTCACCCGTAAATGGGTATACCTCCTTCCCCGTTTTACAGTCGAGACTGCGCACACAGACGGGACAGCAGTGCAGAGTTCATACTCTTCCAGTCCCCTAGAAGGATCGGCCTCAAGCGGAGATCTGCCTAGGTTAAAGATCAGCCGCGAAGGATGCAACCTCTAGGGGGTGCTGAAACAGTATAGAAACTCATGTATGACTTTCACATTAAAGATCAAAAATGCATACTATTTTTGAAACAACGTGCTCTGCAAAGTATGGTAGTGTGCTTCAATGCAGTTAACTATGGACATGCCCCTATGCAGACATTCCAAGGATAGACACTTCCAGTAGAGAATCGCCTTGTACAGGCCACCCCAACTACAGACGCCTCCAATGGAAAAGACCCCCCAGTAACCACCAGTACAAACACCCCTCAGCACAGACACCCCAGTACACCCCCGGAAGTATTGACACTCCTCAGTGAAGACATCCGAGAGCAGACCGCCTTCAGTAAAGACTAGAAATTCTGAATCAATCCTCTGCCCACTGCTTTACACCCTTTCTAGCAAACTTTCCACAAAAGGAATTTTTAGTTCATATGTACTTCAATACATGTTTAAGGTGGCCAACTGCGTCAAATTAATCCCTCTCTGGCCAGGCTCTACTCTACTCTGAAAAATGCAAATGCTCTAGTGGATATAGTGCCATTATAGGGCAGAAAGGCAAAAGATGTAGAAGAGCTACAGGTGCAGGTCTGGTTTCTGTCCGGGACAATGCAATACAAACCTACCTTGTACAGATTCATCCCAATCACACCCCCTTCCATTAGTACAGATCCCCAGTAACAACCAGTACAAACACCCCAGTACACCTCCAGAAAAAAGACAACCCTCAGTAAAGACATCTTGGTGGTGACCCTCTCCAGTAAGGACTCCCGCAGTGCAGTCCCCCTCAGTGCAGTCACCCTCAGTACAGATTCCCCATTGCAGAAAAGCCAAGAGGAGCCCCCCTCAGTTTAAACCTTCCCAGTGCAGATTCACCCTGTACAGTCCACATCAGTACAGAACCCTCCTGAAAACAGACCCTTCCATAGACACACCCAGTACGGAACCCCTGCACTAATGACCCACCCAGAAAACACAACCCTCAGTACACAAACCATTATTGCACACACGTTTGTTGTGTTGGTGATGCTCTGGTCAAAAAGGTTCTGCTGTCTGTCACCCGTAAATGGGTATACCTCCTTCCCCGTTTTACAGTCGAGACTGCGCACACAGACGGGACAGCAGTGCAGAGTTCATACTCTTCCAGTCCCCTAGAAGGATCGGCCTCAAGCGGAGATCTGCCTAGGTGAAAGATCAGCCGCGAAGGATGCAACCTCTAGGGGGTGCTGAAACAGTATAGAAACTCATGTATGACTTTCACATCAAAGATCAAAAATGCATACTATTTTTGAAACAACGTGCTCTGTAAAGTATGGTAGTGTGCTTCAATGCAGTTAACTATGGACATGCCCCTATGCAGACATTCCAAGGATAGACACTTCCAGTAGAGAATCGCCTTGTACAGGCCACCCCAACTACAGACGCCTCCAATGGAAAAGACCCCCCAGTAACCACCAGTACAAACACCCCTCAGCACAGACACCCCAGTACACCCCCGGAAGTATTGACACTCCTCAGTGAAGACATCCGAGAGCAGACCGCCTTCAGTAAAGACTAGAAATTCTGAATCAATCCTCTGCCCACTGCTTTACACCCTTTCTAGCAAACTTTCCACAAAAGGAATTTTTAGTTCATATGTATTTCAATACATGTTTAAGGTGGCCAACTGCGTCAAATTAATCCCTCTCTGGCCAGGCTCTACTCTACTCTGAAAAATGCAAATGCTCTAGTGGATATAGTGCCATTATAGGGCAGAAAGGAAAAAGATGTAGAAGAGCTACAGGTGCAGGTCTGGTTTCTGTCCGGGACAATGCAATACAAACCTACCTTGTACAGATTCATCCCAATCACACCCCCTTCCATTAGTACAGATCCCCAGTAACAACCAGTACAGACACCCCAGTACACCTCCAGAAAAAAGACAACCCTCAGTAAAGACATCTTGGTGCGGACCCTCTCCAGTAAGGATTCCCGCAGTGCAGTCCCCCCCAGTGCAGTCACCCTCAGTACAGATTCCCCATTGCAGAAAAGCCAAGAGCAGCCCCCCTCAGTTTAAACCTTCCCAGTGCAGATTCACCCTGTACAGTCCACATCAGTACAGACCCCTCCTGAAAACAGACCCTTCCATAGACACACCCAGTACGGAACCCCTGCACTAATGACCCACCCAGAAAACACAACCCTCAGTACACAAACCATTATTGCACACACGTTTGTTGTGTTGGTGATGCTCTGGTCAAAAAGGTTCTGCTGTCTGTCACCCGTAAATGGGTATACCTCCTTCCCCGTTTTACAGTCGAGACTGCGCACACAGACGGGACAGCAGTGCAGAGTTCATACTCTTCCAGTCCCCTAGCAGGATCGGCCTCAAGCGGAGATCTGCCTAGGTGAAAGATCAGCCGCGAAGGATGCAACCTCTAGGGGGTGCTGAAACAGTATAGAAACTCATGTATGACTTTCACATCAAAGATCAAAAATGCATACTATTTTTGAAACAACGTGCTCTGCAAAGTATGGTAGTGTGCTTCAATGCAGTTAACTATGGACATGCCCCTATGCAGACATTCCAAGGATAGACACTTCCAGTAGAGAATCGCCTTGTACAGGCCACCCCAACTACAGACGCCTCCAATGGAAAAGACCCCCCAGTAACCACCAGTACAAACACCCCTCAGCACAGACACCCCAGTACACCCCCGGAAGTATTGACACTCCTCAGTGAAGACATCCGAGAGCAGACCGCCTTCAGTAAAGACTAGAAATTCTGAATCAATCCTCTGCCCACTGCTTTACACCCTTTCTAGCAAACTTTCCACAAAAGGAATTTTTAGTTCATATGTATTTCAATACATGTTTAAGGTGGCCAACTGCGTCAAATTAATCCCTCTCTGGCCAGGCTCTACTCTACTCTGAAAAATGCAAATGCTCTAGTGGATATAGTGCCATTATAGGGCAGAAAGGCAAAAGATGTAGAAGAGCTACAGGTGCAGGTCTGGTTTCTGTCCGGGACAATGCAATACAAACCTACCTTGTACAGATTCATCCCAATCACACCCCCTTCCATTAGTACAGATCCCCAGTAACAACCAGTACAGACACCCCAGTACACCTCCAGAAAAAAGACAACCCTCAGTAAAGACATCTTGGTGCGGACTCTCTCCAGTAAGGACTCCCGCAGTGCAGTCCCCCCCAGTGCAGTCACCCTCAGTACAGATTCCCCATTGCAGAAAAGACAAGAGGAGCCCCCCTCAGTTTAAACCTTCCCAGTGCAGATTCACCCTGTACAGTCCACATCAGTACAGACCCCTCCTGAAAACAGACCCTTCCATAGACACACCCAGTACGAAACCCCTGCAATAATGACCCACCCAGAAAACACAACCCTCAGTACACAAACCATTATTGCACACACGTTTGTTGTGTTGGTGATGCTCTGGTCAAAAAGGTTCTGCTGTCTGTCACCCGTAAATGGGTATACCTCCTTCCCCGTTTTACAGTCGAGACTGCGCACACAGACGGGACAGCAGTGCAGAGTTCATACTCTTCCAGTCCCCTAGAAGGATCGGCCTCAAGCGGAGATCTGCCTAGGTGAAAGATCAGCCGCGAAGGATGCAACCTCTAGGGGGTGCTGAAACAGTATAGAAACTCATGTATGACTTTCACATCAAAGATCAAAAATGCATACTATTTTTGAAACAACGTGCTCTGCAAAGTATGGTAGTGTGCTTCAATGCAGTTAACTATGGACATGCCCCTATGCAGACATTCCAAGGATAGACACTTCCAGTAGAGAATCGCCTTGTACAGGCCACCCCAACTACAGACGCCTCCAATGGAAAAGACCCCCCAGTAACCACCAGTACAAACACCCCTCAGCACAGACACCCCAGTACACCCCCGGAAGTATTGACACTCCTCAGTGAAGACATCCGAGAGCAGACCGTCTTCAGTAAAGACTAGAAATTCTGAATCAATCCTCTGCCCACTGCTTTACACCCTTTCTAGCAAACTTTCCACAAAAGGAATTTTTAGTTCATATGTATTTCAATACATGTTTAAGGTGGCCAACTGCGTCAAATTAATCCCTCTCTGGCCAGGCTCTACTCTACTCTGAAAAATGCAAATGCTCTAGTGGATATAGTGCCATTATAGGGCAGAAAGGCAAAAGATGTAGAAGAGCTAGAGGTGCAGGTCTGGTTTCTGTCCGGGACAATGCATCACAAACCTACCTTGTACAGATTCATCCCAATCACACCCCCTTCCATTAGTACAGATCCCCAGTAACAACCAGTACAGACACCCCAGTACACCTCCAGAAAAAAGACAACCCTCAGTAAAGACATCTTGGTGCGGACTCTCTCCAGTAAGGACTCCCGCAGTGCAGTCCCCCCCAGTGCAGTCACCCTCAGTACAGATTCCCCATTGCAGAAAAGCCAAGAGGAGCCCCCCTCAGTTTAAACCTTCCCAGTGCAGATTCACCCTGTACAGTCCACATCAGTACAGACCCCTCCTGAAAACAGACCCTTCCATAGACACACCCAGTACGAAACCCCTGCAATAATGACCCACCCAGAAAACACAACCCTCAGTACACAAACCATTATTGCACACACGTTTGTTGTGTTGGTGATGCTCTGGTCAAAAAGGTTCTGCTGTCTGTCACCCGTAAATGGGTATACCTCCTTCCCCGTTTTACAGTCGAGACTGCGCACACAGACGGGACAGCAGTGCAGAGTTCATACTCTTCCAGTCCCCTAGAAGGATCGGCCTCAAGCGGAGATCTGCCTAGGTGAAAGATCAGCCGCGAAGGATGCAACCTCTAGGGGGTGCTGAAACAGTATAGAAACTCATGTATGACTTTCACATCAAAGATCAAAAATGCATACTATTTTTGAAACAACGTGCTCTGCAAAGTATGGTAGTGTGCTTCAATGCAGTTAACTATGGACATGCCCCTATGCAGACATTCCAAGGATAGACACTTCCAGTAGAGAATCGCCTTGTACAGGCCACCCCAACTACAGACGCCTCCAATGGAAAAGACCCCCCAGTAACCACCAGTACAAACACCCCTCAGCACAGACACCCCAGTACACCCCCGGAAGTATTGACACTCCTCAGTGAAGACATCCGAGAGCAGACCGTCTTCAGTAAAGACTAGAAATTCTGAATCAATCCTCTGCCCACTGCTTTACACCCTTTCTAGCAAACTTTCCACAAAAGGAATTTTTAGTTCATATGTATTTCAATACATGTTTAAGGTGGCCAACTGCGTCAAATTAATCCCTCTCTGGCCAGGCTCTACTCTACTCTGAAAAATGCAAATGCTCTAGTGGATATAGTGCCATTATAGGGCAGAAAGGCAAAAGATGTAGAAGAGCTAGAGGTGCAGGTCTGGTTTCTGTCCGGGACAATGCATCACAAACCTACCTTGTACAGATTCATCCCAATCACACCCCCTTCCATTAGTACAGATCCCCAGTAACAACCAGTACAGACACCCCAGTACACCTCCAGAAAAAAGACAACCCTCAGTAAAGACATCTTGGTGCGGACCCTCTCCAGTAAGGACTCCCGCAGTGCAGTCCCCCCCAGTGCAGTCACCCTCAGTACAGATTCCCCATTGCAGAAAAGACAAGAGGAGCCCCCCTCAGTTTAAACCTTCCCAGTGCAGATTCACCCTGTACAGTCCACATCAGTACAGACCCCTCCTGAAAACAGACCCTTCCATAGACACACCCAGTACGGAACCCCTGCACTAATGACCCACCCAGAAAACACAACCCTCAGTACACAAACCATTATTGCACACACGTTTGTTGTGTTGGTGATGCTCTGGTCAAAAAGGTTCTGCTGTCTGTCACCCGTAAATGGGTATACCTCCTTCCCCGTTTTACAGTCGAGACTGCGCACACAGACGGGACAGCAGTGCAGAGTTCATACTCTTCCAGTCCCATAGAAGGATCGGCCTCAAGCGGAGATCTGCCTAGGTGAAAGATCAGCCGCGAAGGATGCAACCTCTAGGGGGTGCTGAAACAGTATAGAAACTCATGTATGACTTTCACATCAAAGATCAAAAATGCATACAATTTTTGAAACAACGTGCTCTGCAAAGTATGGTAGTGTGCTTCAATGCAGTTAACTATGGACATGCCCCTATGCAGACATTCCAAGGATAGACACTTCCAGTAGAGAATCGCCTTGTACAGGCCACCCCAACTACAGACGCCTCCAATGGAAAAGACCCCCCAGTAACCACCAGTACAAACACCCCTCAGCACAGACACCCCAGTACACCCCCGGAAGTATTGACACTCCTCAGTGAAGACATCCGAGAGCAGACCGCCTTCAGTAAAGACTAGAAATTCTGAATCAATCCTCTGCCCACTGCTTTACACCCTTTCTAGCAAACTTTCCACAAAAGGAATTTTTAGTTCATATGTATTTCAATACATGTTTAAGGTGGCCAACTGCGTCAAATTAATCCCTCTCTGGCCAGGCTCTACTCTACTCTGAAAAATGCAAATGCTCTAGTGGATATAGTGCCATTATAGGGCAGAAAGGCAAAAGATGTAGAAGAGCTAGAGGTGCAGGTCTGGTTTCTGTCCGGGACAATGCAATACAAACCTACCTTGTACAGATTCATCCCAATCACACCCCCTTCCATTAGTACAGATCCCCAGTAACAACCAGTACAGACACCCCAGTACACCTCCAGAAAAAAGACAACCCTCAGTAAAGACATCTTGGTGCGGACCCTCTCCAGTAAGGACTCCCGCAGTGCAGTCCCCCCCAGTGCAGTCACCCTCAGTACAGATTCCCCATTGCAGAAAAGCCAAGAGGAGCCCCCCTCAGTTTAAACCTTCCCAGTGCAGATTCACCCTGTACAGTCCACATCAGTACAGACCCCTCCTGAAAACAGACCCTTCCATAGACACACCCAGTACGGAACCCCTGCACTAATGACCCACCCAGAAAACACAACCCTCAGTACACAAACCATTATTGCACACACGTTTGTTGTGTTGGTGATGCTCTGGTCAAAAAGGTTCTGCTGTCTGTCACCCGTAAATGGGTATACCTCCTTCCCCGTTTTACAGTCGAGACTGCGCACACAGACGGGACAGCAGTGCAGAGTTCATACTCTTCCAGTCCCCTAGAAGGATCGGCCTCAAGCGGAGATCTGCCTAGGTGAAAGATCAGCCGCGAAGGATGCAACCTCTAGGGGGTGCTGAAACAGTATAGAAACTCATGTATGACTTTCACATCAAAGATCAAAAATGCATACTATTTTTGAAACAACGTGCTCTGCAAAGTATGGTAGTGTGCTTCAATGCAGTTAACTATGGACATGCCCCTATGCAGACATTCCAAGGATAGACACTTCCAGTAGAGAATCGCCTTGTACAGGCCTCCCCAACTACAGACGCCTCCAATGGAAAAGACCCCCCAGTAACCACCAGTACAAACACCCCTCAGCACAGACACCCCAGTACACCCCCGGAAGTATTGACACTCCTCAGTGAAGACATCCGAGAGCAGACCGCCTTCAGTAAAGACTAGAAATTCTGAATCAATCCTCTGCCCACTGCTTTACACCCTTTCTAGCAAACTTTCCACAAAAGGAATTTTTAGTTCATATGTATTTCAATACATGTTTAAGGTGGCCAACTGCGTCCAATTAATCCCTCTCTGGCCAGGCTCTACTCTACTCTGAAAAATGCAAATGCTCCAGTGGATATAGTGCCATTATAGGGCAGAAAGACAAAAGATGTAGAAGAGCTACATGTGCAGGTCTGGTTTCTGTCCGGGACAATGCAATACAAACCTACCTTGTACAGATTCATCCCAATCACACCCCCTTCCATTAGTACAGATCCCCAGTAACAACCAGTACAGACACCCCAGTACACCTCCAGAAAAAAGACAACCCTCAGTAAAGACATCTTGGTGCGGACCCTCTCCAGTAAGGACTCCCGCAGTGCAGTCCCCCCCAGTGCAGTCACCCTCAGTACAGATTCCCCATTGCAGAAAAGCCAAGAGGAGCCCCCCTCAGTTTAAACCTTCCCAGTGCAGATTCACCCTGTACAGTCCACATCAGTACAGACCCCTCCTGAAAACAGACCCTTCCATAGACACACCCAGTACGGAACCCCTGCACTAATGACCCACCCAGAAAACACAACCCTCAGTACACAAACCATTATTGCACACACGTTTGTTGTGTTGGTGATGCTCTGGTCAAAAAGGTTCTGCTGTCTGTCACCCGTAAATGGGTATACCTCCTTCCCCGTTTTACAGTCGAGACTGCGCACACAGACGGGACAGCAGTGCAGAGTTCATACTCTTCCAGTCCCATAGAAGGATCGGCCTCAAGCGGAGATCTGCCTAGGTGAAAGATCAGCCGCGAAGGATGCAACCTCTAGGGGGTGCTGAAACCGTATAGAAACTCATGTATGACTTTCACATCAAAGATCAAAAATGCATACTATTTTTGAAACAACGTGCTCTGCAAAGTATGGTAGTGTGCTTCAATGCAGTTAACTATGGACATGCCCCTATGCAGACATTCCAAGGATAGACACTTCCAGTAGAGAATCGCCTTGTACAGGCCACCCCAACTACAGACGCCTCCAATGGAAAAGACCCCCCAGTAACCACCAGTACAAACACCCCTCAGCACAGACACCCCAGTACACCCCCGGAAGTATTGACACTCCTCAGTGAAGACATCCGAGAGCAGACCGCCTTCAGTAAAGACTAGAAATTCTGAATCAATCCTCTGCCCACTGCTTTACACCCTTTCTAGCAAACTTTCCACAAAAGGAATTTTTAGTTCATATGTATTTCAATACATGTTTAAGGTGGCCAACTGCGTCAAATTAATCCCTCTCTGGCCAGGCACTACTCTACTCTGAAAAATGCAAATGCTCTAGTGGATATAGTGCCATTATAGGGCAGAAAGGCAAAATATGTAGAAGAGCTACAGGTGCAGGTCTGGTTTCTGTCCGGGACAATGCATCACAAACCTACCTTGTACAGATTCATCCCAATCACACCCCCTTCCATTAGTACAGATCCCCAGTAACAACCAGTACAGACACTCCAGTACACCTCCAGAAAAAAGACAACCCTCAGTAAAGACATCTTGGTGCGGACCCTCTCCAGTAAGGACTCCCGCAGTGCAGTCCCCCCCAGTGCAGTCACCCTCAGTACAGATTCCCCATTGCAGAAAAGCCAAGAGGAGCCCCCCTCAGTTTAAACCTTCCCAGTGCAGATTCACCCTGTACAGTCCACATCAGTACAGACCCCTCCTGAAAACAGACCCTTCCATAGACACACCCAGTACGGAATCCCTGCACTAATGACCCACCCAGAAAACACAACCCTCAGTACACAAACCATTATTGCACACACGTTTGTTGTGTTGGTGATGCTCTGGTCAAAAAGGTTCTGCTGTCTGTCACCCGTAAATGGGTATACCTCCTTCCCCGTTTTACAGTCGAGACTGCGCACACAGACGGGACAGCAGTGCAGAGTTCATACTCTTCCAGTCCCCTAGAAGGATCGGCCTCAAGCGGAGATCTGCCTAGGTTAAAGATCAGCCGCGAAGGATGCAACCTCTAGGGGGTGCTGAAACAGTATGGAAACTCATGTATGACTTTCACATTAAAGATCAAAAATGCATACTATTTTTGAAACAACGTGCTCTGCAAAGTATGGTAGTGTGCTTCAATGCAGTTAACTATGGACATGCCCCTATGCAGACATTCCAAGGATAGACACTTCCAGTAGAGAATCGCCTTGTACAGGCCACCCCAACTACAGACGCCTCCAATGGAAAAGACCCCCCAGTAACCACCAGTACAAACACCCCTCAGCACAGACACCCCAGTACACCCCCGGAAGTATTGACACTCCTCAGTGAAGACATCCGAGAGCAGACCGCCTTCAGTAAAGACTAGAAATTCTGAATCAATCCTCTGCCCACTGCTTTACACCCTTTCTAGCAAACTTTCCACAAAAGGAATTTTTAGTTCATATGTATTTCAATACATGTTTAAGGTGGCCAACTGCGTCAAATTAATCCCTCTCTGGCCAGGCTCTACTCTACTCTGAAAAATGCAAATGCTCTAGTGGATATAGTGCCATTATAGGGCAGAAAGGCAAAAGATGTAGAAGAGCTAGAGGTGCAGGTCTGGTTTCTGTCCGGGACAATGCATCACAAACCTACCTTGTACAGATTCATCCCAATCACACCCCCTTCCATTAGTACAGATCCCCAGTAACAACCAGTACAGACACCCCAGTACACCTCCAGAAAAAAGACAACCCTCAGTAAAGACATCTTGGTGCGGACCCTCTCCAGTAAGGACTCCCGCAGTGCAGTCCCCCCCAGTGCAGTCACCCTCAGTACAGATTCCCCATTGCAGAAAAGCCAAGAGGAACCCCCCTCAGTTTAAACCTTCCCAGTGCAGATTCACCCTGTACAGTCCACATCAGTACAGACCCCTCCTGAAAACAGACCCTTCCATAGACACACCCAGTACGGAACCCCTGCACTAATGACCCACCCAGAAAACACAACCCTCAGTACACAAACCATTATTGCACACACGTTTGTTGTGTTGGTGATGCTCTGGTCAAAAAGGTTCTGCTGTCTGTCACCCGTAAATGGGTATACCTCCTTCCCCGTTTTACAGTCGAGACTGCGCACACAGACGGGACAGCAGTGCAGAGTTCATACTCTTCCAGTCCCATAGAAGGATCGGCCTCAAGCGGAGATCTGCCTAGGTGAAAGATCAGCCGCGAAGGATGCAACCTCTAGGGGGTGCTGAAACAGTATAGAAACTCATGTATGACTTTCACATCAAAGATCAAAAATGCATACTATTTTTGAAACAACGTGCTCTGCAAAGTATGGTAGTGTGCTTCAATGCAGTTAACTATGGACATGCCCCTATGCAGACATTCCAAGGATAGACACTTCCAGTAGAGAATCGCCTTGTACAGGCCACCCCAACTACAGACGCCTCCAATGGAAAAGACCCCCCAGTAACCACCAGTACAAACACCCCTCAGCACAGACACCCCAGTACACCCCCGGAAGTATTGACACTCCTCAGTGAAGACATCCGAGAGCAGACCGCCTTCAGTAAAGACTAGAAATTCTGAATCAATCCTCTGCCCACTGCTTTACACCCTTTCTAGCAAACTTTCCACAAAAGGAATTTTTAGTTCATATGTACTTCAATACATGTTTAAGGTGGCCAACTGCGTCAAATTAATCCCTCTCTGGCCAGGCTCTACTCTACTCTGAAAAATGCAAATGCTCTAGTGGATATAGTGCCATTATAGGGCAGAAAGGCAAAAGATGTAGAAGAGCTACAGGTGCAGGTCTGGTTTCTGTCCGGGACAATGCAATACAAACCTACCTTGTACAGATTCATCCCAATCACACCCCCTTCCATTAGTACAGATCCCCAGTAACAACCAGTACAGACACCCCAGTACACCTCCAGAAAAAAGACAACCCTCAGTAAAGACATCTTGGTGCGGACCCTCTCCAGTAAGGACTCCCGCAGTGCAGTCCCCCCCAGTGCAGTCACCCTCAGTACAGATTCCCCATTGCAGAAAAGCCAAGAGGAGCCCCCCTCAGTTTAAACCTTCCCAGTGCAGATTCACCCTGTACAGTCCACATCAGTACAGACCCCTCCTGAAAACAGACCCTTCCATAGACACACCCAGTACGGAACCCCTGCACTAATGACCCACCCAGAAAACACAACCCTCAGTACACAAACCATTATTGCACACACGTTTGTTGTGTTGGTGATGCTCTGGTCAAAAAGGTTCTGCTGTCTGTCACCCGTAAATGGGTATACCTCCTTCCCCGTTTTACAGTCGAGACTGCGCACACAGACGGGACAGCAGTGCAGAGTTCATACTCTTCCAGTCCCATAGAAGGATCGGCCTCAAGCGGAGATCTGCCTAGGTGAAAGATCAGCCGCGAAGGATGCAACCTCTAGGGGGTGCTGAAACAGTATAGAAACTCATGTATGACTTTCACATCAAAGATCAAAAATGCATACTATTTTTGAAACAACGTGCTCTGCAAAGTATGGTAGTGTGCTTCAATGCAGTTAACTATGGAAATGCCCCTATGCAGACATTCCAAGGATAGACACTTCCAGTAGAGAATCGCCTTGTACAGGCCACCCCAACTACAGACGCCTCCAATGGAAAAGACCCCCCAGTAACCACCAGTACAAACACCCCTCAGCACAGACACCCCAGTACACCCCCGGAAGTATTGACACTCCTCAGTGAAGACATCCGAGAGCAGACCGCCTTCAGTAAAGACTAGAAATTCTGAATCAATCCTCTGCCCACTGCTTTACACCCTTTCTAGCAAACTTTCCACAAAAGGAATTTTTAGTTCATATGTATTTCAATACATGTTTAAGGTGGCCAACTGCGTCAAATTAATCCCTCTCTGGCCAGGCTCTACTCTACTCTGAAAAATGCAAATGCTCTAGTGGATATAGTGCCATTATAGGGCAGAAAGGCAAAAGATGTAGAAGAGCTACAGGTGCAGGTCTGGTTTCTGTCCGGGACAATGCATCACAAACCTACCTTGTACAGATTCATCCCAATCACACCCCCTTCCATTAGTACAGATCCCCAGTAACAACCAGTACAGACACCCCAGTACACCTCCAGAAAAAAGACAACCCTCAGTAAAGACATCTTGGTGCGGACCCTCTCCAGTAAGGACTCCCGCAGTGCAGTCCCCCCCAGTGCAGTCACCCTCAGTACAGATTCCCCATTGCAGAAAAGCCAAGAGGAGCCCCCCTCAGTTTAAACCTTCCCAGTGCAGATTCACCCTGTACAGTCCACATCAGTACAGACCCCTCCTGAAAACAGACCCTTCCATAGACACACCCAGTACGGAACCCCTGCACTAATGACCCACCCAGAAAACACAACCCTCAGTACACAAACCATTATTGCACACACGTTTGTTGTGTTGGTGATGCTCTGGTCAAAAAGGTTCTGCTGTCTGTCACCCGCAAATGGGTATACCTCCTTCGCCATTTTACAGTCGAGACTGCGCACACAGACGGGACAGCAGTGCAGAGTTCATACTCTTCCAGTCCCCTAGAAGGATCGGCCTCAAGCGGAGATCTGCCTAGGTGAAAGATCAGCCGCGAAGGATGCAACCTCTAGGGGGTGCTGAAACAGTATAGAAACTCATGTATGACTTTCACATCAAAGATCAAAAATGCATACTATTTTTGAAACAACGTGCTCTGCAAAGTATGGTAGTGTGCTTCAATGCAGTTAACTATGGACATGCCCCTATGCAGACATTCCAAGGATAGACACTTCCAGTAGAGAATCGCCTTGTACAGGCCACCCCAACTACAGACGCCTCCAATGGAAAAGACCCCCCAGTAACCACCAGTACAAACACCCCTCAGCACAGACACCCCAGTACACCCCCGGAAGTATTGACACTCCTCAGTGAAGACATCCGAGAGCAGACCGCCTTCAGTAAAGACTAGAAATTCTGAATCAATCCTCTGCCCACTGCTTTACACCCTTTCTAGCAAACTTTCCACAAAAGGAATTTTTAGTTCATATGTATTTCAATACATATTTAAGGTGGCCAACTGCGTCAAATTAATCCCTCTCTGGCCAGGCTCTACTCTACTCTGAAAAATGCAAATGCTCTAGTGGATATAGTGCCATTATAGGGCAGAAAGGCAAAAGATGTAGAAGAGCTACAGGTGCAGGTCTGGTTTCTGTCCGGGACAATGCAATACAAACCTACCTTGTACAGATTCATCCCAATCACACCCCCTTCCATTAGTACAGATCCCCAGTAACAACCAGTACAGACACCCCAGTACACCTCCAGAAAAAAGACAACCCTCAGTAAAGACATCTTGGTGCGGACCCTCTCCAGTAAGGACTCCCGCAGTGCAGTCCCCCCCAGTGCAGTCACCCTCAGTACAGATTCCCCATTGCAGAAAAGCCAAGAGGAGCCCCCCTCAGTTTAAACCTTCCCAGTGCGGATTCACCCTGTACAGTCCACATCAGTACAGACCCCTCCTGAAAACAGACCCTTCCATAGACACACCCAGTACGGAACCTTGCACTAATGACCCACCCAGAAAACACAACCCTCAGTACACAAACCATTATTGCACACACGTTTGTTGTGTTGGTGATGCTCTGGTCAAAAAGGTTCTGCTGTCTGTCACCCGTAAATGGGTATACCTCCTTCCCCGTTTTACAGTCGAGACTGCGCACACAGACGGGACAGCAGTGCAGAGTTCATACTCTTCCAGTCCCCTAGAAGGATCGGCCTCAAGCGGAGATCTGCCTAGGTGAAAGATCAGCCGCGAAGGATGCAACCTCTAGGGGGTGCTGAAACAGTATAGAAACTCATGTATGACTTTCACATCAAAGATCAAAAATGCATACTATTTTTGAAACAACGTGCTCTGCAAAGTATGGTAGTGTGCTTCAATGCAGTTAACTATGGACATGCCCCTATGCAGACATTCCAAGGATAGACACTTCCAGTAGAGAATCGCCTTGTACAGGCCTCCCCAACTACAGACGCCTCCAACTGAAAAGACCCCCCAGTAACCACCAGTACAAACACCCCTCAGCACAGACACCCCAGTACACCCCCGGAAGTATTGACACTCCTCAGTGAAGACATCCGAGAGCAGACCGCCTTCAGTAAAGACTAGAAATTCTGAATCAATCCTCTGCCCACTGCTTTACACCCTTTCTAGAAAACTTTCCACAAAAGGAATTTTTAGTTCATATGTATTTCAATACATGTTTAAGGTGGCCAACTGCGTCAAATTAATCCCTCTCTGGCCAGGCTCTACTCTACTCTGAAAAATGCAAATGCTCTAGTGGATATAGTGCCATTATAGGGCAGAAAGACAAAAGATGTAGAAGAGAAACAGGTGCAGATTTGGTTTCTGTCCGGGACAATGCAATACAAACCTACCTTGTACAGATTCATCCCAATCACACCCCCTTCCATTAGTACAGATCCCCAGTAACAACCAGTACAGACACCCCAGTACACCTCCAGAAAAAAGACAACCCTCAGTAAAGACATCTTGGTGCGGACCCTCTCCAGTAAGGACTCCCGCAGTGCAGTCCCCCCCAGTGCAGTCACCCTCAGTACAGATTCCCCATTGCAGAAAAGACAAGAGGAGCCCCCCTCAGTTTAAACCTTCCCAGTGCAGATTCACCCTGTACAGTCCACATCAGTACAGACCCCTCCTGAAAACAGACCCTTCCATAGACACACCCAGTACGGAACCCCTGCACTAATGACCCACCCAGAAAACACAACCCTCAGTACACAAACCATTATTGCACACACGTTTGTTGTGTTGGTGATGCTCTGGTCAAAAAGGTTCTGCTGTCTGTCACCCGTAAATGGGTATACCTCCTTCCCCGTTTTACAGTCGAGACTGCGCACACAGACGGGACAGCAGTGCAGAGTTCATACTCTTCCAGTCCCATAGAAGGATCGGCCTCAAGCGGAGATCTGCCTAGGTGAAAGATCAGCCGCGAAGGATGCAACCTCTAGGGGGTGCTGAAACAGTATAGAAACTCATGTATGACTTTCACATCAAAGATCAAAAATACATACTATTTTTGAAACAACGTGCTCTGCAAAGTATGGTAGTGTGCTTCAATGCAGTTAACTATGGACATGCCCTTATGCAGACATTCCAAGGATAGACACTTCCAGTAGAGAATCGCCTTGTACAGGCCACCCCAACTACAGACGCCTCCAATGGAAAAGACCCCCCAGTAACCACCAGTACAAACACCCCTCAGCACAGACACCCCAGTACACCCCCGGAAGTATTGACACTCCTCAGTGAAGACATCCGAGAGCAGACCGCCTTCAGTAAAGACTAGAAATTCTGAATCAATCCTCTGCCCACTGCTTTACACCCTTTCTAGCAAACTTTCCACAAAAGGAATTTTTAGTTCATATGTATTTCAATACATGTTTAAGGTGGCCAACTGCGTCAAATTAATCCCTCTCTGGCCAGGCTCTACTCTACTCTGAAAAATGCAAATGCTCTAGTGGATATAGTGCCATTATAGGGCAGAAAGGCAAAAGATGTAGAAGAGCTACAGGTGCAGGTCTGGTTTCTGTCCGGGACAATGCATCACAAACCTACCTTGTACAGATTCATCCCAATCACACCCCCTTCCATTAGTACAGATCCCCAGTAACAACCAGTACAGACACCCCAGTACACCTCCAGAAAAAAGACAACCCTCAGTAAAGACATCTTGGTGCGGACCCTCTCCAGTAAGGACTCCCGCAGTGCAGTCCCCCCCAGTGCAGTCACCCTCAGTACAGATTCCCCATTGCAGAAAAGCCAAGAGGAGCCCCCCTCAGTTTAAACCTTCCCAGTGCAGATTCACCCTGTACAGTCCACATCAGTACAGACCCCTCCTGAAAACAGACCCTTCCATAGACACACCCAGTACGGAACCCCTGCACTAATGACCCACCCAGAAAACACAACCCTCAGTACACAAACCATTATTGCACACACGTTTGTTGTGTTGGTGATGCTCTGGTCAAAAAGGTTCTGCTGTCTGTCACCCGTAAATGGGTATACCTCCTTCCCCGTTTTACAGTCGAGACTGCGCACACAGACGGGACAGCAGTGCAGAGTTCATACTCTTCCAGTCCCCTAGAAGGATCGGCCTCAAGCGGAGATCTGCCTAGGTGAAAGATCAGCCGCGAAGGATGCAACCTCTAGGGGGTGCTGAAACAGTATAGAAACTCATGTATGACTTTCACATCAAAGATCAAAAATGCATACTATTTTTGAAACAACGTGCTCTGCAAAGTATGGTAGTGTGCTTCAATGCAGTTAACTATGGACATGCCCCTATGCAGACATTCCAAGGATAGACACTTCCAGTAGAGAATCGCCTTGTACAGGCCACCCCAACTACAGACGCCTCCAATGGAAAAGACCCCCCAGTAACCACCAGTACAAACACCCCTCAGCACAGACACCCCAGTACACCCCCGGAAGTATTGACACTCCTCAGTGAAGACATCCGAGAGCAGACCGCCTTCAGTAAAGACTAGAAATTCTGAATCAATCCTCTGCCCACTGCTTTACACCCTTTCTAGCAAACTTTCCACAAAAGGAATTTTTAGTTCATATGTATTTCAATACATATTTAAGGTGGCCAACTGCGTCAAATTAATCCCTCTCTGGCCAGGCTCTACTCTACTCTGAAAAATGCAAATGCTCTAGTGGATATAGTGCCATTATAGGGCAGAAAGGCAAAAGATGTAGAAGAGCTACAGGTGCAGGTCTGGTTTCTGTCCGGGACAATGCAATACAAACCTACCTTGTACAGATTCATCCCAATCACACCCCCTTCCATTAGTACAGATCCCCAGTAACAACCAGTACAGACACCCCAGTACACCTCCAGAAAAAAGACAACCCTCAGTAAAGACATCTTGGTGCGGACCCTCTCCAGTAAGGACTCCCGCAGTGCAGTCCCCCCCAGTGCAGTCACCCTCAGTACAGATTCCCCATTGCAGAAAAGCCAAGAGGAGCCCCCCTCAGTTTAAACCTTCCCAGTGCAGATTCACCCTGTACAGTCCACATCAGTACAGACCCCTCCTGAAAACAGACCCTTCCATAGACACACCCAGTACGGAACCCCTGCACTAATGACCCACCCAGAAAACACAACCCTCAGTACACAAACCATTATTGCACACACGTTTGTTGTGTTGGTGATGCTCTGGTCAAAAAGGTTCTGCTGTCTGTCACCCGTAAATGGGTATACCTCCTTCCCCGTTTTACAGTCGAGACTGCGCACACAGACGGGACAGCAGTGCAGAGTTCATACTCTTCCAGTCCCCTAGAAGGATCGGCCTCAAGCGGAGATCTGCCTAGGTGAAAGATCAGCCGCGAAGGATGCAACCTCTAGGGGGTGCTGAAACAGTATAGAAACTCATGTATGACTTTCACATCAAAGATCAAAAATGCATACTATTTTTGAAACAACGTGCTCTGCAAAGTATGGTAGTGTGCTTCAATGCAGTTAACTATGGACATGCCCCTATGCAGACATTCCAAGGATAGACACTTCCAGTAGAGAATCGCCTTGTACAGGCCTCCCCAACTACAGACGCCTCCAATTGAAAAGACCCCCCAGTAACCACCAGTACAAACACCCCTCAGCACAGACACCCCAGTACACCCCCGGAAGTATTGACACTCCTCAGTGAAGACATCCGAGAGCAGACCGCCTTCAGTAAAGACTAGAAATTCTGAATCAATCCTCTGCCCACTGCTTTACACCCTTTCTAGAAAACTTTCCACAAAAGGAATTTTTAGTTCATATGTATTTCAATACATGTTTAAGGTGGCCAACTGCGTCAAATTAATCCCTCTCTGGCCAGGCTCTACTCTACTCTGAAAAATGCAAATGCTCTAGTGGATATAGTGCCATTATAGGGCAGAAAGGCAAAAGATGTAGAAGAGCTAGAGGTGCAGGTCTGGTTTCTGTCCGGGACAATGCATCACAAACCTACCTTGTACAGATTCATCCCAATCACACCCCCTTCCATTAGTACAGATCCCCAGTAACAACCAGTACAGACACCCCAGTACACCTCCAGAAAAAAGACAACCCTCAGTAAAGACATCTTGGTGCGGACCCTCTCCAGTAAGGACTCCCGCAGTGCAGTCCCCCCCAGTGCAGTCACCCTCAGTACAGATTCCCCATTGCAGAAAAGCCAAGAGGAGCCCCCCTCAGTTTAAACCTTCCCAGTGCAGATTCACCCTGTACAGTCCACATCAGTACAGACCCCTCCTGAAAACAGACCCTTCCATAGACACACCCAGTACGGAACCCCTGCACTAATGACCCACCCAGAAAACACAACCCTCAGTACACAAACCATTATTGCACACACGTTTGTTGTGTTGGTGATGCTCTGGTCAAAAAGGTTCTGCTGTCTGTCACCCGTAAATGGGTATACCTCCTTCCCCGTTTTACAGTCGAGACTGCGCACACAGACGGGACAGCAGTGCAGAGTTCATACTCTTCCAGTCCCATAGAAGGATCGGCCTCAAGCGGAGATCTGCCTAGGTGAAAGATCAGCCGTGAAGGATGCAACCTCTAGGGGGTGCTGAAACAGTATAGAAACTCATGTATGACTTTCACATCAAAGATCAAAAATGCATACAATTTTTGAAACAACGTGCTCTGCAAAGTATGGTAGTGTGCTTCAATGCAGTTAACTATGGACATGCCCCTATGCAGACATTCCAAGGATAGACACTTCCAGTAGAGAATCGCCTTGTACAGGCCACCCCAACTACAGACGCCTCCAATGGAAAAGACCCCCCAGTAACCACCAATACAAACACCCCTCAGCACAGACACCCCAGTACACCCCTGGAAGTATTGACACTCCTCAGTGAAGACATCCGAGAGCAGACCGCCTTCAGTAAAGACTAGAAATTCTGAATCAATCCTCTGCCCACTGCTTTACACCCTTTCTAGCAAACTTTCCACAAAAGGAATTTTTAGTTCATATGTATTTCAATACATGTTTAAGGTGGCCAACTGCGTCAAATTAATCCCTCTCTGGCCAGGCTCTACTCTACTCTGAAAAATGCAAATGCTCTAGTGGATATAGTGCCATTATAGGGCAGAAAGGCAAAAGATGTAGAAGAGCTACAGGTGCAGGTCTGGTTTCTGTCCGGGACAATGCAATACAAACCTACCTTGTACAGATTCATCCCAATCACACCCCCTTCCATTAGTACAGATCCCCAGTAACAACCAGTACAGACACCCCAGTACACCTCCAGAAAAAAGACAACCCTCAGTAAAGACATCTTGGTGCGGACCCTCTCCAGTAAGGACTCCCGCAGTGCAGTCCCCCCCAGTGCAGTCACCCTCAGTACAGATTCCCCATTGCAGAAAAGACAAGAGGAGCCCCCCTCAGTTTAAACCTTCCCAGTGCAGATTCACCCTGTACAGTCCACATCAGTACAGACCCCTCCTGAAAACAGACCCTTCCATAGACACACCCAGTACGGAACCCCTGCACTAATGACCCACCCAGAAAACACAACCCTCAGTACACAAACCATTATTGCACACACGTTTGTTGTGTTGGTGATGCTCTGGTCAAAAAGGTTCTGCTGTCTGTCACCCGTAAATGGGTATACCTCCTTCCCCGTTTTACAGTCGAGACTGCGCACACAGACGGGACAGCAGTGCAGAGTTCATACTCTTCCAGTCCCCTAGAAGGATCGGCCTCAAGCGGAGATCTGCCTAGGTGAAAGATCAGCCGCGAAGGATGCAACCTCTAGGGGGTGCTGAAACAGTATAGAAACTCATGTATGACTTTCACATCAAAGATCAAAAATGCATACTATTTTTGAAACAACGTGCTCTGCAAAGTATGGTAGTGTGCTTCAATGCAGTTAACTATGGACATGCCCCTATGCAGACATTCCAAGGATAGACACTTCCAGTAGAGAATCGCCTTGTACAGGCCTCCCCAACTACAGACGCCTCCAATTGAAAAGACCCCCCAGTAACCACCAGTACAAACACCCCTCAGCACAGACACCCCAGTACACCCCCGGAAGTATTGACACTCCTCAGTGAAGACATCCGAGAGCAGACCGCCTTCAGTAAAGACTAGAAATTCTGAATCAATCCTCTGCCCACTGCTTTACACCCTTTCTAGAAAACTTTCCACAAAAGGAATTTTTAGTTCATATGTATTTCAATACATGTTTAAGGTGGCCAACTGCGTCAAATTAATCCCTCTCTGGCCAGGCTCTACTCTACTCTGAAAAATGCAAATGCTCTAGTGGATATAGTGCCATTATAGGGCAGAAAGACAAAAGATGTAGAAGAGAAACAGGTGCAGATTTGGTTTCTGTCCGGGACAATGCAATACAAGCCTACCTTGTACAGATTCATCCCAATCACACCCCCTTCCATTAGTACAGATCCCCAGTAACAACCAGTACAGACACCCCAGTACACCTCCAGAAAAAAGACAACCCTCAGTAAAGACATCTTGGTGCGGACCCTCTCCAGTAAGGACTCCCGCAGTGCAGTCCCCCCCAGTGCAGTCACCCTCAGTACAGATTCCCCATTGCAGAAAAGCCAAGAGGAGCCCCCCTCAGTTTAAACCTTCCCAGTGCAGATTCACCCTGTACAGTCCACATCAGTACAGACCCCTCCTGAAAACAGACCCTTCCATAGACACACCCAGTACGGAACCCCTGCACTAATGACCCACCCAGAAAACACAACCCTCAGTACACAAACCATTATTGCACACACGTTTGTTGTGTTGGTGATGCTCTGGTCAAAAAGGTTCTGCTGTCTGTCACCCGTAAATGGGTATACCTCCTTCCCCGTTTTACAGTCGAGACTGCGCACACAGACGGGACAGCAGTGCAGAGTTCATACTCTTCCAGTCCCATAGAAGGATCGGCCTCAAGCGGAGATCTGCCTAGGTGAAAGATCAGCCGCGAAGGATGCAACCTCTAGGGGGTGCTGAAACAGTATAGAAACTCATGTATGACTTTCACATCAAAGATCAAAAATGCATACTATTTTTGAAACAACGTGCTCTGCAAAGTATGGTAGTGTGCTTCAATGCAGTTAACTATGGACATGCCCCTATGCAGACATTCCAAGGATAGACACTTCCAGTAGAGAATCGCCTTGTACAGGCCACCCCAACTACAGACGCCTCCAATGGAAAAGACCCCCCAGTAACCACCAGTACAAACACCCCTCAGCACAGACACCCCAGTACACCCCCGGAAGTATTGACACTCCTCAGTGAAGACATCCGAGAGCAGACCGCCTTCAGTAAAGACTAGAAATTCTGAATCAATCCTCTGCCCACTGCTTTACACCCTTTCTAGCAAACTTTCCACAAAAGGAATTTTTAGTTCATATGTATTTCAATACATGTTTAAGGTGGCCAACTGCGTCAAATTAATCCCTCTCTGGCCAGGCTCTACTCTACTCTGAAAAATGCAAATGCTCTAGTGGATATAGTGCCATTATAGGGCAGAAAGGCAAAAGATGTAGAAGAGCTACAGGTGCAGGTCTGGTTTCTGTCCGGGACAATGCATCACAAACCTACCTTGTACAGATTCATCCCAATCACACCCTTTTCCATTAGTACAGATCCCCAGTAACAACCAGTACAGACACCCCAGTACACCTCCAGAAAAAAGACAACCCTCAGTAAAGACATCTTGGTGCGGACCCTCTCCAGTAAGGACTCCCGCAGTGCAGTCCCCCCCAGTGCAGTCACCCTCAGTACAGATTCCCCATTGCAGAAAAGCCAAGAGGAGCCCCCCTCAGTTTAAACCTTCCCAGTGCAGATTCACCCTGTACAGTCCACATCAGTACAGACCCCTCCTGAAAACAGACCCTTCCATAGACACACCCAGTACGGAACCCCTGCACTAATGACCCACCCAGAAAACACAACCCTCAGTACACAAACCATTATTGCACACACGTTTGTTGTGTTGGTGATGCTCTGGTCAAAAAGGTTCTGCTGTCTGTCACCCGTAAATGGGTATACCTCCTTCCCCGTTTTACAGTCGAGACTGCGCACACAGACGGGACAGCAGTGCAGAGTTCATACTCTTCCAGTCCCATAGAAGGATCGGCCTCAAGCGGAGATCTGCCTAGGTGAAAGATCAGCCGCGAAGGATGCAACCTTTAGGGGGTGCTGAAACAGTATAGAAACTCATGTATGACTTTCACATCAAAGATCAAAAATGCATACTATTTTTGAAACAACGTGCTCTGCAAAGTATGGTAGTGTGCTTCAATGCAGTTAACTATGGACATGCCCCTATGCAGACATTCCAAGGATAGACACTTCCAGTAGAGAATCGCCTTGTACAGGCCACCCCAACTACAGACGCCTCCAATGGAAAAGACCCCCCAGTAACCACCAGTACAAACACCCCTCAGCACAGACACCCCAGTACACCCCCGGAAGTATTGACACTCCTCAGTGAAGACATCCGAGAGCAGACCGCCTTCAGTAAAGACTAGAAATTCTGAATCAATCCTCTGCCCACTGCTTTACACCCTTTCTAGCAAACTTTCCACAAAAGGAATTTTTAGTTCATATGTATTTCAATACATGTTTAAGGTGGCCAACTGCGTCAAATTAATCCCTCTCTGGCCAGGCTCTACTCTACTCTGAAAAATGCAAATGCTCTAGTGGATATAGTGCCATTATAGGGCAGAAAGGCAAAAGATGTAGAAGAGCTAGAGGTGCAGGTCTGGTTTCTGTCCGGGACAATGCATCACAAACCTACCTTGTACAGATTCATCCCAATCACACCCCCTTCCATTAGTACAGATCCCCAGTAACAACCAGTACAGACACCCCAGTACACCTCCAGAAAAAAGACAACCCTCAGTAAAGACATCTTGGTGCGGACCCTCTCCAGTAAGGACTCCCGCAGTGCAGTCCCCCCCAGTGCAGTCACCCTCAGTACAGATTCCCCATTGCAGAAAAGACAAGAGGAGCCCCCCTCAGTTTAAACCTTCCCAGTGCAGATTCACCCTGTACAGTCCACATCAGTACAGACCCCTCCTGAAAACAGACCCTTCCATAGACACACCCAGTACGGAACCCCTGCACTAATGACCCACCCAGAAAACACAACCCTCAGTACACAAACCATTATTGCACACACGTTTGTTGTGTTGGTGATGCTCTGGTCAAAAACGTTCTGCTGTCTGTCACCCGTAAATGGGTATACCTCCTTCCCCGTTTTACAGTCGAGACTGCGCACACAGACGGGACAGCAGTGCAGAGTTCATACTCTTCCAGTCCCATAGAAGGATCGGCCTCAAGCGGAGATCTGCCTAGGTGAAAGATCAGCCGCGAAGGATGCAACCTCTAGGGGGTGCTGAAACAGTATAGAAACTCATGTATGACTTTCACATCAAAGATCAAAAATGCATACAATTTTTGAAACAACGTGCTCTGCAAAGTATGGTAGTGTGCTTCAATGCAGTTAACTATGGACATGCCCCTATGCAGACATTCCAAGGATAGACACTTCCAGTAGAGAATCGCCTTGTACAGGCCACCCCAACTACAGACGCCTCCAATGGAAAAGACCCCCCAGTAACCACCAGTACAAACACCCCTCAGCACAGACACCCCAGTACACCCCCGGAAGTATTGACACTCCTCAGTGAAGACATCCGAGAGCAGACCGCCTTCAGTAAAGACTAGAAATTCTGAATCAATCCTCTGCCCACTGCTTTACACCCTTTCTAGCAAACTTTCCACAAAAGGAATTTTTAGTTCATATGTATTTCAATACATGTTTAAGGTGGCCAACTGCGTCCAATTAATCCCTCTCTGGCCAGGCTCTACTCTACTCTGAAAAATGCAAATGCTCTAGTGGATATAGTGCCATTATAGGGCAGAAAGGCAAAAGATGTAGAAGAGCTAGAGGTGCAGGTCTGGTTTCTGTCCGGGACAATGCATCACAAACCTACCTTGTACAGATTCATCCCAATCACACCCCCTTCCATTAGTACAGATCCCCAGTAACAACCAGTACAGACACCCCAGTACACCTCCAGAAAAAAGACAACCCTCAGTAAAGACATCTTGGTGCGGACCCTCTCCAGTAAGGACTCCCGCAGTGCAGTCCCCCCCAGTGCAGTCACCCTCAGTACAGATTCCCCATTGCAGAAAAGCCAAGAGGAGCCCCCCTCAGTTTAAACCTTCCCAGTGCAGATTCACCCTGTACAGTCCACATCAGTACAGACCCCTCCTGAAAACAGACCCTTCCATAGACACACCCAGTACGGAACCCCTGCACTAATGACCCACCCAGAAAACACAACCCTCAGTACACAAACCATTATTGCACACACGTTTGTTGTGTTGGTGATGCTCTGGTCAAAAAGGTTCTGCTGTCTGTCACCCGTAAATGGGTATACCTCCTTCCCCGTTTTACAGTCGAGACTGCGCACACAGACGGGACAGCAGTGCAGAGTTCATACTCTTCCAGTCCCATAGAAGGATCGGCCTCAAGCGGAGATCTGCCTAGGTGAAAGATCAGCCGCGAAGGATGCAACCTCTAGGGGGTGCTGAAACAGTATAGAAACTCATGTATGACTTTCACATCAAAGATCAAAAATGCATACTATTCTTGAAACAACGTGCTCTGCAAAGTATGGTAGTGTGCTTCAATGCAGTTAACTATGGACATGCCCCTATGCAGACATTCCAAGGATAGACACTTCCAGTAGAGAATCGCCTTGTACAGGCCACCCCAACTACAGACGCCTCCAATGGAAAAGACCCCCCAATAACCACCAGTACAAACACCCCTCAGCACAGACACCCCAGTACACCCCCGGAAGTATTGACACTCCTCAGTGAAGACATCCGAGAGCAGACCGCCTTCAGTAAAGACTAGAAATTCTGAATCAATCCTCTGCCCACTGCTTTACACCCTTTCTAGCAAACTTTCCACAAAAGGAATTTTTAGTTCATATGTATTTCAATACATGTTTAAGGTGGCCAACTGCGTCAAATTAATCCCTCTCTGGCCAGGCTCTACTCTACTCTGAAAAATGCAAATGCTCTAGTGGATATAGTGCCAGTATAGGGCAGAAAGGCAAAAGATGTAGAAGAGCTACAGGTGCAGGTCTGGTTTCTGTCCGGGACAATGCAATACAAACCTGCCTTGTACAGATTCATCCCAATCACACCCCCTTCCATTAGTACAGATCCCCAGTAACAACCAGTACAGACACCCCAGTACACCTCCAGAAAAAAGACAACCCTCAGTAAAGACATCTTGGTGCGGACCCTCTCCAGTAAGGACTCCCGCAGTGCAGTCCCCCCCAGTGCAGTCACCCTCAGTACAGATTCCCCATTGCAGAAAAGCCAAGAGGAGCCCCCCTCAGTTTAAACCTTCCCAGTGCAGATTCACCCTGTACAGTCCACATCAGTACAGACCCCTCCTGAAAACAGACCCTTCCATAGACACACCCAGTACGGAACCCCTGCACTAATGACCCACCCAGAAAACACAACCCTCAGTACACAAACCATTATTGCACACACGTTTGTTGTGTTGGTGATGCTCTGGTCAAAAAGGTTCTGCTGTCTGTCACCCGTAAATGGGTATACCTCCTTCCCCGTTTTACAGTCGAGACTGCGCACACAGACGGGACAGCAGTGCAGAGTTCATACTCTTCCAGTCCCATAGAAGGATCGGCCTCAAGCGGAGATCTGCCTAGGTGAAAGATCAGCCGCGAAGGATGCAACCTCTAGGGGGTGCTGAAACAGTATAGAAACTCATGTATGACTTTCACATCAAAGATCAAAAATGCATACTATTTTTGAAACAACGTGCTCTGCAAAGTATGGTAGTGTGCTTCAATGCAGTTAACTATGGACATGCCCCTATGCAGACATTCCAAGGATAGACACTTCCAGTAGAGAATCGCCTTGTACAGGCCACCCCAACTACAGACGCCTCCAATGGAAAAGACCCCCCAGTAACCACCAGTACAAACACCCCTCAGCACAGACACCCCAGTACACCCCCGGAAGTATTGACACTCCTCAGTGAAGACATCCGAGAGCAGACCGCCTTCAGTAAAGACTAGAAATTCTGAATCAATCCTCTGCCCACTGCTTTACACCCTTTCTAGCAAACTTTCCACAAAAGGAATTTTTAGTTCATATGTATTTCAATACATGTTTAAGGTGGCCAACTGCGTCAAATTAATCCCTCTCTGGCCAGGCTCTACTCTACTCTGAAAAATGCAAATGCTCTAGTGGATATAGTGCCAGTATAGGGCAGAAAGGCAAAAGATGTAGAAGAGCTACAGGTGCAGGTCTGGTTTCTGTCCGGGACAATGCAATACAAACCTGCCTTGTACAGATTCATCCCAACCACACCCCCTTCCATTAGTACAGATCCCCAGTAACAACCAGTACAGACACCCCAGTACACCTCCAGAAAAAAGACAACCCTCAGTAAAGACATCTTGGTGCGGACCCTCTCCAGTAAGGACTCCCGCAGTGCAGTCCCCCCCAGTGCAGTCACACTCAGTACAGATTCCCCATTGCAGAAAAGCCAAGAGGAGCCCCCCTCAGTTTAAACCTTCCCAGTGCAGATTCACCCTGTACAGTCCACATCAGTACAGACCCCTCCTGAAAACAGACCCTTCCATAGACACACCCAGTACGGAACCCCTGCACTAATGACCCACCCAGAAAACACAACCCTCAGTACACAAACCATTATTGCACACACGTTTGTTGTGTTGGTGATGCTCTGGTCAAAAAGGTTCTGCTGTCTGTCACCCGTAAATGGGTATACCTCCTTCCCCGTTTTACAGTCGAGACTGCGCACAAAGACGGGACAGCAGTGCAGAGTTCATACTCTTCCAGTCCCATAGAAGGATCGGCCTCAAGCGGAGATCTGCCTAGGTGAAAGATCAGCCGCGAAGGATGCAACCTCTAGGGGGTGCTGAAACAGTATAGAAACTCATGTATGACTTTCACATCAAAGATCAAAAATGCATACAATTTTTGAAACAACGTGCTCTGCAAAGTATGGTAGTGTGCTTCAATGCAGTTAACTATGGACATGCCCCTATGCAGACATTCCAAGGATAGACACTTCCAGTAGAGAATCGCCTTGTACAGGCCACCCCAACTACAGACGCCTCCAATGGAAAAGACCCCCCAGTAACCACCAGTACAAACACCCCTCAGCACAGACACCCCAGTACACCCCCGGAAGTATTGACACTCCTCAGTGAAGACATCCGAGAGCAGACCGCCTTCAGTAAAGACTAGAAATTCTGAATCAATCCTCTGCCCACTGCTTTACACCCTTTCTAGCAAACTTTCCACAAAAGGAATTTTTAGTTCATATGTATTTCAATACATGTTTAAGGTGGCCAACTGCGTCAAATTAATCCCTCTCTGGCCAGGCTCTACTCTACTCTGAAAAATGCAAATGCTCTAGTGGATATAGTGCCAGTATAGGGCAGAAAGGCAAAAGATGTAGAAGAGCTACAGGTGCAGGTCTGGTTTCTGTCCGGGACAATGCAATACAAACCTGCCTTGTACAGATTCATCCCAATCACACCCCCTTCCATTAGTACAGATCCCCAGTAACAACCAGTACAGACACCCCAGTACACCTCCAGAAAAAAGACAACCCTCAGTAAAGACATCTTGGTGCGGACCCTCTCCAGTAAGGACTCCCGCAGTGCAGTCCCCCCCAGTGCAGTCACCCTCAGTACAGATTCCCCATTGCAGAAAAGCCAAGAGGAGCCCCCTCAGTTTAAACCTTCCCAGTGCAGATTCACCCTGTACAGTCCACATCAGTACAGACCCCTCCTGAAAACAGACCCTTCCATAGACACACCCAGTACGGAACCCCTGCACTAATGACCCACCCAGAAAACACAACCCTCAGTACACAAACCATTATTGCACACACGTTTGTTGTGTTGGTGATGCTCTGGTCAAAAAGGTTCTGCTGTCTGTCACCCGTAAATGGGTATACCTCCTTCCCCGTTTTACAGTCGAGACTGCGCACACAGACGGGACAGCAGTGCAGAGTTCATACTCTTCCAGTCCCATAGAAGGATCGGCCTCAAGCGGAGATCTGCCTAGGTGAAAGATCAGCCGCGAAGGATGCAACCTCTATGGGGTGCTGAAACAGTATAGAAACTCATGTATGACTTTCACATCAAAGATCAAAAATGCATACTATTTTTGAAACAACGTGCTCTGCAAAGTATGGTAGTGTGCTTCAATGCAGTTAACTATGGACATGCCCCTATGCAGACATTCCAAGGATAGACATTTCCAGTAGAGAATCGCCTTGTACAGGCCACCCCAACTACAGACGCCTCCAATGGAAAAGACCCCCCAGTAACCACCAGTACAAACACCCCTCAGCACAGACACCCCAGTACACCCCCGGAAGTATTGACACTCCTCAGTGAAGACATCCGAGAGCAGACTGCCTTCAGTAAAGACTAGAAATTCTGAATCAATCCTCTGCCCACTGCTTTACACCCTTTCTAGCAAACTTTCCACAAAAGGAATTTTTAGTTCATATGTATTTCAATACATGTTTAAGGTGGCCAACTGCGTCCAATTAATCCCTCTCTGGCCAGGCTCTACTCTACTCTGAAAAATGCAAATGCTCTAGTGGATATAGTGCCATTATAGGGCAGAAAGGCAAAAGATGTAGAAGAGCTACAGGTGCAGGTCTGGTTTCTGTCCGGGACAATGCAATACAAACCTACCTTGTACAGATTCATCCCAATCACACCCCCTTCCATTAGTACAGATCCCCAGTAACAACCAGTACAGACACCCCAGTACACCTCCAGAAAAAAGACAACCCTCAGTAAAGACATCTTGGTGCGGACCCTCTCCAGTAAGGACTCCAGCAGTGCAGTCCCCCCCAGTGCAGTCACCCTCAGTACAGATTCCCCATTGCAGAAAAGCCAAGAGGAGCCCCCCTCAGTTTAAACCTTCCCAGTGCAGATTCACCCTGTACAGTCCACATCAGTACAGACCCCTCCTGAAAACAGACCCTTCCATAGACACACCCAGTACGGAACCCCTGCACTAATGACCCACCCAGAAAACACAACCCTCAGTACACAAACCATTATTGCACACACGTTTGTTGTGTTGGTGATGCTCTGGTCAAAAAGGTTCTGCTGTCTGTCACCCGTAAATGGGTATACCTCCTTCCCCGTTTTACAGTCGAGACTGCGCACACAGACGGGACAGCAGTGCAGAGTTCATACTCTTCCAGTCCCATAGAAGGATCGGCCTCAAGCGGAGATCTGCCTAGGTGAAAGATCAGCCGCGAAGGATGCAACCTCTAGGGGGTGCTGAAACAGTATAGAAACTCATGTATGACTTTCACATCAAAGATCAAAAATGCATACTATTTTTGAAACAACGTGCTCTGCAAAGTATGGTAGTGTGCTTCAATGCAGTTAACTATGGACATGCCCCTATGCAGACATTCCAAGGATAGACACTTCCAGTAGAGAATCGCCTTGTACAGGCCACCCCAACTACAGACGCCTCCAATGGAAAAGACCCCCCAGTAACCACCAGTACAAACACCCCTCAGCACAGACACCCCAGTACACCCCCGGAAGTATTGACACTCCTCAGTGAAGACATCCGAGAGCAGACCGCCTTCAGTAAAGACTAGAAATTCTGAATCAATCCTCTGCCCACTGCTTTACACCCTTTCTAGCAAACTTTCCACAAAAGGAATTTTTAGTTCATATGTATTTCAATACATGTTTAAGGTGGCCAACTGCGTCAAATTAATCCCTCTCTGGCCAGGCTCTACTCTACTCTGAAAAATGCAAATGCTCTAGTGGATATAGTGCCATTATAGGGCAGAAAGGCAAAAGATGTAGAAGAGCTACAGGTGCAGGTCTGGTTTCTGTCCGGGACAATGCAATACAAACCTACCTTGTACAGATTCATCCCAATCACACCCCCTTCCATTAGTACAGATCCCCAGTAACAACCAGTACAGACACCCCAGTACACCTCCAGAAAAAAGACAACCCTCAGTAAAGACATCTTGGTGCGGACCCTCTCCAGTAAGGACTCCCGCAGTGCAGTCCCCCCCAGTGCAGTCACCCTCAGTACAGATTCCCCATTGCAGAAAAGCCAAGAGGAGCCCCCCTCAGTTTAAACCTTCCCAGTGCAGATTCACCCTGTACAGTCCACATCAGTACAGACCCCTCCTGAAAACAGACCCTTCCATAGACACACCCAGTACGGAACCCCTGCACTAATGACCCACCCAGAAAACACAACCCTCAGTACACAAACCATTATTGCACACACGTTTGTTGTGTTGGTGATGCTCTGGTCAAAAAGGTTCTGCTGTCTGTCACCCGTAAATGGGTATACCTCCTTCCCCGTTTTACAGTCGAGACTGCGCACACAGACGGGACAGCAGTGCAGAGTTCATACTCTTCCAGTCCCCTAGAAGGATCGGCCTCAAGCGGAGATCTGCCTAGGTGAAAGATCAGCCGCGAAGGATGCAACCTCTAGGGGGTGCTGAAACAGTATAGAAACTCATGTATGACTTTCACATCAAAGATCAAAAATGCATACTATTTTTGAAACAACGTGCTCTGCAAAGTATGGTAGTGTGCTTCAATGCAGTTAACTATGGACATGCCCCTATGCAGACATTCCAAGGATAGACACTTCCAGTAGAGAATCGCCTTGTACAGGCCACCCCAACTACAGACGCCTCCAATGGAAAAGACCCCCCAGTAACCACCAGTACAAACACCCCTCAGCACAGACACCCCAGTACACCCCCGGAAGTATTGACACTCCTCAGTGAAGACATCCGAGAGCAGACCGCCTTCAGTAAAGACTAGAAATTCTGAATCAATCCTCTGCCCACTGCTTTACACCCTTTCTAGCAAACTTTCCACAAAAGGAATTTTTAGTTCATATGTATTTCAATACATGTTTAAGGTGGCCAACTGCGTCAAATTAATCCCTCTCTGGCCAGGCTCTACTCTACTCTGAAAAATGCAAATGCTCTAGTGGATATAGTGCCATTATAGGGCAGAAAGGCAAAAGATGTAGAAGAGCTATAGGTGCAGGTCTGGTTTCTGTCCGGGACAATGCATCACAAACCTACCTTGTACAGATTCATCCCAATCACACCCCCTTCCATTAGTACAGATCCCCAGTAACAACCAGTACAGACACCCCAGTACAACTCCAGAAAAAAGACAACCCTCAGTAAAGACATCTTGGTGCGGACCCTCTCCAGTAAGGACTCCCGCAGCGCAGTCCCCCCCAGTGCAGTCACCCTCAGTACAGATTCCCCATTGCAGAAAAGCCAAGAGGAGCCCCCCTCAGTTTAAACCTTCCCAGTGCAGATTCACCCTGTACAGTCCACATCAGTACAGACCCCTCCTGAAAACAGACCCTTCCATAGACACACCCAGTACGGAACCCCTGCACTAATGACCCACCCAGAAAACACAACCCTCAGTACACAAACCATTATTGCACACACGTTTGTTGTGTTGGTGATGCTCTGGTCAAAAACGTTCTGCTGTCTGTCACCCGTAAATGGGTATACCTCCTTCCCCGTTTTACAGTCGAGACTGCGCACACAGACGGGACAGCAGTGCAGAGTTCATACTCTTCCAGTCCCCTAGAAGGATCGGCCTCAAGCGGAGATCTGCCTAGGTGGAAGATCAGCCGCGAAGGATGCAACCTCTAGGGGGTGCTGAAACAGTATAGAAACTCATGTATGACTTTCACATCAAAGATCAAAAATGCATACTATTTTTGAAACAACGTGCTCTGCAAAGTATGGTAGTGTGCTTCAATGCAGTTAACTATGGACATGCCCCTATGCAGACATTCCAAGGATAGACACTTCCAGTAGAGAATCGCCTTGTACAGGCCACCCCAACTACAGACGCCTCCAATGGAAAAGACCCCCCAGTAACCACCAGTACAAACACCCCTCAGCACAGACACCCCAGTACACCCCCGGAAGTATTGACACTCCTCAGTGAAGACATCCGAGAGCAGACCGCCTTCAGTAAAGACTAGAAATTCTGAATCAATCCTCTGCCCACTGCTTTACACCCTTTCTAGCAAACTTTCCACAAAAGGAATTTTTAGTTCATATGTATTTCAATACATGTTTAAGGTGGCCAACTGCGTCAAATTAATCCCTCTCTGGCCAGGCTCTACTCTACTCTGAAAAATGCAAATGCTCTAGTGGATATAGTGCCAGTATAGGGCAGAAAGGCAAAAGATGTAGAAGAGCTACAGGTGCAGGTCTGGTTTCTGTCCGGGACAATGCAATACAAACCTGCCTTGTACAGATTCATCCCAATCACACCCCCTTCCATTAGTACAGATCCCCAGTAACAACCAGTACAGACACCCCAGTACACCTCCAGAAAAAAGACAACCCTCAGTAAAGACATCTTGGTGCGGACCCTCTCCAGTAAGGACTCCCGCAGTGCAGTCCCCCCCAGTGCAGTCACCCTCAGTACAGATTCCCCATTGCAGAAAAGCCAAGAGGAGCCCCCCTCAGTTTAAACCTTCCCAGTGCAGATTCACCCTGTACAGTCCACATCAGTACAGACCCCTCCTGAAAACAGACCCTTCCATAGACACACCCAGTACGGAACCCCTGCACTAATGACCCACCCAGAAAACACAACCCTCAGTACACAAACCATTATTGCACACACGTTTGTTGTGTTGGTGATGCTCTGGTCAAAAAGGTTCTGCTGTCTGTCACCCGTAAATGGGTATACCTCCTTCCCCGTTTTACAGTCGAGACTGCGCACAAAGACGGGACAGCAGTGCAGAGTTCATACTCTTCCAGTCCCATAGAAGGATCGGCCTCAAGCGGAGATCTGCCTAGGTGAAAGATCAGCCGCGAAGGATGCAACCTCTAGGGGGTGCTGAAACAGTATAGAAACTCATGTATGACTTTCACATCAAAGATCAAAAATGCATACTATTTTTGAAACAACGTGCTCTGCAAAGTATGGTAGTGTGCTTCAATGCAGTTAACTATGGACATGCCCCTATGCAGACATTCCAAGGATAGACACTTCCAGTAGAGAATCGCCTTGTACAGGCCTCCCCAACTACAGACGCCTCCAATGGAAAAGACCCCCCAGTAACCACCAGTACAAACACCCCTCAGCACAGACACCCCAGTACACCCCCGGAAGTATTGACACTCCTCAGTGAAGACATCCGAGAGCAGACCGCCTTCAGTAAAGACTAGAAATTCTGAATCAATCCTCTGCCCACTGCTTTACACCCTTTCTAGCAAACTTTCCACAAAAGGAATTTTTAGTTCATATGTATTTCAATACATGTTTAAGGTGGCCAACTGCGTCAAATTAATCCCTCTCTGGCCAGGCTCTACTCTACTCTGAAAAATGCAAATGCTCTAGTGGATATAGTGCCAGTATAGGGCAGAAAGGCAAAAGATGTAGAAGAGCTACAGGTGCAGGTCTGGTTTCTGTCCGGGACAATGCAATACAAACCTGCCTTGTACAGATTCATCCCAATCACACCCCCTTCCATTAGTACAGATCCCCAGTAACAACCAGTACAGACACCCCAGTACACCTCCAGAAAAAAGACAACCCTCAGTAAAGACATCTTGGTGCGGACCCTCTCCAGTAAGGACTCCCGCAGTGCAGTCCCCCCCAGTGCAGTCACCCTCAGTACAGATTCCCCATTGCAGAAAAGCCAAGAGGAGCCCCCCTCAGTTTAAACCTTCCCAGTGCAGATTCACCCTGTACAGTCCACATCAGTACAGACCCCTCCTGAAAACAGACCCTTCCATAGACACACCCAGTACGGAACCCCTGCACTAATGACCCACCCAGAAAACACAACCCTCAGTACACAAACCATTATTGCACACACGTTTGTTGTGTTGGTGATGCTCTGGTCAAAAAGGTTCTGCTGTCTGTCACCCGTAAATGGGTATACCTCCTTCCCCGTTTTACAGTCGAGACTGCGCACACAGACGGGACAGCAGTGCAGAGTTCATACTCTTCCAGTCCCATAGAAGGATCGGCCTCAAGCGGAGATCTGCCTAGGTGAAAGATCAGCCGCGAAGGATGCAACCTCTAGGGGGTGCTGAAACAGTATAGAAACTCATGTATGACTTTCACATCAAAGATCAAAAATGCATACAATTTTTGAAACAACGTGCTCTGCAAAGTATGGTAGTGTGCTTCAATGCAGTTAACTATGGACATGCCCCTATGCAGACATTCCAAGGATAGACACTTCCAGTAGAGAATCGCCTTGTACAGGCCACCCCAACTACAGACGCCTCCAATGGAAAAGACCCCCCAGTAACCACCAGTACAAACACCCCTCAGCACAGACACCCCAGTACACCCCCGGAAGTATTGACACTCCTCAGTGAAGACATCCGAGAGCAGACCGCCTTCAGTAAAGACTAGAAATTCTGAATCAATCCTCTGCCCACTGCTTTACACCCTTTCTAGCAAACTTTCCACAAAAGGAATTTTTAGTTCATATGTATTTCAATACATGTTTAAGGTGGCCAACTGCGTCAAATTAATCCCTCTCTGGCCAGGCTCTACTCTACTCTGAAAAATGCAAATGCTCTAGTGGATATAGTGCCAGTATAGGGCAGAAAGGCAAAAGATGTAGAAGAGCTACAGGTGCAGGTCTGGTTTCTGTCCGGGACAATGCAATACAAACCTGCCTTGTACAGATTCATCCCAATCACACCCCCTTCCATTAGTACAGATCCCCAGTAACAACCAGTACAGACACCCCAGTACACCTCCAGAAAAAAGACAACCCTCAGTAAAGACATCTTGGTGCGGACCCTCTCCAGTAAGGACTCCAGCAGTGCAGTCCCCCCCAGTGCAGTCACCCTCAGTACAGATTCCCCATTGCAGAAAAGCCAAGAGGAGCCCCCCTCAGTTTAAACCTTCCCAGTGCAGATTCACCCTGTACAGTCCACATCAGTACAGACCCCTCCTGAAAACAGACCCTTCCATAGACACACCCAGTACGGAACCCCTGCACTAATGACCCACCCAGAAAACACAACCCTCAGTACACAAACCATTATTGCACACACGTTTGTTGTGTTGGTGATGCTCTGGTCAAAAAGGTTCTGCTGTCTGTCACCCGTAAATGGGTATACCTCCTTCCCCGTTTTACAGTCGAGACTGCGCACACAGACGGGACAGCAGTGCAGAGTTCATACTCTTCCAGTCCCATAGAAGGATCGGCCTCAAGCGGAGATCTGCCTAGGTGAAAGATCAGCCGCGAAGGATGCAACCTCTATGGGGTGCTGAAACAGTATAGAAACTCATGTATGACTTTCACATCAAAGATCAAAAATGCATACTATTTTTGAAACAACGTGCTCTGCAAAGTATGGTAGTGTGCTTCAATGCAGTTAACTATGGACATGCCCCTATGCAGACATTCCAAGGATAGACATTTCCAGTAGAGAATCGCCTTGTACAGGCCACCCCAACTACAGACGCCTCCAATGGAAAAGACCCCCCAGTAACCACCAGTACAAACACCCCTCAGCACAGACACCCCAGTACACCCCCGGAAGTATTGACACTCCTCAGTGAAGACATCCGAGAGCAGACTGCCTTCAGTAAAGACTAGAAATTCTGAATCAATCCTCTGCCCACTGCTTTACACCCTTTCTAGCAAACTTTCCACAAAAGGAATTTTTAGTTCATATGTATTTCAATACATGTTTAAGATGGCCAACTGCGTCCAATTAATCCCTCTCTGGCCAGGCTCTACTCTACTCTGAAAAATGCAAATGCTCTAGTGGATATAGTGCCATTATAGGGCAGAAAGGCAAAAGATGTAGAAGAGCTACAGGTGCAGGTCTGGTTTCTGTCCGGGACAATGCAATACAAACCTACCTTGTACAGATTCATCCCAATCACACCCCCTTCCATTAGTACAGATCCCCAGTAACAACCAGTACAGACACCCCAGTACACCTCCAGAAAAAAGACAACCCTCAGTAAAGACATCTTGGTGCGGACCCTCTCCAGTAAGGACTCCAGCAGTGCAGTCCCCCCCAGTGCAGTCACCCTCAGTACAGATTCCCCATTGCAGAAAAGCCAAGAGGAGCCCCCCTCAGTTTAAACCTTCCCAGTGCAGATTCACCCTGTACAGTCCACATCAGTACAGACCCCTCCTGAAAACAGACCCTTCCATAGACACACCCAGTACGGAACCCCTGCACTAATGACCCACCCAGAAAACACAACCCTCAGTACACAAACCATTATTGCACACACGTTTGTTGTGTTGGTGATGCTCTGGTCAAAAAGGTTCTGCTGTCTGTCACCCGTAAATGGGTATACCTCCTTCCCCGTTTTACAGTCGAGACTGCGCACACAGACGGGACAGCAGTGCAGAGTTCATACTCTTCCAGTCCCATAGAAGGATCGGCCTCAAGCGGAGATCTGCCTAGGTGAAAGATCAGCCGCGAAGGATGCAACCTCTAGGGGGTGCTGAAACAGTATAGAAACTCATGTATGACTTTCACATCAAAGATCAAAAATGCATACTATTTTTGAAACAACGTGCTCTGCAAAGTATGGTAGTGTGCTTCAATGCAGTTAACTATGGACATGCCCCTATGCAGACATTCCAAGGATAGACACTTCCAGTAGAGAATCGCCTTGTACAGGCCACCCCAACTACAGACGCCTCCAATGGAAAAGACCCCCCAGTAACCACCAGTACAAACACCCCTCAGCACAGACACCCCAGTACACCCCCGGAAGTATTGACACTCCTCAGTGAAGACATCCGAGAGCAGACCGCCTTCAGTAAAGACTAGAAATTCTGAATCAATCCTCTGCCCACTGCTTTACACCCTTTCTAGCAAACTTTCCACAAAAGGAATTTTTAGTTCATATGTATTTCAATACATGTTTAAGGTGGCCAACTGCGTCAAATTAATCCCTCTCTGGCCAGGCTCTACTCTACTCTGAAAAATGCAAATGCTCTAGTGGATATAGTGCCATTATAGGGCAGAAAGGCAAAAGATGTAGAAGAGCTACAGGTGCAGGTCTGGTTTCTGTCCGGGACAATGCAATACAAACCTACCTTGTACAGATTCATCCCAATCACACCCCCTTCCATTAGTACAGATCCCCAGTAACAACCAGTACAGACACCCCAGTACACCTCCAGAAAAAAGACAACCCTCAGTAAAGACATCTTGGTGCGGACCCTCTCCAGTAAGGACTCCCGCAGTGCAGTCCCCCCCAGTGCAGTCACCCTCAGTACAGATTCCCCATTGCAGAAAAGCCAAGAGGAGCCCCCCTCAGTTTAAACCTTCCCAGTGCAGATTCACCCTGTACAGTCCACATCAGTACAGACCCCTCCTGAAAACAGACCCTTCCATAGACACACCCAGTACGGAACCCCTGCACTAATGACCCACCCAGAAAACACAACCCTCAGTACACAAACCATTATTGCACACACGTTTGTTGTGTTGGTGATGCTCTGGTCAAAAAGGTTCTGCTGTCTGTCACCCGTAAATGGGTATACCTCCTTCCCCGTTTTACAGTCGAGACTGCGCACACAGACGGGACAGCAGTGCAGAGTTCATACTCTTCCAGTCCCATAGAAGGATCGGCCTCAAGCGGAGATCTGCCTAGGTGAAAGATCAGCCGCGAAGGATGCAACCTCTAGGGGGTGCTGAAACAGTATAGAAACTCATGTATGACTTTCACATCAAAGATCAAAAATGCATACTATTTTTGAAACAACGTGCTCTGCAAAGTATGGTAGTGTGCTTCAATGCAGTTAACTATGGACATGCCCCTATGCAGACATTCCAAGGATAGACACTTCCAGTAGAGAATCGCCTTGTACAGGCCACCCCAACTACAGACGCCTCCAATGGAAAAGACCCCCCAGTAACCACCAGTACAAACACCCCTCAGCACAGACACCCCAGTACACCCCCGGAAGTATTGACACTCCTCAGTGAAGACATCCGAGAGCAGACCGCCTTCAGTAAAGACTAGAAATTCTGAATCAATCCTCTGCCCACTGCTTTACACCCTTTCTAGCAAACTTTCCACAAAAGGAATTTTTAGTTCATATGTATTTCAATACATGTTTAAGGTGGCCAACTGCGTCCAATTAATCCCTCTCTGGCCAGGCTCTACTCTACTCTGAAAAATGCAAATGCTCTAGTGGATATAGTGCCATTATAGGGCAGAAAGGCAAAAGATGTAGAAGAGCTACAGGTGCAGGTCTGGTTTCTGTCCGGGACAATGCAATACAAACCTACCTTGTACAGATTCATCCCAATCACACCCCCTTCTATTAGTACAGATCCCCAGTAACAACCAGTACAGACACCCCAGTACACCTCCAGAAAAAATACAACCCTCAGTAAAGACATCTTGGTGCGGACCCTCTCCAGTAAGGACTCCAGCAGTGCAGTCCCCCCCAGTGCAGTCACCCTCAGTACAGATTCCCCATTGCAGAAAAGCCAAGAGGAGCCCCCCTCAGTTTAAACCTTCCCAGTGCAGATTCACCCTGTACAGTCCACATCAGTACAGACCCCTCCTGAAAACAGACCCTTCCATAGACACACCCAGTACGGAACCCCTGCACTAATGACCCACCCAGAAAACACAACCCTCAGTACACAAACCATTATTGCACACACGTTTGTTGTGTTGGTGATGCTCTGGTCAAAAAGGTTCTGCTGTCTGTCACCCGTAAATGGGTATACCTCCTTCCCCGTTTTACAGTCGAGACTGCGCACACAGACGGGACAGCAGTGCAGAGTTCATACTCTTCCAGTCCCATAGAAGGATCGGCCTCAAGCGGAGATCTGCCTAGGTGAAAGATCAGCCGCGAAGGATGCAACCTCTAGGGGGTGCTGAAACAGTATAGAAACTCATGTATGACTTTCACATCAAAGATCAAAAATGCATACTTTTTTTGAAACAATGTGCTCTGCAAAGTATGGTAGTGTGCTTCAATGCAGTTAACTATGGACATGCCCCTATGCAGACATTCCAAGGATAGACACTTCCAGTAGAGAATCGCCTTGTACAGGCCACCCCAACTACAGACGCCTCCAATGGAAAAGACCCCCCAGTAACCACCAGTACAAACACCCCTCAGCACAGACACCCCAGTACACCCCCGGAAGTATTGACACTCCTCAGTGAAGACATCCGAGAGCAGACCGCCTTCAGTAAAGACTAGAAATTCTGAATCAATCCTCTGCCCACTGCTTTACACCCTTTTTAGCAAACTTTCCACAAAAGGAATTTTTAGTTCATATGTATTTCAATACATGTTTAAGGTGGCCAACTGCGTCAAATTAATCCCTCTCTGGCCAGGCTCTACTCTACTCTGAAAAATGCAAATGCTCTAGTGGATATAGTGCCATTATAGGGCAGAAAGGCAAAAGATGTAGAAGAGCTACAGGTGCAGGTCTGGTTTCTGTCCGGGACAATGCAATACAAACCTACCTTGTACAGATTCATCCCAATCACACCCCCTTCCATTAGTACAGATCCCCAGTAACAACCAGTACAGACACCCCAGTACACCTCCAGAAAAAAGACAACCCTCAGTAAAGACATCTTGGTGCGGACCCTCTCCAGTAAGGACTCCCGCAGTGCAGTCCCCCCCAGTGCAGTCACCCTCAGTACAGATTCCCCATTGCAGAAAAGCCAAGAGGAGCCCCCCTCAGTTTAAACCTTCCCAGTGCAGATTCACCCTGTACAGTCCACATCAGTACAGACCCCTCCTGAAAACAGACCCTTCCATAGACACACCCAGTACGGAACCCCTGCACTAATGACCCACCCAGAAAACACAACCCTCAGTACACAAACCATTATTGCACACACGTTTGTTGTGTTGGTGATGCTCTGGTCAAAAAGGTTCTGCTGTCTGTCACCCGTAAATGGGTATACCTCCTTCCCCGTTTTACAGTCGAGACTGCGCACACAGACGGGACAGCAGTGCAGAGTTCATACTCTTCCAGTCCCATAGAAGGATCGGCCTCAAGCGGAGATCTGCCTAGGTGAAAGATCAGCCGCGAAGGATGCAACCTCTAGGGGGTGCTGAAACAGTATAGAAACTCATGTATGACTTTCACATCAAAGATCAAAAATGCATACTATTTTTGAAACAACGTGCTCTGCAAAGTATGGTAGTGTGCTTCAATGCAGTTAACTATGGACATGCCCCTATGCAGACATTCCAAGGATAGACACTTCCAGTAGAGAATCGCCTTGTACAGGCCACCCCAACTACAGACGCCTCCAATGGAAAAGACCCCCCAGTAACCACCAGTACAAACACCCCTCAGCACAGACACCCCAGTACACCCCCGGAAGTATTGACACTCCTCAGTGAAGACATCCGAGAGCAGACCGCCTTCAGTAAAGACTAGAAATTCTGAATCAATCCTCTGCCCACTGCTTTACACCCTTTCTAGCAAACTTTCCACAAAAGGAATTTTTAGTTCATATGTATTTCAATACATGTTTAAGGTGGCCAACTGCGTCCAATTAATCCCTCTCTGGCCAGGCTCTACTCTACTCTGAAAAATGCAAATGCTCTAGTGGATATAGTGCCATTATAGGGCAGAAAGGCAAAAGATGTAGAAGAGCTACAGGTGCAGGTCTGGTTTCTGTCCGGGACAATGCAATACAAACCTACCTTGTACAGATTCATCCCAATCACACCCCCTTCTATTAGTACAGATCCCCAGTAACAACCAGTACAGACACCCCAGTACACCTCCAGAAAAAATACAACCCTCAGTAAAGACATCTTGGTGCGGACCCTCTCCAGTAAGGACTCCAGCAGTGCAGTCCCCCCCAGTGCAGTCACCCTCAGTACAGATTCCCCATTGCAGAAAAGCCAAGAGGAGCCCCCCTCAGTTTAAACCTTCCCAGTGCAGATTCACCCTGTACAGTCCACATCAGTACAGACCCCTCCTGAAAACAGACCCTTCCATAGACACACCCAGTACGGAACCCCTGCACTAATGACCCACCCAGAAAACACAACCCTCAGTACACAAACCATTATTGCACACACGTTTGTTGTGTTGGTGATGCTCTGGTCAAAAAGGTTCTGCTGTCTGTCACCCGTAAATGGGTATACCTCCTTCCCCGTTTTACAGTCGAGACTGCGCACACAGACGGGACAGCAGTGCAGAGTTCATACTCTTCCAGTCCCATAGAAGGATCGGCCTCAAGCGGAGATCTGCCTAGGTGAAAGATCAGCCGCGAAGGATGCAACCTCTAGGGGGTGCTGAAACAGTATAGAAACTCATGTATGACTTTCACATCAAAGATCAAAAATGCATACTATTTTTGAAACAATGTGCTCTGCAAAGTATGGTAGTGTGCTTCAATGCAGTTAACTATGGACATGCCCCTATGCAGACATTCCAAGGATAGACACTTCCAGTAGAGAATCGCCTTGTACAGGCCACCCCAACTACAGACGCCTCCAATGGAAAAGACCCCCCAGTAACCACCAGTACAAACACCCCTCAGCACAGACACCCCAGTACACCCCCGGAAGTATTGACACTCCTCAGTGAAGACATCCGAGAGCAGACCGCCTTCAGTAAAGACTAGAAATTCTGAATCAATCCTCTGCCCACTGCTTTACACCCTTTTTAGCAAACTTTCCACAAAAGGAATTTTTAGTTCATATGTATTTCAATACATGTTTAAGGTGGCCAACTGCGTCAAATTAATCCCTCTCTGGCCAGGCTCTACTCTACTCTGAAAAATGCAAATGCTCTAGTGGATATAGTGCCATTATAGGGCAGAAAGGCAAAAGATGTAGAAGAGCTACAGGTGCAGGTCTGGTTTCTGTCCGGGACAATGCAATACAAACCTACCTTGTACAGATTCATCCCAATCACACCCCCTTCCATTAGTACAGATCCCCAGTAACAACCAGTACAGACACCCCAGTACACCTCCAGAAAAAAGACAACCCTCAGTAAAGACATCTTGGTGCGGACCCTCTCCAGTAAGGACTCCCGCAGTGCAGTCCCCCCCAGTGCAGTCACCCTCAGTACAGATTCCCCATTGCAGAAAAGCCAAGAGGAGCCCCCCTCAGTTTAAACCTTCCCAGTGCAGATTCACCCTGTACAGTCCACATCAGTACAGACCCCTCCTGAAAACAGACCCTTCCATAGACACACCCAGTACGGAACCCCTGCACTAATGACCCACCCAGAAAACACAACCCTCAGTACACAAACCATTATTGCACACACGTTTGTTGTGTTGGTGATGCTCTGGTCAAAAAGGTTCTGCTGTCTGTCACCCGTAAATGGGTATACCTCCTTCCCCGTTTTACAGTCGAGACTGCGCACACAGACGGGACAGCAGTGCAGAGTTCATACTCTTCCAGTCCCATAGAAGGATCGGCCTCAAGCGGAGATCTGCCTAGGTGAAAGATCAGCCGCGAAGGATGCAACCTCTAGGGGGTGCTGAAACAGTATAGAAACTCATGTATGACTTTCACATCAAAGATCAAAAATGCATACTATTTTTGAAACAACGTGCTCTGCAAAGTATGGTAGTGTGCTTCAATGCAGTTAACTATGGACATGCCCCTATGCAGACATTCCAAGGATAGACACTTCCAGTAGAGAATCGCCTTGTACAGGCCACCCCAACTACAGACGCCTCCAATGGAAAAGACCCCCCAGTAACCACCAGTACAAACACCCCTCAGCACAGACACCCCAGTACACCCCCGGAAGTATTGACACTCCTCAGTGAAGACATCCGAGAGCAGACCGCCTTCAGTAAAGACTAGAAATTCTGAATCAATCCTCTGCCCACTGCTTTACACCCTTTCTAGCAAACTTTCCACAAAAGGAATTTTTAGTTCATATGTATTTCAATACATGTTTAAGGTGGCCAACTGCGTCAAATTAATCCCTCTCTGGCCAGGCTCTACTCTACTCTGAAAAATGCAAATGCTCTAGTGGATATAGTGCCATTATAGGGCAGAAAGGCAAAAGATGTAGAAGAGCTACAGGTGCAGGTCTGGTTTCTGTCCGGGACAATGCATCACAAACCTACCTTGTACAGATTCATCCCAATCACACCCTTTTCCATTAGTACAGATCCCCAGTAACAACCAGTACAGACACCCCAGTACACCTCCAGAAAAAAGACAACCCTCAGTAAAGACATCTTGGTGCGGACCCTCTCCAGTAAGGACTCCCGCAGTGCAGTCCCCCCCAGTGCAGTCACCCTCAGTACAGATTCCCCATTGCAGAAAAGCCAAGAGGAGCCCCCCTCAGTTTAAACCTTCCCAGTGCAGATTCACCCTGTACAGTCCACATCAGTACAGACCCCTCCTGAAAACAGACCCTTCCATAGACACACCCAGTACGGAACCCCTGCACTAATGACCCACCCAGAAAACACAACCCTCAGTACACAAACCATTATTGCACACACGTTTGTTGTGTTGGTGATGCTCTGGTCAAAAAGGTTCTGCTGTCTGTCACCCGTAAATGGGTATACCTCCTTCCCCGTTTTACAGTCGAGACTGCGCACACAGACGGGACAGCAGTGCAGAGTTCATACTCTTCCAGTCCCCTAGAAGGATCGGCCTCAAGCGGAGATCTGCCTAGGTGAAAGATCAGCCGCGAAGGATGCAACCTCTAGGGGGTGCTGAAACAGTATAGAAACTCATGTATGACTTTCACATCAAAGATCAAAAATGCATACGATTTTTGAAACAACGTGCTCTGCAAAGTATGGTAGTGTGCTTCAATGCAGTTAACTATGGACATGCCCCTATGCAGACATTCCAAGGATAGACACTTCCAGTAGAGAATCGCCTTGTACAGGCCTCCCCAACTACAGACGCCTCCAATGGAAAAGACCCCCCAGTAACCACCAGTACAAACACCCCTCAGCACAGACACCCCAGTACACCCCCAGAAGTATTGACACTCCTCAGTGAAGACATCCGAGAGCAGACCGCCTTCAGTAAAGACTAGAAATTCTGAATCAATCCTCTGCCCACTGCTTTACACCCTTTCTAGCAAACTTTCCACAAAAGGAATTTTTAGTTCATATGTATTTCAATACATGTTTAAGGTGGCCAACTGCGTCAAATTAATCCCTCTCTGGCCAGGCTCTACTCTACTCTGAAAAATGCAAATGCTCTAGTGGATATAGTGCCATTATAGGGCAGAAAGGCAAAAGATGTAGAAGAGCTACAGGTGCAGGTCTGGTTTCTGTCCGGGACAATGCAATACAAACCTACCTTGTACAGATTCATCCCAATCACACCCCCTTCCATTAGTACAGATCCCCAGTAACAACCAGTACAGACACCCCAGTACACCTCCAGAAAAAAGACAACCCTCAATAAAGACATCTTGGTGCGGACCCTCTCCAGTAAGGACTCCCGCAGTGCAGTCCCCCCCAGTGCAGTCACCCTCAGTACAGATTCCCCATTGCAGAAAAGACAAGAGGAGCCCCCCTCAGTTTAAACCTTCCCAGTGCAGATTCACCCTGTAGAGTCCACATCAGTACAAACCCCTCCTGAAAACAGACCCTTCCATAGACACACCCAGTACGGAACCCCTGCACTAATGACCCACCCAGAAAACACAACCCTCAGTACATAAACCATTATTGCACACACGTTTGTTGTGTTGGTGATGCTCTGGTCAAAAAGGTTCTGCTGTCTGTCACCCGTAAATGGGTATACCTCCTTCCCCGTTTTACAGTCGAGACTGCGCACACAGACGGGACAGCAGTGCAGAGTTCATACTCTTCCAGTCCCATAGAAGGATCGGCCTCAAGCGGAGATCTGCCTAGGTGAAAGATCAGCCGCGAAGGATGCAACCTCTAGGGGGTGCTGAAACAGTATAGAAACTCATGTATGACTTTCACATCAAAGATCAAAAATGCATACTATTCTTGAAACAACGTGCTCTGCAAAGTATGGTAGTGTGCTTCAATGCAGTTAACTATGGACATGCCCCTATGCAGACATTCCAAGGATAGACACTTCCAGTATAGAATTGCCTTGTACAGGCCTCCCCAACTACAGACGCCTCCAATGGAAAAGACCCCCCAGTAACCACCAGTACAAACACCCCTCAGCACAGACACCCCAGTACACCCCCGGAAGTATTGACACTCCTCAGTGAAGACATCCGAGAGCAGACCGCCTTCAGTAAAGACTAGAAATTCTGAATCAATCCTCTGCCCACTGCTTTACACCCTTTCTAGCAAACTTTCCACAAAAGGAATTTTTAGTTCATATGTATTTCAATACATGTTTAAGGTGGCCAACTGCGTCCAATTAATCCCTCTCTGGCCAGGCTCTACTCTACTCTGAAAAATGCAAATGCTCCAGTGGATATAGTGCCATTATAGGGCAGAAAGACAAAAGATGTAGAAGAGCTACATGTGCAGGTCTGGTTTCTGTCCGGGACAATGCAATACAAACCTACCTTGTACAGATTCATCCCAATCACACCCCCTTCCATTAGTACAGATCCCCAGTAACAACCAGTACAGACACCCCAGTACACCTCCAGAAAAAAGACAACCCTCAGTAAAGACATCTTGGTGCGGACCCTCTCCAGTAAGGACTCCCGCAGTGCAGTCCCCCCCAGTGCAGTCACCCTCAGTACAGATTCCCCATTGCAGAAAAGCCAAGAGGAGCCCCCCTCAGTTTAAACCTTCCCAGTGCAGATTCACCCTGTACAGTCCACATCAGTACAGACCCCTCCTGAAAACAGACCCTTCCATAGACACACCCAGTACGGAACCCCTGCACTAATGACCCACCCAGAAAACACAACCCTCAGTACACAAACCATTATTGCACACACGTTTGTTGTGTTGGTGATGCTCTGGTCAAAAAGGTTCTGCTGTCTGTCACCCGTAAATGGGTATACCTCCTTCCCCGTTTTACAGTCGAGACTGCGCACACAGACGGGACAGCAGTGCAGAGTTCATACTCTTCCAGTCCCATAGAAGGATCGGCCTCAAGCGGAGATCTGCCTAGGTGAAAGATCAGCCGCGAAGGATGCAACCTCTAGGGGGTGCTGAAACAGTATAGAAACTCATGTATGACTTTCACATCAAAGATCAAAAATGCATACTATTTTTGAAACAACGTGCTCTGCAAAGTATGGTAGTGTGCTTCAATGCAGTTAACTATGGACATGCCCCTATGCAGACATTCCAAGGATAGACACTTTCAGTAGAGAATCGCCTTGTACAGGCCACCCCAACTACAGACGCCTCCAATGGAAAAGACCCCCCAGTAACCACCAGTACAAACACCCCTCAGCACAGACACCCCAGTACACCCCCGGAAGTATTGACACTCCTCAGTGAAGACATCCGAGAGCAGACCGCCTTCAGTAAAGACTAGAAATTCTGAATCAATCCTCTGCCCACTGCTTTACACCCTTTCTAGCAAACTTTCCACAAAAGGAATTTTTAGTTCATATGTATTTCAATACATGTTTAAGGTGGCCAACTGCGTCAAATTAATCCCTCTCTGGCCAGGCTCTACTCTACTCTGAAAAATGCAAATGCTCTAGTGGATATAGTGCCATTATAGGGCAGAAAGGCAAAAGATGTAGAAGAGCTACAGGTGCAGGTCTGGTTTCTGTCCGGGACAATGCAATACAAACCTACCTTGTACAGATTCATCCCAATCACACCCCCTTCCATTAGTACAGATCCCCAGTAACAACCAGTACAAACACCCCAGTACACCTCCAGAAAAAAGACAACCCTCAGTAAAGACATCTTGGTGGTGACCCTCTCCAGTAAGGACTCCCGCAGTGCAGTCCCCCTCAGTGCAGTCACCCTCAGTACAGATTCCCCATTGCAGAAAAGCCAAGAGGAGCCCCCCTCAGTTTAAACCTTCCCAGTGCAGATTCACCCTGTACAGTCCACATCAGTACAGAACCCTCCTGAAAACAGACCCTTCCATAGACACACCCAGTACGGAACCCCTGCACTAATGACCCACCCAGAAAACACAACCCTCAGTACACAAACCATTATTGCACACACGTTTGTTGTGTTGGTGATGCTCTGGTCAAAAAGGTTCTGCTGTCTGTCACCCGTAAATGGGTATACCTCCTTCCCCGTTTTACAGTCGAGACTGCGCACACAGACGGGACAGCAGTGCAGAGTTCATACTCTTCCAGTCCCATAGAAGGATCGGCCTCAAGTGGAGATCTGCCTAGGTGAAAGATCAGCCGCGAAGGATGCAACCTCTAGGGGGTGCTGAAACAGTATAGAAACTCATGTATGACTTTCACATCAAAGATCAAAAATGCATACTATTTTTGAAACAACGTGCTCTGCAAAGTATGGTAGTGTGCTTCAATGCAGTTAACTATGGACATGCCCCTATGCAGACATTCCAAGGATAGACACTTCCAGTAGAGAATCGCCTTGTACAGGCCACCCCAACTACAGACGCCTCCAATGGAAAAGACCCCCCAGTAACCACCAGTACAAACACCCCTCAGCACAGACACCCCAGTACACCCCCGGAAGTATTGACACTCCTCAGTGAAGACATCCGAGAGCAGACCGCCTTCAGTAAAGACTAGAAATTCTGAATCAATCCTCTGCCCACTGCTTTACACCCTTTCTAGCAAACTTTCCACAAAAGGAATTTTTAGTTCATATGTATTTCAATACATGTTTAAGGTGGCCAACTGCGTCAAATTAATCCCTCTCTGGCCAGGCTCTACTCTACTCTGAAAAATGCAAATGCTCTAGTGGATATAGTGCCATTATAGGGCAGAAAGGCAAAAGATGTAGAAGAGCTAGAGGTGCAGGTCTGGTTTCTGTCCGGGACAATGCATCACAAACCTACCTTGTACAGATTCATCCCAATCACACCCCCTTCCATTAGTACAGATCCCCAGTAACAACCAGTACAGACACCCCAGTACACCTCCAGAAAAAAGACAACCCTCAGTAAAGACATCTTGGTGCGGACCCTCTCCAGTAAGGACTCCCGCAGTGCAGTCCCCCCCAGTGCAGTCACCCTCAGTACAGATTCCCCATTGCAGAAAAGCCAAGAGGAGCCCCCCTCAGTTTAAACCTTCCCAGTGCAGACTCACCCTGTACAGTCCACATCAGTACAGACCCCTCCTGAAAACAGACCCTTCCATAGACACACCCAGTACGGAACCCCTGCACTAATGACCCACCCAGAAAACACAACCCTCAGTACACAAACCATTATTGCACACACGTTTGTTGTGTTGGTGATGCTCTGGTCAAAAAGGTTCTGCTGTCTGTCACCCGTAAATGGGTATACCTCCTTCCCCGTTTTACAGTCGAGACTGCGCACACAGACGGGACAGCAGTGCAGAGTTCATACTCTTCCAGTCCCATAGAAGGATCGGCCTCAAGCGGAGATCTGCCTAGGTGAAAGATCAGCCGCGAAGGATGCAACCTCTAGGGGGTGCTGAAACAGTATAGAAACTCATGTATGACTTTCACATCAAAGATCAAAAATGCATACAATTTTTGAAACAACGTGCTCTGCAAAGTATGGTAGTGTGCTTCAATGCAGTTAACTATGGACATGCCCCTATGCAGACATTCCAAGGATAGACACTTCCAGTAGAGAATCGCCTTGTACAGGCCACCCCAACTACAGACGCCTCCAATGGAAAAGACCCCCCAGTAACCACCAGTACAAACACCCCTCAGCACAGACACCCCAGTACACCCCCGGAAGTATTGACACTCCTCAGTGAAGACATCCGAGAGCAGACCGCCTTCAGTAAAGACTAGAAATTCTGAATCAATCCTCTGCCCACTGCTTTACACCCTTTCTAGCAAACTTTCCACAAAAGGAATTTTTAGTTCATATGTATTTCAATACATGTTTAAGGTGGCCAACTGCGTCAAATTAATCCCTCTCTGGCCAGGCTCTACTCTACTCTGAAAAATGCAAATGCTCTAGTGGATATAGTGCCATTATAGGGCAGAAAGGCAAAAGATGTAGAAGAGCTACAGGTGCAGGTCTGGTTTCTGTCCGGGACAATGCAATACAAACCTACCTTGTACAGATTCATCCCAATCACACCCCCTTCCATTAGTACAGATCCCCAGTAACAACCAGTACAGACACCCCAGTACACCTCCAGAAAAAGACAACCCTCAATAAAGACATCTTGGTGCGGACCCTCTCCAGTAAGGACTCCCGCAGTGCAGTCCCCCCCAGTGCAGTCACCCTCAGTACAGATTCCCCATTGCAGAAAAGACAAGAGGAGCCCCCCTCAGTTTAAACCTTCCCAGTGCAGATTCACCCTGTACAGTCCACATCAGTACAGACCCCTCCTGAAAACAGACCCTTCCATAGGCACACCCAGTACGGAACCCCTGCACTAATGACCCACCCAGAAAACACAACCCTCAGTACACAAACCATTATTGCACACACGTTTGTTGTGTTGGTGATGCTCTGGTCAAAAAGGTTCTGCTGTCTGTCACCCGTAAATGGGTATACCTCCTTCCCCGTTTTACAGTCGAGACTGCGCACACAGACGGGACAGCAGTGCAGAGTTCATACTCTTCCAGTCCCATAGAAGGGTCGGCCTCAAGCGGAGATCTGCCTAGGTGAAAGATCAGCCGCGAAGGATGCAACCTCTAGGGGGTGCTGAAACAGTATAGAAACTCATGTATGACTTTCACATCAAAGATCAAAAATGCATACTATTCTTGAAACAACGTGCTCTGCAAAGTATGGTAGTGTGCTTCAATGCAGTTAACTATGGACATGCCCCTATGCAGACATTCCAAGGATAGACACTTCCAGTAGAGAATCGCCTTGTACAGGCCTCCCCAACTACAGACGCCTCCAATGGAAAAGACCCCCCAGTAACCACCAGTACAAACACCCCTCAGCACAGACACCCCAGTACACCCCCGGAAGTATTGACACTCCTCAGTGAAGACATCCGAGAGCAGACCGCCTTCAGTAAAGACTAGAAATTCTGAATCAATCCTCTGCCCACTGCTTTACACCCTTTCTAGCAAACTTTCCACAAAAGGAATTTTTAGTTCATATGTATTTCAATACATGTTTAAGGTGGCCAACTGCATCCAATTAATCCCTCTCTGGCCAGGCTCTACTCTACTCTGAAAAATGCAAATGCTCCAGTGGATATAGTGCCATTATAGGGCAGAAAGACAAAAGATGTAGAAGAGCTACATGTGCAGGTCTGGTTTCTGTCCGGGACAATGCAATACAAACCTACCTTGTACAGATTCATCCCAATCACACCCCCTTCCATTAGTACAGATCCCCAGTAACAACCAGTACAGACACCCCAGTACACCTCCAGAAAAAAGACAACCCTCAGTAAAGACATCTTGGTGCGGACCCTCTCCAGTAAGGACTCCCGCAGTGCAGTCCCCCCCAGTGCAGTCACCCTCAGTACAGATTCCCCATTGCAGAAAAGCCAAGAGGAGCCCCCCTCAGTTTAAACCTTCCCAGTGCAGATTCACCCTTTACAGTCCACATCAGTACAGACCCCTCCTGAAAACAGACCCTTCCATAGACACACCCAGTACGGAACCCCTGCACTAATGACCCACCCAGAAAACACAACCCTCAGTACACAAACCATTATTGCACACACGTTTGTTGTGTTGGTGATGCTCTGGTCAAAAAGGTTCTGCTGTCTGTCACCCGTAAATGGGTATACCTCCTTCCCCGTTTTACAGTCGAGACTGCGCACACAGACGGGACAGCAGTGCAGAGTTCATACTCTTCCAGTCCCCTAGAAGGATCGGCCTCAAGCGGAGATCTGCCTAGGTGAAAGATCAGCCGCGAAGGATGCAACCTCTAGGGGGTGCTGAAACAGTATAGAAACTCATGTATGACTTTCACATTAAAGATCAAAAATGCATACTATTTTTGAAACAACGTGCTCTGCAAAGTATGGTAGTGTGCTTCAATGCAGTTAACTATGGACATGCCCCTATGCAGACATTCCAAGGATAGACACTTCCAGTAGAGAATCGCCTTGTACAGGCCTCCCCAACTACAGACGCCTCCAATGGAAAAGACCCCCCAGTAACCACCAGTACAAACACCCCTCAGCACAGACACCCCAGTACACCCCCGGAAGTATTGACACTCCTCAGTAAAGACATCCGAGAGCAGACCGCCTTCAGTAAAGACTAGAAATTCTGAATCAATCCTCTGCCCACTGCTTTACACCCTTTCTAGAAAACTTTCCACAAAAGGAATTTTTAGTTCATATGTATTTCAATACATGTTTAAGGTGGCCAACTGCGTCAAATTAATCCCTCTCTGGCCAGGCTCTACTCTACTCTGAAAAATGCAAATGCTCTAGTGGATATAGTGCCATTATAGGGCAGAAAGGCAAAAGATGTAGAAGAGCTACAGGTGCAGGTCTGGTTTCTGTCCGGGACAATGCATCACAAACCTACCTTGTACAGATTCATCCCAATCACACCCCCTTCCATTAGTACAGATCCCCAGTAACAACCAGTACAGACACCCCAGTACACCTCCAGAAAAAAGACAACCCTCAGTAAAGACATCTTGGTGCGGACCCTCTCCAGTAAGGACTCCCGCAGTGCAGTCCCCCCCAGTGCAGTCACCCTCAGTACAGATTCCCCATTGCAGAAAAGCCAAGAGGAGCCCCCCTCAGTTTAAACCTTCCCAGTGCAGATTCACCCTGTACAGTCCACATCAGTACAGACCCCTCCTGAAAACAGACCCTTCCATAGACACACCCAGTACGGAACCCCTGCACTAATGACCCACCCAGAAAACACAACCCTCAGTACACAAACCATTATTGCACACACGTTTGTTGTGTTGGTGATGCTCTGGTCAAAAAGGTTCTGCTGTCTGTCACCCGTAAATGGGTATACCTCCTTCCCCGTTTTACAGTCGAGACTGCGCACACAGACGGGACAGCAGTGCAGAGTTCATACTCTTCCAGTCCCATAGAAGGATCGGCCTCAAGCGGAGATCTGCCTAGGTGAAAGATCAGCCGCGAAGGATGCAACCTCTAGGGGGTGCTGAAACAGTATAGAAACTCATGTATGACTTTCACATTAAAGATCAAAAATGCATACTATTTTTGAAACAACGTGCTCTGCAAAGTATGGTAGTGTGCTTCAATGCAGTTAACTATGGACATGCCCCTATGCAGACATTCCAAGGATAGACACTTCCAGTAGAGAATCGCCTTGTACAGGCCACCCCAACTACAGACGCCTCCAATGGAAAAGACCCCCCAGTAACCACCAGTACAAACACCCCTCAGCACAGACACCCCAGTACACCCCCGGAAGTATTGACACTCCTCAGTGAAGACATCCGAGAGCAGACCGCCTTCAGTAAAGACTAGAAATTCTGAATCAATCCTCTGCCCACTGCTTTACACCCTTTCTAGCAAACTTTCCACAAAAGGAATTTTTAGTTCATATGTATTTCAATACATGTTTAAGGTGGCCAACTGCGTCAAATTAATCCCTCTCTGGCCAGGCTCTACTCTACTCTGAAAAATGCAAATGCTCTAGTGGATATAGTGCCATTATAGGGCAGAAAGGCAAAAGATGTAGAAGAGCTACAGGTGCAGGTCTGGTTTCTGTCCGGGACAATGCAATACAAACCTACCTTGTACAGATTCATCCCAATCACACCCCCTTCCATTAGTACAGATCCCCAGTAACAACCAGTACAGACACCCCAGTACACCTCCAGAAAAAAGACAACCCTCAGTAAAGACATCTTGGTGCGGACCCTCTCCAGTAAGGACTCCCGCAGTGCAGTCCCCCCCAGTGCAGTCACCCTCAGTACAGATTCCCCATTGCAGAAAAGACAAGAGGAGCCCCCCTCAGTTTAAACCTTCCCAGTGCAGATTCACCCTGTACAGTCCACATCAGTACAGACCCCTCCTGAAAACAGACCCTTCCATAGACACACCCAGTACGGAACCCCTGCACTAATGACCCACCCAGAAAACACAACCCTCAGTACACAAACCATTATTGCACACACGTTTGTTGTGTTGGTGATGCTCTGGTCAAAAAGGTTCTGCTGTCTGTCACCCGTAAATGGGTATACCTCCTTCCCCGTTTTACAGTCGAGACTGCGCACACAGACGGGACAGCAGTGCAGAGTTCATACTCTTCCAGTCCCATAGAAGGATCGGCCTCAAGCGGAGATCTGCCTAGGTGAAAGATCAGCCGCGAAGGATGCAACCTCTAGGGGGTGCTGAAACAGTATAGAAACTCATGTATGACTTTCACATCAAAGATCAAAAATGCATACAATTTTTTAAACAACGTGCTCTGCAAAGTATGGTAGTGTGCTTCAATGCAGTTAACTATGGACATGCCCCTATGCAGACATTCCAAGGATAGACACTTCCAGTAGAGAATCGCCTTGTACAGGCCACCCCAACTACAGACGCCTCCAATGGAAAAGACCCCCCAGTAACCACCAGTACAAACACCCCTCAGCACAGACACCCCAGTACACCCCCGGAAGTATTGACACTCCTCAGTGAAGACATCCGAGAGCAGACCGCCTTCAGTAAAGACTAGAAATTCTGAATCAATCCTCTGCCCACTGCTTTGCACCCTTTCTAGCAAACTTTCCACAAAAGGAATTTTTAGTTCATATGTATTTCAATACATGTTTAAGGTGGCCAACTGCGTCCAATTAATCCCTCTCTGGCCAGGCTCTACTCTACTCTGAAAAATGCAAATGCTCCAGTGGATATAGTGCCATTATAGGGCAGAAAGACAAAAGATGTAGAAGAGCTACAGGTGCAGGTCTGGTTTCTGTCCGGGACAATGCAATACAAACCTACCTTGTACAGATTCATCCCAATCACACCCCCTTCCATTAGTACAGATCCCCAGTAACAACCAGTACAGACACCCCAGTACACCTCCAGAAAAAAGACAACTTTCAGTAAAGACATCTTGGTGCGGACCCTCTCCAGTAAGGACTCCCGCAGTGCAGTCCCCCCCAGTGCAGTCACCCTCAGTACAGATTCCCCATTGCAGAAAAGCCAAGAGGAGCCCCCTCAGTTTAAACCTTCCCAGTGCAGATTCACCCTGTACAGTCCACATCAGTACAGACCCCTCCTGAAAACAGACCCTTCCATAGACACACCCAGTACGGAACCCCTGCACTAATGACCCACCCAGAAAACACAACCCTCAGTACACAAACCATTATTGCACACACGTTTGTTGTGTTGGTGATGCTCTGGTCAAAAAGGTTCTGCTGTCTGTCACCCGTAAATGGGTATACCTCCTTCCCCGTTTTACAGTCGAGACTGCGCACACAGACGGGACAGCAGTGCAGAGTTCATACTCTTCCAGTCCCATAGAAGGGTCGGCCTCAAGCGGAGATCTGCCTAGGTGAAAGATCAGCCGCGAAGGATGCAACCTCTAGGGGGTGCTGAAACAGTATAGAAACTCATGTATGACTTTCACATCAAAGATCAAAAATGCATACTATTTTTGAAACAACGTGCTCTGCAAAGTATGGTAGTGTGCTTCAATGCAGTTAACTATGGACATGCCCCTATGCAGACATTCCAAGGATAGACACTTCCAGTAGAGAATCGCCTTGTACAGGCCACCCCAACTACAGACGCCTCCAATGGAAAAGACCCCCCAGTAACCACCAGTACAAACACCCCTCAGCACAGACACCCCAGTACACCCCCGGAAGTATTGACACTCCTCAGTGAAGACATCCGAGAGCAGACCGCCTTCAGTAAAGACTAGAAATTCTGAATCAATCCTCTGCCCACTGCTTTACACCCTTTCTAGCAAACTTTCCACAAAAGGAATTTTTAGTTCATATGTATTTCAATACATGTTTAAGGTGGCCAACTGCGTCAAATTAATCCCTCTCTGGCCAGGCTCTACTCTACTCTGAAAAATGCAAATGCTCTAGTGGATATAGTGCCATTATAGGGCAGAAAGGCAAAAGATGTAGAAGAGCTACAGGTGCAGGTCTGGTTTCTGTCCGGGACAATGCAATACAAACCTACCTTGTACAGATTCATCCCAATCACACCCCCTTCCATTAGTACAGATCCCCAGTAACAACCAGTACAGACACCCCAGTACACCTCCAGAAAAAAGACAACCCTCAGTAAAGACATCTTGGTGCGGACCCTCTCCAGTAAGGACTCCCGCAGTGCAGTCCCCCCCAGTGCAGTCACCCTCAGTACAGATTCCCCATTGCAGAAAAGCCAAGAGGAGCCCCCCTCAGTTTAAACCTTCCCAGTGCAGATTCACCCTGTACAGTCCACATCAGTACAGACCCCTCCTGAAAACAGACCCTTCCATAGACACACCCAGTACGGAACCCCTGCACTAATGACCCACCCAGAAAACACAACCCTCAGTACACAAACCATTATTGCACACACGTTTGTTGTGTTGGTGATGCTCTGGTCAAAAAGGTTCTGCTGTCTGTCACCCGTAAATGGGTATACCTCCTTCCCCGTTTTACAGTCGAGACTGCGCACACAGACGGGACAGCAGTGCAGAGTTCATACTCTTCCAGTCCCCTAGAAGGATCGGCCTCAAGCGGAGATCTGCCTAGGTGAAAGATCAGCCGCGAAGGATGCAACCTCTAGGGGGTGCTGAAACAGTAAAGAAACTCATGTATGACTTTCACATCAAAGATCAAAAATGCATACTATTTTTGAAACAACGTGCTCTGCAAAGTATGGTAGTGTGCTTCAATGCAGTTAACTATGGACATGCCCCTATGCAGACATTCCAAGGATAGACACTTCCAGTAGAGAATCGCCTTGTACAGGCCTCCCCAACTACAGACGCCTCCAATGGAAAAGACCCCCCAGTAACCACCAGTACAAACACCCCTCAGCACAGACACCCCAGTACACCCCCGGAAGTATTGACACTCCTCAGTGAAGACATCCGAGAGCAGACCGCCTTCAGTAAAGACTAGAAATTCTGAATCAATCCTCTGCCCACTGCTTTACACCCTTTCTAGCAAACTTTCCACAAAAGGAATTTTTAGTTCATATGTATTTCAATACATGTTTAAGGTGGCCAACTGCGTCCAATTAATCCCTCTCTGGCCAGGCTCTACTCTACTCTGAAAAATGCAAATGCTCCAGTGGATATAGTGCCATTATAGGGCAGAAAGACAAAAGATGTAGAAGAGCTACAGGTGCAGGTCTGGTTTCTGTCCGGGACAATGCAATACAAACCTACCTTGTACAGATTCATCCCAATCACACCCCCTTCCATTAGTACAGATCCCCAGTAACAACCAGTACAGACACCCCAGTACACCTCCAGAAAAAAGACAACCCTCAGTAAAGACATCTTGGTGCGGACCCTCTCCAGTAAGGACTCCCGCAGTGCAGTCCCCCCCAGTGCAGTCACCCTCAGTACAGATTCCCCATTGCAGAAAAGACAAGAGGAGCCCCCCTCAGTTTAAACCTTCCCAGTGCAGATTCACCCTGTACAGTCCACATCAGTACAGACCCCTCCTGAAAACAGACCCTTCCATAGACACACCCAGTACGGAACCCCTGCACTAATGACCCACCCAGAAAACACAACCCTCAGTACACAAACCATTATTGCACACACGTTTGTTGTGTTGGTGATGCTCTGGTCAAAAAGGTTCTGCTGTCTGTCACCCGTAAATGGGTATACCTCCTTCCCCGTTTTACAGTCGAGACTGCGCACACAGACGGGACAGCAGTGCAGAGTTCATACTCTTCCAGTCCCATAGAAGGATCGGCCTCAAGCGGAGATCTGCCTAGGTGAAAGATCAGCCGCGAAGGATGCAACCTCTAGGGGGTGCTGAAACAGTATAGAAACTCATGTATGACTTTCACATCAAAGATCAAAAATGCATACAATTTTTTAAACAACGTGCTCTGCAAAGTATGGTAGTGTGCTTCAATGCAGTTAACTATGGACATGCCCCTATGCAGACATTCCAAGGATAGACACTTCCAGTAGAGAATCGCCTTGTACAGGCCACCCCAACTACAGACGCCTCCAATGGAAAAGACCCCCCAGTAACCACCAGTACAAACACCCCTCAGCACAGACACCCCAGTACACCCCCGGAAGTATTGACACTCCTCAGTGAAGACATCCGAGAGCAGACCGCCTTCAGTAAAGACTAGAAATTCTGAATCAATCCTCTGCCCACTGCTTTGCACCCTTTCTAGCAAACTTTCCACAAAAGGAATTTTTAGTTCATATGTATTTCAATACATGTTTAAGGTGGCCAACTGCGTCCAATTAATCCCTCTCTGGCCAGGCTCTACTCTACTCTGAAAAATGCAAATGCTCCAGTGGATATAGTGCCATTATAGGGCAGAAAGACAAAAGATGTAGAAGAGCTACAGGTGCAGGTCTGGTTTCTGTCCGGGACAATGCAATACAAACCTACCTTGTACAGATTCATCCCAATCACACCCCCTTCCATTAGTACAGATCCCCAGTAACAACCAGTACAGACACCCCAGTACACCTCCAGAAAAAAGACAACCCTCAGTAAAGACATCTTGGTGCGGACCCTCTCCAGTAAGGACTCCCGCAGTGCAGTCCCCCCCAGTGCAGTCACCCTCAGTACAGATTCCCCATTGCAGAAAAGCCAAGAGGAGCCCCCTCAGTTTAAACCTTCCCAGTGCAGATTCACCCTGTACAGTCCACATCAGTACAGACCCCTCCTGAAAACAGACCCTTCCATAGACACACCCAGTACGGAACCCCTGCACTAATGACCCACCCAGAAAACACAACCCTCAGTACACAAACCATTATTGCACACACGTTTGTTGTGTTGGTGATGCTCTGGTCAAAAAGGTTCTGCTGTCTGTCACCCGTAAATGGGTATACCTCCTTCCCCGTTTTACAGTCGAGACTGCGCACACAGACGGGACAGCAGTGCAGAGTTCATACTCTTCCAGTCCCATAGAAGGGTCGGCCTCAAGCGGAGATCTGCCTAGGTGAAAGATCAGCCGCGAAGGATGCAACCTCTAGGGGGTGCTGAAACAGTATAGAAACTCATGTATGACTTTCACATCAAAGATCAAAAATGCATACTATTTTTGAAACAACGTGCTCTGCAAAGTATGGTAGTGTGCTTCAATGCAGTTAACTATGGACATGCCCCTATGCAGACATTCCAAGGATAGACACTTCCAGTAGAGAATCGCCTTGTACAGGCCACCCCAACTACAGACGCCTCCAATGGAAAAGACCCCCCAGTAACCACCAGTACAAACACCCCTCAGCACAGACACCCCAGTACACCCCCGGAAGTATTGACACTCCTCAGTGAAGACATCCGAGAGCAGACCGCCTTCAGTAAAGACTAGAAATTCTGAATCAATCCTCTGCCCACTGCTTTACACCCTTTCTAGCAAACTTTCCACAAAAGGAATTTTTAGTTCATATGTATTTCAATACATGTTTAAGGTGGCCAACTGCGTCAAATTAATCCCTCTCTGGCCAGGCTCTACTCTACTCTGAAAAATGCAAATGCTCTAGTGGATATAGTGCCATTATAGGGCAGAAAGGCAAAAGATGTAGAAGAGCTACAGGTGCAGGTCTGGTTTCTGTCCGGGACAATGCATCACAAACCTACCTTGTACAGATTCATCCCAATCACACCCCCTTCCATTAGTACAGATCCCCAGTAACAACCAGTACAGACACCCCAGTACACCTCCAGAAAAAAGACAACCCTCAGTAAAGACATCTTGGTGCGGACCCTCTCCAGTAAGGACTCCCGCAGTGCAGTCCCCCCCAGTGCAGTCACCCTCAGTACAGATTCCCCATTGCAGAAAAGCCAAGAGGAGCCCCCCTCAGTTTAAACCTTCCCAGTGCAGATTCACCCTGTACAGTCCACATCAGTACAGACCCCTCCTGAAAACAGACCCTTCCATAGACACACCCAGTACGGAACCCCTGCACTAATGACCCACCCAGAAAACACAACCCTCAGTACACAAACCATTATTGCACACACGTTTGTTGTGTTGGTGATGCTCTGGTCAAAAAGGTTCTGCTGTCTGTCACCCGTAAATGGGTATACCTCCTTCCCCGTTTTACAGTCGAGACTGCGCACACAGACGGGACAGCAGTGCAGAGTTCATACTCTTCCAGTCCCATAGAAGGATCGGCCTCAAGCGGAGATCTGCCTAGGTGAAAGATCAGCCGCGAAGGATGCAACCTCTAGGGGGTGCTGAAACAGTATAGAAACTCATGTATGACTTTCACATCAAAGATCAAAAATGCATACAATTTTTGAAACAACGTGCTCTGCAAAGTATGGTAGTGTGCTTCAATGCAGTTAACTATGGACATGCCCCTATGCAGACATTCCAAGGATAGACACTTCCAGTAGAGAATCGCCTTGTACAGGCCACCCCAACTACAGACGCCTCCAATGGAAAAGACCCCCCAGTAACCACCAGTACAAACACCCCTCAGCACAGACACCCCAGTACACCCCCGGAAGTATTGACACTCCTCAGTGAAGACATCCGAGAGCAGACCGCCTTCAGTAAAGACTAGAAATTCTGAATCAATCCTCTGCCCACTGCTTTACACCCTTTCTAGCAAACTTTCCACAAAAGGAATTTTTAGTTCATATGTATTTCAATACATGTTTAAGGTGGCCAACTGCGTCAAATTAATCCCTCTCTGGCCAGGCTCTACTCTACTCTGAAAAATGCAAATGCTCTAGTGGATATAGTGCCATTATAGGGCAGAAAGGCAAAAGATGTAGAAGAGCTACAGGTGCAGGTCTGGTTTCTGTCCGGGACAATGCAATACAAACCTACCTTGTACAGATTCATCCCAATCACACCCCCTTCCATTAGTACAGATCCCCAGTAACAACCAGTACAGACACCCCAGTACACCTCCAGAAAAAAGACAACCCTCAGTAAAGACATCTTGGTGCGGACCCTCTCCAGTAAGGACTCCCGCAGTGCAGTCCCCCCCAGTGCAGTCACCCTCAGTACAGATTCCCCATTGCAGAAAAGCCAAGAGGAGCCCCCCTCAGTTTAAACCTTCCCAGTGCAGATTCACCCTGTACAGTCCACATCAGTACAGACCCCTCCTGAAAACAGACCCTTCCATAGACACACCCAGTACGGAACCCCTGCACTAATGACCCACCCAGAAAACACAACCCTCAGTACACAAACCATTATTGCACACACGTTTGTTGTGTTGGTGATGCTCTGGTCAAAAAGGTTCTGCTGTCTGTCACCCGTAAATGGGTATACCTCCTTCCCCGTTTTACAGTCGAGACTGCGCACACAGACGGGACAGCAGTGCAGAGTTCATACTCTTCCAGTCCCCTAGAAGGATCGGCCTCAAGCGGAGATCTGCCTAGGTGAAAGATCAGCCGCGAAGGATGCAACCTCTAGGGGGTGCTGAAACAGTAAAGAAACTCATGTATGACTTTCACATCAAAGATCAAAAATGCATACTATTTTTGAAACAACGTGCTCTGCAAAGTATGGTAGTGTGCTTCAATGCAGTTAACTATGGACATGCCCCTATGCAGACATTCCAAGGATAGACACTTCCAGTAGAGAATCGCCTTGTACAGGCCTCCCCAACTACAGACGCCTCCAATGGAAAAGACCCCCCAGTAACCACCAGTACAAACACCCCTCAGCACAGACACCCCAGTACACCCCCGGAAGTATTGACACTCCTCAGTGAAGACATCCGAGAGCAGACCGCCTTCAGTAAAGACTAGAAATTCTGAATCAATCCTCTGCCCACTGCTTTACACCCTTTCTAGCAAACTTTCCACAAAAGGAATTTTTAGTTCATATGTATTTCAATACATGTTTAAGGTGGCCAACTGCGTCCAATTAATCCCTCTCTGGCCAGGCTCTACTCTACTCTGAAAAATGCAAATGCTCCAGTGGATATAGTGCCATTATAGGGCAGAAAGACAAAAGATGTAGAAGAGCTACAGGTGCAGGTCTGGTTTCTGTCCGGGACAATGCAATACAAACCTACCTTGTACAGATTCATCCCAATCACACCCCCTTCCATTAGTACAGATCCCCAGTAACAACCAGTACAGACACCCCAGTACACCTCCAGAAAAAAGACAACCCTCAGTAAAGACATCTTGGTGCGGACCCTCTCCAGTAAGGACTCCCGCAGTGCAGTCCCCCCCAGTGCAGTCACCCTCAGTACAGATTCCCCATTGCAGAAAAGCCAAGAGGAGCCCCCCTCAGTTTAAACCTTCCCAGTGCAGATTCACCCTGTACAGTCCACATCAGTACAGACCCCTCCTGAAAACAGACCCTTCCATAGACACACCCAGTACGGAACCCCTGCACTAATGACCCACCCAGAAAACACAACCCTCAGTACACAAACCATTATTGCACACACGTTTGTTGTGTTGGTGATGCTCTGGTCAAAAAGGTTCTGCTGTCTGTCACCCGTAAATGGGTATACCTCCTTCCCCGTTTTACAGTCGAGACTGCGCACACAGACGGGACAGCAGTGCAGAGTTCATACTCTTCCAGTCCCATAGAAGGATCGGCCTCAAGCGGAGATCTGCCTAGGTGAAAGATCAGCCGCGAAGGATGCAACCTCTAGGGGGTGCTGAAACAGTATAGAAACTCATGTATGACTTTCACATCAAAGATCAAAAATGCATACTATTTTTGAAACAACGTGCTCTGCAAAGTATGGTAGTGTGCTTCAATGCAGTTAACTATGGACATGCCCCTATGCAGACATTCCAAGGATAGACACTTCCAGTAGAGAATCGCCTTGTACAGGCCACCCCAACTACAGACGCCTCCAATGGAAAAGACCCCCCAGTAACCACCAGTACAAACACCCCTCAGCACAGACACCCCAGTACACCCCCGGAAGTATTGACACTCCTCAGTGAAGACATCCGAGAGCAGACCGCCTTCAGTAAAGACTAGAAATTCTGAATCAATCCTCTGCCCACTGCTTTACACCCTTTCTAGCAAACTTTCCACAAAAGGAATTTTTAGTTCATATGTATTTCAATACATGTTTAAGGTGGCCAACTGCGTCAAATTAATCCCTCTCTGGCCAGGCTCTACTCTACTCTGAAAAATGCAAATGCTCTAGTGGATATAGTGCCATTATAGGGCAGAAAGGCAAAAGATGCAGAAGAGCTACAGGTGCAGGTCTGGTTTCTGTCCGGGACAATGCATCACAAACCTACCTTGTACAGATTCATCCCAATCACACCCCCTTCCATTAGTACAGATCCCCAGTAACAACCAGTACAGACACCCCAGTACACCTCCAGAAAAAAGACAACCCTCAGTAAAGACATCTTGGTGCGGACCCTCTCCAGTAAGGACTCCCGCAGTGCAGTCCCCCCCAGTGCAGTCACCCTCAGTACAGATTCCCCATTGCAGAAAAGCCAAGAGGAGCCCCCCTCAGTTTAAACCTTCCCAGTGCAGATTCACCCTGTACAGTCCACATCAGTACAGACCCCTCCTGAAAACAGACCCTTCCATAGACACACCCAGTACGGAACCCCTGCACTAATGACCCACCCAGAAAACACAACCCTCAGTACACAAACCATTATTGCACACACGTTTGTTGTGTTGGTGATGCTCTGGTCAAAAAGGTTCTGCTGTCTGTCACCCGTAAATGGGTATACCTCCTTCCCCGTTTTACAGTCGAGACTGCGCACACAGACGGGACAGCAGTGCAGAGTTCATACTCTTCCAGTCCCATAGAAGGATCGGCCTCAAGCGGAGATCTGCCTAGATGAAAGATCAGCCGCGAAGGATGCAACCTCTAGGGGGTGCTGAAACAGTATAGAAACTCATGTATGACTTTCACATCAAAGATCAAAAATGCATACAATTTTTGAAACAACGTGCTCTGCAAAGTATGGTAGTGTGCTTCAATGCAGTTAACTATGGACATGCCCCTATGCAGACATTCCAAGGATAGACACTTCCAGTAGAGAATCGCCTTGTACAGGCCACCCCAACTACAGACGCCTCCAATGGAAAAGACCCCCCAGTAACCACCAGTACAAACACCCCTCAGCACAGACACCCCAGTACACCCCCGGAAGTATTGACACTCCTCAGTGAAGACATCCGAGAGCAGACCGCCTTCAGTAAAGACTAGAAATTCTGAATCAATCCTCTGCCCACTGCTTTACACCCTTTCTAGCAAACTTTCCACAAAAGGAATTTTTAGTTCATATGTATTTCAATACATGTTTAAGGTGGCCAACTGCGTCCAATTAATCCCTCTCTGGCCAGGCTCTACTCTACTCTGAAAAATGCAAATGCTCCAGTGGATATAGTGCCATTATAGGGCAGAAAGACAAAAGATGTAGAAGAGCTACAGGTGCAGGTCTGGTTTCTGTCCGGGACAATGCAATACAAACCTACCTTGTACAGATTCATCCCAATCACACCCCCTTCCATTAGTACAGATCCCCAGTAACAACCAGTACAGACACCCCAGTACACCTCCAGAAAAAAGACAACCCTCAGTAAAGACATCTTGGTGCGGACCCTCTCCAGTAAGGACTCCCGCAGTGCAGTCCCCCCCAGTGCAGTCACCCTCAGTACAGATTCCCCATTGCAGAAAAGCCAAGAGGAGCCCCCTCAGTTTAAACCTTCCCAGTGCAGATTCACCCTGTACAGTCCACATCAGTACAGACCCCTCCTGAAAACAGACCCTTCCATAGACACACCCAGTACGGAACCCCTGCACTAATGACCCACCCAGAAAACACAACCCTCAGTACACAAACCATTATTGCACACACGTTTGTTGTGTTGGTGATGCTCTGGTCAAAAAGGTTCTGCTGTCTGTCACCCGTAAATGGGTATACCTCCTTCCCCGTTTTACAGTCGAGACTGCGCACACAGACGGGACAGCAGTGCAGAGTTCATACTCTTCCAGTCCCATAGAAGGGTCGGCCTCAAGCGGAGATCTGCCTAGGTGAAAGATCAGCCGCGAAGGATGCAACCTCTAGGGGGTGCTGAAACAGTATAGAAACTCATGTATGACTTTCACATCAAAGATCAAAAATGCATACTATTTTTGAAACAACGTGCTCTGCAAAGTATGGTAGTGTGCTTCAATGCAGTTAACTATGGACATGCCCCTATGCAGACATTCCAAGGATAGACACTTCCAGTAGAGAATCGCCTTGTACAGGCCACCCCAACTACAGACGCCTCCAATGGAAAAGACCCCCCAGTAACCACCAGTACAAACACCCCTCAGCACAGACACCCCAGTACACCCCCGGAAGTATTGACACTCCTCAGTGAAGACATTCGAGAGCAGACCGCCTTCAGTAAAGACTAGAAATTCTGAATCAATCCTCTGCCCACTGCTTTACACCCTTTCTAGCAAACTTTCCACAAAAGGAATTTTTAGTTCATATGTATTTCAATACATGTTTAAGGTGGCCAACTGCGTCAAATTAATCCCTCTCTGGCCAGGCTCTACTCTACTCTGAAAAATGCAAATGCTCTAGTGGATATAGTGCCATTATAGGGCAGAAAGGCAAAAGATGTAGAAGAGCTACAGGTGCAGGTCTGGTTTCTGTCCGGGACAATGCATCACAAACCTACCTTGTACAGATTCATCCCAATCACACCCCCTTCCATTAGTACAGATCCCCAGTAACAACCAGTACAGACACCCCAGTACACCTCCAGAAAAAAGACAACCCTCAGTAAAGACATCTTGGTGCGGACCCTCTCCAGTAAGGACTCCCGCAGTGCAGTCCCCCCCAGTGCAGTCACCCTCAGTACAGATTCCCCATTGCAGAAAAGCCAAGAGGAGCCCCCCTCAGTTTAAACCTTCCCAGTGCAGATTCACCCTGTACAGTCCACATCAGTACAGACCCCTCCTGAAAACAGACCCTTCCATAGACACACCCAGTACGGAACCCCTGCACTAATGACCCACCCAGAAAACACAACCCTCAGTACACAAACCATTATTGCACACACGTTTGTTGTGTTGGTGATGCTCTGGTCAAAAAGGTTCTGCTGTCTGTCACCCGTAAATGGGTATACCTCCTTCCCCGTTTTACAGTCGAGACTGCGCACACAGACGGGACAGCAGTGCAGAGTTCATACTCTTCCAGTCCCCTAGAAGGATCGGCCTCAAGCGGAGATCTGCCTAGGTGAAAGATCAGCCGCGAAGGATGCAACCTCTAGGGGGTGCTGAAACAGTATAGAAACTCATGTATGACTTTCACATCAAAGATCAAAAATGCATACTATTTTTGAAACAACGTGCTCTGCAAAGTATGGTAGTGTGCTTCAATGCAGTTAACTATGGACATGCCCCTATGCAGACATTCCAAGGATAGACACTTCCAGTAGAGAATCGCCTTGTACAGGCCACCCCAACTACAGACGCCTCCAATGGAAAAGACCCCCCAGTAACCACCAGTACAAACACCCCTCAGCACAGACACCCCAGTACACCCCCGGAAGTATTGACACTCCTCAGTGAAGACATCCGAGAGCAGACTGCCTTCAGTAAAGACTAGAAATTCTGAATCAATCCTCTGCCCACTGCTTTACACCCTTTCTAGCAAACTTTCCACAAAAGGAATTTTTAGTTCATATGTATTTCAATACATGTTTAAGGTGGCCAACTGCGTCCAGTTAATCCCTCTCTGGCCAGGCTCTACTCTACTCTGAAAAATGCAAATGCTCCAGTGGATATAGTGCCATTATAGGGCAGAAAGACAAAAGATGTAGAAGAGCTACAGGTGCAGGTCTGGTTTCTGTCCGGGACAATGCAATACAAACCTACCTTGTACAGATTCATCCCAATCACACCCCCTTCCATTAGTACAGATCCCCAGTAACAACCAGTACAGACACCCCAGTACACCTCCAGAAAAAAGACAACCCTCAGTAAAGACATCTTGGTGCGGACCCTCTCCAGTAAGGACTCCCGCAGTGCAGTCCCCCCCCGTGCAGTCACCCTCAGTACAGATTCCCCATTGCAGAAAAGCCAAGAGGAGCCCCCCTCAGTTTAAACCTTCCCAGTGCAGATTCACCCTGTACAGTCCACATCAGTACAGACCCCTCCTGAAAACAGACCCTTCCATAGACACACCCAGTACGGAACCCCTGCACTAATGACCCACCCAGAAAACACAACCCTCAGTACACAAACCATTATTGCACACACGTTTGTTGTGTTGGTGATGCTCTGGTCAAAAAGGTTCTGCTGTCTGTCACCCGTAAATGGGTATACCTCCTTCCCCGTTTTACAGTCGAGACTGCGCACACAGACGGGACAGCAGTGCAGAGTTCATACTCTTCCAGTCCCCTAGAAGGATCGGCCTCAAGCGGAGATCTGCCTAGGTGAAAGATCAGCCGCGAAGGATGCAACCTCTAGGGGGTGCTGAAACAGTATAGAAACTCATGTATGACTTTCACATCAAAGATCAAAAATGCATACTATTTTTGAAACAACGTGCTCTGCAAAGTATGGTAGTGTGCTTCAATGCAGTTAACTATGGACATGCCCCTATGCAGACATTCCAAGGATAGACACTTCCAGTAGAGAATCGCCTTGTACAGGCCTCCCCAACTACAGACGCCTCCAATGGAAAAGACCCCCCAGTAACCACCAGTACAAACACCCCTCAGCACAGACACCCCAGTACACCCCCGGAAGTATTGACACTCCTCAGTGAAGACATCCGAGAGCAGACTGCCTTCAGTAAAGACTAGAAATTCTGAATCAATCCTCTGCCCACTGCTTTACACCCTTTCTAGCAAACTTTCCACAAAAGGAATTTTTAGTTCATATGTATTTCAATACATGTTTAAGGTGGCCAACTGCGTCCAGTTAATCCCTCTCTGGCCAGGCTCTACTCTACTCTGAAAAATGCAAATGCTCCAGTGGATATAGTGCCATTATAGGGCAGAAAGACAAAAGATGTAGAAGAGCTACAGGTGCAGGTCTGGTTTCTATCCGGGACAATGCAATACAAACCTACCTTGTACAGATTCATCCCAATCACACCCCCTTCCATTAGTACAGATCCCCAGTAACAACCAGTACAGACACCCCAGTACACCTCCAGAAAAAAGACAACCCTCAGTAAAGACATCTTGGTGCGGACCCTCTCCAGTAAGGACTCCCGCAGTGCAGTCCCCCCCAGTGCAGTCACCCTCAGTACAGATTCCCCATTGCAGAAAAGCCAAGAGGAGCCCCCCTCAGTTTAAACCTTCCCAGTGCAGATTCACCCTGTACAGTCCACATCAGTACAGACCCCTCCTGAAAACAGACCCTTCCATAGACACACCCAGTACGGAACCCCTGCACTAATGACCCACCCAGAAAACACAACCCTCAGTACACAAACCATTATTGCACACACGTTTGTTGTGTTGGTGATGCTCTGGTCAAAAAGGTTCTGCTGTCTGTCACCCGTAAATGGGTATACCTCCTTCCCCGTTTTACAGTCGAGACTGCGCACACAGACGGGACAGCAGTGCAGAGTTCATATTCTTCCAGTCCCATAGAAGGATCGGCCTCAAGCGGAGATCTGCCTAGGTGAAAGATCAGCCGCGAAGGATGCAACCTCTAGGGGGTGCTGAAACAGTATAGAAACTCATGTATGACTTTCACATCAAAGATCAAAAATGCATACTATTTTTGAAACAACGTGCTCTGCAAAGTATGGTAGTGTGCTTCAATGCAGTTAACTATGGACATGCCTCTATGCAGACATTCCAAGGATAGACACTTCCAGTAGAGAATCGCCTTGTACAGGCCACCCCAACTACAGACGCCTCCAATGGAAAAGACCCCCCAGTAACCACCAGTACAAACACCCCTCAGCACAGACACCCCAGTACACCCCCGGAAGTATTGACACTCCTCAGTGAAGACATCCAAGAGCAGACCGCCTTCAGTAAAGACTAGAAATTCTGAATCAATCCTCTGCCCACTGCTTTACACCCTTTCTAGCAAACTTTCCACAAAAGGAATTTTTAGTTCATATGTATTTCAATACATGTTTAAGGTGGCCAACTGCGTCAAATTAATCCCTCTCTGGCCAGGCTCTACTCTACTCTGAAAAATGCAAATGCTCTAGTGGATATAGTGCCATTATAGGGCAGAAAGGCAAAAGATGCGGAAGAGCTACAGGTGCAGGTCTGGTTTCTGTCCGGGACAATGCATCACAAACCTACCTTGTACAGATTCATCCCAATCACACCCCCTTCCATTAGTACAGATCCCCAGTAACAACCAGTACAGACACCCCAGTACACCTCCAGAAAAAAGACAACCCTCAGTAAAGACATCTTGGTGCGGACCCTCTCCAGTAAGGACTCCCGCAGTGCAGTCCCCCCCAGTGCAGTCACCCTCAGTACAGATTCCCCATTGCAGAAAAGCCAAGAGGAGCCCCCCTCAGTTTAAACCTTCCCAGTGCAGATTCACCCTGTACAGTCCACATCAGTACAGACCCCTCCTGAAAACAGACCCTTCCATAGACACACCCAGTACGGAACCCCTGCACTAATGACCCACCCAGAAAACACAACCCTCAGTACACAAACCATTATTGCACACACGTTTGTTGTGTTGGTGATGCTCTGGTCAAAAAGGTTCTGCTGTCTGTCACCCGTAAATGGGTATACCTCCTTCCCCGTTTTACAGTCGAGACTGCGCACACAGACGGGACAGCAGTGCAGAGTTCATACTCTTCCAGTCCCATAGAAGGATCGGCCTCAAGCGGAGATCTGCCTAGGTGAAAGATCAGCCGCGAAGGATGCAACCTCTAGGGGGTGCTGAAACAGTATAGAAACTCATGTATGACTTTCACATCAAAGATCAAAAATGCATACAATTTTTGAAACAAAGTGCTCTGCAAAGTATGGTAGTGTGCTTCAATGCAGTTAACTATGGACATGCCCCTATGCAGACATTCCAAGGATAGACACTTCCAGTAGAGAATCGCCTTGTACAGGCCACCCCAACTACAGACGCCTCCAATGGAAAAGACCCCCCAGTAGCCACCAGTACAAACACCCCTCAGCACAGACACCCCAGTACACCCCCGGAAGTATTGACACTCCTCAGTGAAGACATCCGAGAGCAGACCGCCTTCAGTAAAGACTAGAAATTCTGAATCAATCCTCTGCCCACTGCTTTACACCCTTTCTAGCAAACTTTCCACAAAAGGAATTTTTAGTTCATATGTATTTCAATACATGTTTAAGGTGGCCAACTGCATCAAATTAATCCCTCTCTGGCCAGGCTCTACTCTACTCTGAAAAATGCAAATGCTCTAGTGGATATAGTGCCATTATAGGGCAGAAAGGCAAAAGATGTAGAAGAGCTACAGGTGCAGGTCTGGTTTCTGTCTGGGACAATGCAATACAAACCTACCTTGTACAGATTCATCCCAATCACACCCCCTTCCATTAGTACAGATCCCCAGTAACAACCAGTACAGACACCCCAGTACACCTCCAGAAAAAAGACAACCCTCAGTAAAGACATCTTGGTGCGGACCCTCTCCAGTAAGGACTCCCGCAGTGCAGTCCCCCCCAGTGCAGTCACCCTCAGTACAGATTCCCCATTGCAGAAAAGACAAGAGGAGCCCCCCTCAGTTTAAACCTTCCCAGTGCAGATTCACCCTGTACAGTCCACATCAGTACAGACCCCTCCTGAAAACAGACCCTTCCATAGACACACCCAGTGCGGAACCCCTGCACTAATGACCCACCCAGAAAACACAACCCTCAGTACACAAACCATTATTGCACACACGTTTGTTGTGTTGGTGATGCTCTGGTCAAAAAGGTTCTGCTGTCTGTCACCCGTAAATGGGTATACCTCCTTCCCCGTTTTACAGTCGAGACTGCGCACACAGACGGGACAGCAGTGCAGAGTTCATACTCTTCCAGTCCCCTAGAAGGATCGGCCTCAAGCGGAGATCTGCCTAGGTGAAAGATCAGCCGCGAAGGATGCAACCTCTAGGGGGTGCTGAAACAGTATAGAAACTCATGTATGACTTTCACATCAAAGATCAAAAATGCATACTATTTTTGAAACAACGTGCTCTGCAAAGTATGGTAGTGTGCTTCAATGCAGTTAACTATGGACATGCCCCTATGCAGACATTCCAAGGATAGACACTTTCAGTAGAGAATCGCCTTGTACAGGCCACCCCAACTACAGACGCCTCCAATGGAAAAGACCCCCCAGTAACCACCAGTACAAACACCCCTCAGCACAGACACCCCAGTACACCCCCGGAAGTATTGACACTCCTCAGTGAAGACATCCGAGAGCAGACCGCCTTCAGTAAAGACTAGAAATTCTGAATCAATCCTCTGCCCACTGCTTTACACCCTTTCTAGCAAACTTTCCACAAAAGGAATTTTTAGTTCATATGTATTTCAATACATGTTTAAGGTGGCCAACTGCGTCAAATTAATCCCACTCTGGCCAGGCTCTACTCTACTCTGAAAAATGCAAATGCTCTAGTGGATATAGTGCCATTATAGGGCAGAAAGGCAAAAGATGTAGAAGAGCTACAGGTGCAGGTCTGGTTTCTGTCCGGGACAATGCAATACAAACCTACCTTGTACAGATTCATCCCAACCACACCCCCTTCCATTAGTACAGATCCCCAGTAACAACCAGTACAGACACCCCAGTACACCTCCAGAAAAAAGACAACCCTCAGTAAAGACATCTTGGTGCGGACCCTCTCCAGTAAGGACTCCCGCAGTGCAGTCCCCCCCAGTGCAGTCACCCTCAGTACAGATTCCCCATTGCAGAAAAGCCAAGAGGAGCCCCCCTCAGTTTAAACCTTCCCAGTGCAGATTCACCCTGTACAGTCCACATCAGTACAGACCCCTCCTGAAAATAGACCCTTCCATAGACACACCCAGTACGGAACCCCTGCACTAATGACCCACCCAGAAAACACAACCCTCAGTACACAAACCATTATTGCACACACGTTTGTTGTGTTGGTGATGCTCTGGTCAAAAAGGTTCTGCTGTCTGTCACCCGTAAATGGGTATACCTCCTTCCCCGTTTTACAGTCGAGACTGCGCACACAGACGGGACAGCAGTGCAGAGTTCATACTCTTCCAGTCCCATAGAAGGATCGGCCTCAAGCGGAGATCTGCCTAGGTGAAAGATCAGCCGCGAAGGATGCAACCTCTAGGGGGTGCTGAAACAGTATAGAAACTCATGTATGACTTTCACATCAAAGATCAAAAATGCATACTATTTTTGAAACAACGTGCTCTGCAAAGTATGGTAGTGTGCTTCAATGCAGTTAACTATGGACATGCCCCTATGCAGACATTCCAAGGATAGACACTTCCAGTAGAGAATCGCCTTGTACAGGCCACCCCAACTACAGACGCCTCCAATGGAAAAGACCCCCCAGTAACCACCAGTACAAACACCCCTCAGCACAGACACCCCAGTACACCCCCGGAAGTATTGACACTCCTCAGTGAAGACATCCGAGAGCAGACCGCCTTCAGTAAAGACTAGAAATTCTGAATCAATCCTCTGCCCACTGCTTTACACCCTTTCTAGCAAACTTTCCACAAAAGGAATTTTTAGTTCATATGTATTTCAATACATGTTTAAGGTGGCCAACTGCGTCAAATTAATCCCTCTCTGGCCAGGCTCTACTCTACTCTGAAAAATGCAAATGCTCTAGTGGATATAGTGCCATTATAGGGCAGAAAGGCAAAAGATGTAGAAGAGCTAGAGGTGCAGGTCTGGTTTCTGTCCGGGACAATGCATCACAAACCTACCTTGTACAGATTCATCCCAATCACACCCCCTTCCATTAGTACAGATCCCCAGTAACAACCAGTACAGACACCCCAGTACACCTCCAGAAAAAAGACAACCCTCAGTAAAGACATCTTGGTGCGGACCCTCTCCAGTAAGGACTCCCGCAGTGCAGTCCCCCCCAGTGCAGTCACCCTCAGTACAGTTTCCCCATTGAAGAAAAGACAAGAGGAGCCCCCCTCAGTTTAAACCTTCCCAGTGCAGATTCACCCTGTACAGTCCACATCAGTACAGACCCCTCCTGAAAACAGACCCTTCCATAGACACACCCAGTACGGAACCCCTGCACTAATGACCCACCCAGAAAACACAACCCTCAGTACACAAACCATTATTGCACACACGTTTGTTGTGTTGGTGATGCTCTGGTCAAAAAGGTTCTGCTGTCTGTCACCCGTAAATGGGTATACCTCCTTCCCCGTTTTACAGTCGAGACTGCGCACACAGACGGGACAGCAGTGCAGAGTTCATACTCTTCCAGTCCCATAGAAGGATCGGCCTCAAGCGGAGATCTGCCTAGGTGAAAGATCAGCCGCGAAGGATGCAACCTCTAGGGGGTGCTGAAACAGTATAGAAACTCATGTATGACTTTCACATCAAAGATCAAAAATGCATACTATTTTTGAAACAACGTGCTCTGCAAAGTATGGTAGTGTGCTTCAATGCAGTTAACTATGGACATGCCCCTATGCAGACATTCCAAGGATAGACACTTCCAGTAGAGAATCGCCTTGTACAGGCCACCCCAACTACAGACGCCTCCAATGGAAAAGACCCCCCAGTAACCACCAGTACAAACACCCCTCAGCACAGACACCCCAGTACACCCCCGGAAGTATTGACACTCCTCAGTGAAGACATCCGAGAGCAGACCGCCTTCAGTAAAGACTAGAAATTCTGAATCAATCCTCTGCCCACTGCTTTACACCCTTTCTAGCAAACTTTCCACAAAAGGAATTTTTAGTTCATATGTATTTCAATACATGTTTAAGGTGGCCAACTGCGTCAAATTAATCCCTCTCTGGCCAGGCTCTACTCTACTCTGAAAAATGCAAATGCTCTAGTGGATATAGTGCCAGTATAGGGCAGAAAGGCAAAAGATGTAGAAGAGCTACAGGTGCAGGACTGGTTTCTGTCCGGGACAATGCAATACAAACCTGCCTTGTACAGATTCATCCCAATCACACCCCCTTCCATTAGTACAGATCCCCAGTAACAACCAGTACAGACACCCCAGTACACCTCCAGAAAAAAGACAACCCTCAGTAAAGACATCTTGGTGCGGACCCTCTCCAGTAAGGACTCCCGCAGTGCAGTCCCCCCCAGTGCAGTCACCCTCAGTACAGATTCCCCATTGCAGAAAAGCCAAGAGGAGCCCCCCTCAGTTTAAACCTTCCCAGTGCAGATTCACCCTGTACAGTCCACATCAGTACAGACCCCTCCTGAAAACAGACCCTTCCATAGACACACCCAGTACGGAACCCCTGCACTAATGACCCACCCAGAAAACACAACCCTCAGTACACAAACCATTATTGCACACACGTTTGTTGTGTTGGTGATGCTCTGGTCAAAAAGGTTCTGCTGTCTGTCACCCGTAAATGGGTATACCTCCTTCCCCGTTTTACAGTCGAGACTGCGCACACAGACGGGACAGCAGTGCAGAGTTCATACTCTTCCAGTCCCATAGAAGGATCGGCCTCAAGCGGAGATCTGCCTAGGTGAAAGATCAGCCGCGAAGGATGCAACCTCTAGGGGGTGCTGAAACAGTATAGAAACTCATGTATGACTTTCACATCAAAGATCAAAAATGCATACTATTTTTGAAACAACGTGCTCTGCAAAGTATGGTAGTGTGCTTCAATGCAGTTAACTATGGACATGCCCCTATGCAGACATTCCAAGGATAGACACTTCCAGTAGAGAATCGCCTTGTACAGGCCACCCCAACTACAGACGCCTCCAATGGAAAAGACCCCCCAGTAACCACCAGTACAAACACCCCTTAGCACAGACACCCCAGTACACCCCCGGAAGTATTGACACTCCTCAGTGAAGACATCCGAGAGCAGACCGCCTTCAGTAAAGACTAGAAATTCTGAATCAATCCTCTGCCCACTGCTTTACACCCTTTCTAGCAAACTTTCCACAAAAGGAATTTTTAGTTCATATGTATTTCAATACATGTTTAAGGTGGCCAACTGCGTCAAATTAATCCCTCTCTGGCCAGGCTCTACTCTACTCTGAAAAATGCAAATGCTCTAGTGGATATAGTGCCAGTATAGGGCAGAAAGGCAAAAGATGTAGAAGAGCTACAGGTGCAGGTCTGGTTTCTGTCCGGGATAATGCAATACAAACCTGCCTTGTACAGATTCATCCCAATCACACCCCCTTCCATTAGTACAGATCCCCAGTAACAACCAGTACAGACACCCCAGTACACCTCCAGAAAAAAGACAACCCTCAGTAAAGACAACTTGGTGCGGACCCTCTCCAGTAAGGACTCCCGCAGTGCAGTCCCCCCCAGTGCAGTCACCCTCAGTACAGATTCCCCATTGCAGAAAAGACAAGAGGAGCCCCCCTCAGTTTAAACCTTCCCAGTGCAGATTCACCCTGTACAGTCCACATCAGTACAGACCCCTCCTGAAAACAGACCCTTCCATAGACACACCCAGTACGGAACCCCTGCACTAATGACCCACCCAGAAAACACAACCCTCAGTACACAAACCATTATTGCACACACGTTTGTTGTGTTGGTGATGCTCTGGTCAAAAAGGTTCTGCTGTCTGTCACCCGTAAATGGGTATACCTCCTTCCCCGTTTTACAGTCGAGACTGCGCACACAGACGGGACAGCAGTGCAGAGTTCATACTCTTCCAGTCCCCTAGAAGGATCGGCCTCAAGCGGAGATCTGCCTAGGTGAAAGATCAGCCGCGAAGGATGCAACCTCTAGGGGGTGCTGAAACAGTATAGAAACTCATGTATGACTTTCACATCAAAGATCAAAAATGCATACTATTTTTGAAACAACGTGCTCTGCAAAGTATGGTAGTGTGCTTCAATGCAGTTAACTATGGACATGCCCCTATGCAGACATTCCAAGGATAGACACTTCCAGTAGAGAATCGCCTTGTACAGGCCACCCCAACTACAGACGCCTCCAATGGAAAAGACCCCCCAGTAACCACCAGTACAAACACCCCTCAGCACAGACACCCCAGTACACCCCCGGAAGTATTGACACTCCTCAGTGAAGACATCCGAGAGCAGACCGCCTTCAGTAAAGACTAGAAATTCTGAATCAATCCTCTGCCCACTGCTTTACACCCTTTCTAGCAAACTTTCCACAAAAGGAATTTTTAGTTCATATGTATTTCAATACATGTTTAAGGTGGCCAACTGCGTCAAATTAATCCCTCTCTGGCCAGGCTCTACTCTACTCTGAAAAATGCAAATGCTCTAGTGGATATAGTGCCAGTATAGGGCAGAAAGGCAAAAGATGTAGAAGAGCTACAGGTGCAGGTCTGGTTTCTGTCCGGGACAATGCAATACAAACCTACCTTGTACAGATTCATCCCAATCAAACCCCCTTCCATTAATACAGATCCCCAGTAACAACCAGTACAGACACCCCAGTACACCTCCAGAAAAAAGACAACCCTCAGTAAAGACATCTTGGTGCGGACCCTCTCCAGTAAGGACTCCCGCAGTGCAGTCCCCCCCAGTGCAGTCACCCTCAGTACAGATTCCCCATTGCAGAAAAGCCAAGCGGAGCCCCCCTCAGTTTAAACCTTCCCAGTGCAGATTCACCCTGTACAGTCCACATCAGTACAGACCCCTCCTGAAAACAGACCCTTCCATAGACACACCCAGTACGGAACCCCTGCACTAATGACCCACCCAGAAAACACAACCCTCAGTACACAAACCATTATTGCACACACGTTTGTTGTGTTGGTGATGCTCTGGTCAAAAAGGTTCTGCTGTCTGTCACCCGTAAATGGGTATACCTCCTTCCCCGTTTTACAGTCGAGACTGCGCACACAGACGGGACAGCAGTGCAGAGTTCATACTCTTCCAGTCCCCTAGAAGGATCGGCCTCAAGCGGAGATCTGCCTAGGTGGAAGATCAGCCGCGAAGGATGCAACCTCTAGGGGGTGCTGAAACAGTATAGAAACTCATGTATGACTTTCACATCAAAGATCAAAAATGCATACTATTTTTGAAACAACGTGCTCTGCAAAGTATGGTAGTGTGCTTCAATGCAGTTAACTATGGACATGCCCCTATGCAGACATTCCAAGGATAGACACTTCCAGTAGAGAATCGCCTTGTACAGGCCACCCCAACTACAGACGCCTCCAATGGAAAAGACCCCCCAGTAACCACCAGTACAAACACCCCTCAGCACAGACACCCCAGTACACCCCCGGAAGTATTGACACTCCTCAGTGAAGACATCCGAGAGCAGACCGCCTTCAGTAAAGACTAGAAATTCTGAATCAATCCTCTGCCCACTGCTTTACACCCTTTCTAGCAAACTTTCCACAAAAGGAATTTTTAGTTCATATGTATTTCAATACATGTTTAAGGTGGCCAACTGCGTCAAATTAATCCCTCTCTGGCCAGGCTCTACTCTACTCTGAAAAATGCAAATGCTCTAGTGGATATAGTGCCAGTATAGGGCAGAAAGGCAAAAGATGTAGAAGAGCTATAGGTGCAGGTCTGGTTTCTGTCCGGGACAATGCAATACAAACCTGCCTTGTACAGATTCATCCCAATCACACCCCCTTCCATTAGTACAGATCCCCAGTAACAACCAGTACAGACACCCCAGTACACCTCCAGAAAAAAGACAACCCTCAGTAAAGACATCTTGGTGCGGACCCTCTCCAGTAAGGACTCCCGCAGTGCAGTCCCCCCAAGTGCAGTCACCCTCAGTACAGATTCCCCATTGCAGAAAAGCCAAGAGGAGCCCCCCTCAGTTTAAACCTTCCCAGTGCAGATTCACCCTGTACAGTCCACATCAGTACAGACCCCTCCTGAAAACAGACCCTTCCATAGACACACCCAGTACGGAACCCCTGCACTAATGACCCACCCAGAAAACACAACCCTCAGTACACAAACCATTATTGCACACACGTTTGTTGTGTTGGTGATGCTCTGGTCAAAAAGGTTCTGCTGTCTGTCACCCGTAAATGGGTATACCTCCTTCCCCGTTTTACAGTCGAGACTGCACACACAGACGGGACAGCAGTGCAGAGTTCATACTCTTCCAGTCCCCTAGAAGGATCGGCCTCAAGCGGAGATCTGCCTAGGTGAAAGATCAGCCACGAAGGATGCAACCTCTAGGGGGTGCTGAAACAGTATAGAAACTCATGTATGACTTTCACATCAAAGATCAAAAATGCATACTATTTTTGAAACAACGTGCTCTGTAAAGTATAGTAGTGTGCTTCAATGCAGTTAACTATGGACATGCCCCTATGCAGACATTCCAAGGATAGACATTTCCAGTAGAGAATCGCCTTGTACAGGCCACCCCAACTACAGACGACTCCAATGGAAAAGACCCCCCAGTAACCACCAGTACAAACACCCCTCAGCACAGACACCCCAGTACACCCCCGGAAGTATTGACACTCCTCAGTGAAGACATCCGAGAGCAGACCGCCTTCAGTAAAGACTAGAAATTCTGAATCAATCCTCTGCCCACTGCTTTACACCCTTTCTAGCAAACTTTCCACAAAAGGAATTTTTAGTTCATATGTATTTCAATACATGTTTAAGGTGGCCAACTGCGTCAAATTAATCCCTCTCTGGCCAGGCTCTACTCTACTCTGAAAAATGCAAATGCTCTAGTGGATATAGTGCCATTATAGGGCAGAAAGGCAAAAGATGTAGAAGAGCTAGAGGTGCAGGTCTGGTTTCTGTCCGGGACAATGCATCACAAACCTACCTTGTACAGATTCATCCCAATCACACCCCCTTCCATTAGTACAGATCCCCAGTAACAACCAGTACAGACACCCCAGTACACCTCCAGAAAAAAGACAACCCTCAGTAAAGACATCTTGGTGCGGACCCTCTCCAGTAAGGACTCCCGCAGTGCAGTCCCCCTCAGTGCAGTCACCCTCAGTACAGATTCCCCATTGCAGAAAAGACAAGAGGAGCCCCCCTCAGTTTAAACCTTCCCAGTGCAGATTCACCCTGTACAGTCCACATCAGTACAGACCCCTCCTGAAAACAGACCCTTCCATAGACACACCCAGTACGGAACCCCTGCACTAATGACCCACCCAGAAAACACAACCCTCAGTACACAAACCATTATTGCACACACGTTTGTTGTGTTGGTGATGCTCTGGTCAAAAAGGTTCTGCTGTCTGTCACCCGTAAATGGGTATACCTCCTTCCCCGTTTTACAGTCGAGACTGCGCACACAGACAGGACAGCAGTGCAGAGTTCATACTCTTCCAGTCCCATAGAAGGATCGGCCTCAAGCGGAGATCTGCCTAGGTGAAAGATCAGCCGCGAAGGATGCAACCTCTAGGGGGTGCTGAAACAGTATAGAAACTCATGTATGACTTTCACATCAAAGATCAAAAATGCATACTATTTTTGAAACAACGTGCTCTGCAAAGTATGGTAGTGTGCTTCAATGCAGTTAACTATGGACATGCCCCTATGCAGACATTCCAAGGATAGACACTTCCAGTAGAGAATCGCCTTGTACAGGCCACCCCAACTACAGACGCCTCCAATGGAAAAGACCCCCCAGTAACCACCAGTACAAACACCCCTCAGCACAGACACCCCAGTACACCCCCGGAAGTATTGACACTCCTCAGTGAAGACATCCGAGAGCAGACCGCCTTCAGTAAAGACTAGAAATTCTGAATCAATCCTCTGCCCACTGCTTTACACCCTTTCTAGCAAACTTTCCACAAAAGGAATTTTTAGTTCATATGTATTTCAATACATGTTTAAGGTGGCCAACTGCGTCAAATTAATCCCTCTCTGGCCAGGCTCTACTCTACTCTGAAAAATGCAAATGCTCTAGTGGATATAGTGCCATTATAGGGCAGAAAGGCAAAAGATGTAGAAGAGCTACAGGTGCAGGTCTGGTTTCTGTCCGGGACAATGCAATACAAACCTACCTTGTACAGATTCATCCCAATCACACCCCCTTCCATTAGTACAGATCCCCAGTAACAACCAGTACAGACACCCCAGTACACCTCCAGAAAAAAGACAACCCTCAGTAAAGACATCTTGGTGCGGACCCTCTCCAGTAAGGACTCCCGCAGTGCAGTCCCCCCCAGTGCAGTCAGCCTCAGTACAGATTCCCCATTGCAGAAAAGCCAAGAGGAGCCCCCCTCAGTTTAAACCTTCCCAGTGCAGATTCACCCTGTACAGTCCACATCAGTAAAGCCCCCTCCTGAAAACAGACCCTTCCATAGACACACCCAGTACAGAACCCCTGCACTAATGACCCACCCAGAAAACACAACCCTCAGTACACAAACCATTATTGCACACACGTTTGTTGTGTTGGTGATGCTCTGGTCAAAAAGGTTCTGCTGTCTGTCACCCGTAAATGGGTATACCTCCTTCCCCGTTTTACAGTCGAGACTGCGCACACAGACGGGACAGCAGTGCAGAGTTCATACTCTTCCAGTCCCCTAGAAGGATCGGCCTCAAGCGGAGATCTGCCTAGGTGAAAGATCAGCCGCGAAGGATGCAACCTCTAGGGGGTGCTGAAACAGTATAGAAACTCATGTATGACTTTCACATCAAAGATCAAAAATGCATACTATTTTTGAAACAACGTGCTCTGCAAAGTATGGTAGTGTGCTTCAATGCAGTTAACTATGGACATGCCCCTATGCAGACATTCCAAGGATAGACACTTCCAGTAGAGAATCGCCTTGTACAGGCCACCCCAACTACAGACGCCTCCAATGGAAAAGACCCCCCAGTAACCACCAGTACAAACACCCCTCAGCACAGACACCCCAGTACACCCCCAGAAGTATTGACACTCCTCAGTGAAGACATCCGAGAGCAGACCGCCTTCAGTAAAGACTAGAAATTCTGAATCAATCCTCTGCCCACTGCTTTACACCCTTTCTAGCAAACTTTCCACAAAAGGAATTTTTAGTTCATATGTATTTCAATACATGTTTAAGGTGGCCAACTGCGTCAAATTAATCCCTCTCTGGCCAGGCACTACTCTACTCTGAAAAATGCAAATGCTCTAGTGGATATAGTGCCATTATAGGGCAGAAAGGCAAAAGATGTAGAAGAGCTACAGGTGCAGGTCTGGTTTCTGTCCGGGACAATGCAATACAAACCTACCTTGTACAGATTCATCCCAATCACACCCCCTTCCATTAGTACAGATCCCCAGTAACATCCAGTACAGACACCCCAGTACACCTCCAGAAAAAAGACAACCCTCAGTAAAGACATCTTGGTGCGGACCCTCTCCAGTAAGGACTCCCGCAGTGCAGTCCCCCCCAGTGCAGTCACCCTCAGTACAGATTCCCCATTGCAGAAAAGCCAAGAGGAGCCCCCCTCAGTTTAAACCTTCCCAGTGCAGATTCACCCTGTACAGTCCACATCAGTACAGACCCCTCCTGAAAACAGACCCTTCCATAGACACACCCAGTACGGAACCCCTGCACTAATGACCCACCCAGAAAACACAACCCTCAGTACACAAACCATTATTGCACACACGTTTGTTGTGTTGGTGATGCTCTGGTCAAAAAGGTTCTGCTGTCTGTCACCCGTAAATGGGTATACCTCCTTCCCCGTTTTACAGTCGAGACTGCGCACACAGACGGGACAGCAGTGCAGAGTTCATACTCTTCCAGTCCCCTAGAAGGATCGGCCTCAAGCGGAGATCTGCCTAGGTGAAAGATCAGCCGCGAAGGATGCAACCTCTAGGGGGTGCTGAAACAGTATAGAAACTCATGTATGACTTTCACATCAAAGATCAAAAATGCATACTATTTTTGAAACAACGTGCTCTGCAAAGTATGGTAGTGTGCTTCAATGCAGTTAACTATGGACATGCCCCTATGCAGACATTCCAAGGATAGACACTTCCAGTAGAGAATCGCCTTGTACAGGCCACCCCAACTACAGACGCCTCCAATGGAAAAGACCCCCCAGTAACCACCAGTACAAACACCCCTCAGCACAGACACCCCAGTACACCCCCGGAAGTATTGACACTCCTCAGTGAAGACATCCGAGAGCAGACCGCCTTCAGTAAAGACTAGAAATTCTGAATCAATCCTCTGCCCACTGCTTTACACCCTTTCTAGCAAACTTTCCACAAAAGGAATTTTTAGTTCATATGTATTTCAATACATGTTTAAGGTGGCCAACTGCGTCCAATTAATCCCTCTCTGGCCAGGCTCTACTCTACTCTGAAAAATGCAAATGCTCTAGTGGATATAGTGCCATTATAGGGCAGAAAGGCAAAAGATGTAGAAGAGCTACAGGTGCAGGTCTGGTTTCTGTCCGGGACAATGCAATACAAACCTACCTTGTACAGATTCATCCCAATCACACCCCCTTCCATTAGTACAGATCCCCAGTAACAACCAGTACAGACACCCCAGTACACCTCCAGAAAAAAGACAACCCTCAGTAAAGACATCTTGGTGCGGACCCTCTCCAGTAAGGACTCCCGCAGTGCAGTCCCCCCCCCAGTGCAGTCACCCTCAGTACAGATTCCCCATTGTAGAAAAGCCAAGAGGAGCCCCCCTCAGTTTAAACCTTCCCAGTGCAGATTCACCCTGTACAGTCCACATCAGTACAGACCCCTCCTGAAAACAGACCCTTCCATAGACACACCCAGTACGGAACCCCTGCACTAATGACCCACCCAGAAAACACAACCCTCAGTACACAAACCATTATTGCACACACGTTTGTTGTGTTGGTGATGCTCTGGTCAAAAAGGTTCTGCTGTCTGTCACCCGTAAATGGGTATACCTCCTTCCCCGTTTTACAGTCGAGACTGCGCACACAGACGGGACAGCAGTGCAGAGTTCATACTCTTCCAGTCCCCTAGAAGGATCGGCCTCAAGCGGAGATCTGCCTAGGTGAAAGATCAGCCGCGAAGGATGCAACCTCTAGGGGGTGCTGAAACAGTATAGAAACTCATGTATGACTTTCACATCAAAGATCAAAAATGCATACTATTTTTGAAACAATGTGCTCTGCAAAGTATGGTAGTGTGCTTCAATGCAGTTAACTATGGACATGCCCCTATGCAGACATTCCAAGGATAGACATTTCCAGTAGAGAATCGCCTTGTACAGGCCACCCCAACTACAGACGCCTCCAATGGAAAAGACCCCCCAGTAACCACCAGTACAAACACCCCTCAGCACAGACACCCCAGTACACCCCCGGACGTATTGACACTCCTCAGTGAAGACATCCGAGAGCAGACCGCCTTCAGTAAAGACTAGAAATTCTGAATCAATCCTCTGCCCACTGCTTTACACCCTTTCTAGCAAACTTTCCACAAAAGGAATTTTTAGTTCATATGTATTTCAATACATGTTTAAGGTGGCCAACTGCGTCAAATTAATCCCTCTCTGGCCAGGCTCTACTCTACTCTGAAAAATGCAAATGCTCTAGTGGATATAGTGCCATTATAGGGCAGAAAGGCAAAAGATGTAGAAGAGCTAGAGGTGCAGGTCTGGTTTCTGTCCGGGACAATGCAATACAAACCTACCTTGTACAGATTCATCCCAATCACACCCCCTTCCATTAGTACAGATCCCCAGTAACAACCAGTACAGACACCCCAGTAAACCTCCAGAAAAAAGACAACCCTCAGTAAAGACATCTTGGTGCAGACCCTCTCCAGTAAGGACTCCCGCAGTGCAGTCCCCCCCAGTGCAGTCACCCTCAGTACAGATTCCCCATTGCAGAAAAGCCAAGAGGAGCCCCCCTCAGTTTAAACCTTCCCAGTGCAGATTCACCCTGTACAGTCCACATCAGTACAGACCCCTCCTGAAAACAGACCCTTCCATAGACACACCCAGTACGGAACCCCTGCACTAATGACCCACCCAGAAAACACAACCCTCAGTACACAAACCATTATTGCACACACGTTTGTTGTGTTGGTGATGCACTGGTCAAAAAGGTTCTGCTGTCTGTCACCCGTAAATGGGTATACCTCCTTCCCCGTTTTACAGTCGAGACTGCGCACACAGACGGGACAGCAGTGCAGAGTTCATACTCTTCCAGTCCCCTAGAAGGATCGGCCTCAAGCGGAGATCTGCCTAGGTGAAAGATCAGCCGCGAAGGATGCAACCTCTAGGGGGTGCTGAAACAGTATAGAAACTCATGTATGACTTTCACATCAAAGATCAAAAATGCATACTATTTTTGAAACAACGTGCTCTGCAAAGTATGGTAGTGTGCTTCAATGCAGTTAACTATGGACATGCCCCTATGCAGACATTCCAAGGATAGACACTTCCAGTAGAGAATCGCCTTGTACAGGCCACCCCAACTACAGACGCCTCCAATGGAAAAGACCCCCCAGTAACCACCAGTACAAACACCCCTCAGCACAGACACCCCAGTACACCCCCGGAAGTATTGACACTCCTCAGTGAAGACATCCGAGAGCAGACCGCCTTCAGTAAAGACTAGAAATTCTGAATCAATCCTCTGCCCACTGCTTTACACCCTTTCTAGCAAACTTTCCACAAAAGGAATTTTTAGTTCATATGTATTTCAATACATGTTTAAGGTGGCCAACTGCGTCAAATTAATCCCTCTCTGGCCAGGCTCTACTCTACTCTGAAAAATGCAAATGCTCTAGTGGATATAGTGCCATTATAGGGCAGAAAGGCAAAAGATGTAGAAGAGCTAGAGGTGCAGGTCTGGTTTCTGTCCGGGACAATGCATCACAAACCTACCTTGTAGAGATTCATCCCAATCACACCCCCTTCCATTAGTACAGATCCCCAGTAACAACCAGTACAGACACCCCAGTACACCTCCAGAAAAAAGACAACCCTCAGTAAAGACATCTTGGTGCGGACCCTCTCCAGTAAGGACTCCCGCAGTGCAGTCCCCCCCAGTGCAGTCACCCTCAGTACAGACTCCCCATTGCAGAAAAGCCAAGAGGAGCCCCCCTCAGTTTAAACCTTCCCAGTGCAGATTCACCCTGTACAGTCCACATCAGTACAGACCCCTCCTGAAAACAGACCCTTCCATAGACACACCCAGTACGGAACCCCTGCACTAATGACCCACCCAGAAAACACAACCCTCAGTACACAAACCATTATTGCACACACGTTTGTTGTGTTGGTGATGCTCTGGTCAAAAAGGTTCTGCTGTCTGTCACCCGTAAATGGGTATACCTCCTTCCCCGTTTTACAGTCGAGACTGCGCACACAGACGGGACAGCAGTGCAGAGTTCATACTCTTCCAGTCCCCTAGAAGGATCGGCCTCAAGCGGAGATCTGCCTAGGTGAAAGATCAGCCGCGAAGGATGCAACCTCTAGGGGGTGCTGAAACAGTATAGAAACTCATGTATGACTTTCACATCAAAGATCAAAAATGCATACTATTTTTGAAACAACGTGCTCTGCAAAGTATGGTAGTGTGCTTCAATGCAGTTAACTATGGACATGCCCCTATGCAGACATTCCAAGGATAGACACTTCCAGTAGAGAATCGCCTTGTACAGGCCACCCCAACTACAGACGCCTCCAATGGAAAAGACCCCCCAGTAACCACCAGTACAAACACCCCTCAGCACAGACACCCCAGTACACCCCCGGAAGTATTGACACTCCTCAGTGAAGACATCCGAGAGCAGACCGCCTTCAGTAAAGACTAGAAATTCTGAATCAATCCTCTGCCCACTGCTTTACACCCTTTCTAGCAAACTTTCCACAAAAGGAATTTTTAGTTCATATGTATTTCAATACATGTTTAAGGTGGCCAACTGCGTCAAATTAATCCCTCTCTGGCCAGGCTCTACTCTACTCTGAAAAATGCAAATGCTCTAGTGGATATAGTGCCAGTATAGGGCAGAAAGGCAAAAGATGTAGAAGAGCTATAGGTGCAGGTCTGGTTTCTGTCCGGGACAATGCAATACAAACCTACCTTGTACAGATTCATCCCAATCACACCCCCTTCCATTAGTACAGATCCCCAGTAACAACCAGTACAGACACCCCAGTACACCTCCAGAAAAAAGACAACCCTCAGTAAAGACATCTTGGTGCGGACCCTCTCCAGTAAGGACTCCCGCAGTGCAGTCCCCCCAAGTGCAGTCACCCTCAGTACAGATTCCCCATTGCAGAAAAGCCAAGAGGAGCCCCCCTCAGTTTAAACCTTCCCAGTGCAGATTCACCCTGTACAGTCCACATCAGTACAGACCCCTCCTGAAAACAGACCCTTCCATAGACACACCCAGTACGGAACCCCTGCACTAATGACCCACCCAGAAAACACAACCCTCAGTACACAAACCATTATTGCACACACGTTTGTTGTGTTGGTGATGCTCTGGTCAAAAAGGTTCTGCTGTCTGTCACCCGTAAATGGGTATACCTCCTTCCCCGTTTTACAGTCGAGACTGCGCACACAGACGGGACAGCAGTGCAGAGTTCATACTCTTCCAGTCCCCTAGAAGGATCGGCCTCAAGTGGAGATCTGCCTAGGTGAAAGATCAGCCACGAAGGATGCAACCTCTAGGGGGTGCTGAAACAGTATAGAAACTCATGTATGACTTTCACATCAAAGATCAAAAATGCATACTATTTTTGAAACAACGTGCTCTGTAAAGTATAGTAGTGTGCTTCAATGCAGTTAACTATGGACATGCCCCTATGCAGACATTCCAAGGATAGACATTTCCAGTAGAGAATCGCCTTGTACAGGCCACCCCAACTACAGACGACTCCAATGGAAAAGACCCCCCAGTAACCACCAGTACAAACACCCCTCAGCACAGACACCCCAGTACACCCCCGGAAGTATTGACACTCCTCAGTGAAGACATCCGAGAGCAGACCGCCTTCAGTAAAGACTAGAAATTCTGAATCAATCCTCTGCCCACTGCTTTACACCCTTTCTAGCAAACTTTCCACAAAAGGAATTTTTAGTTCATATGTATTTCAATACATGTTTAAGGTGGCCAACTGCGTCAAATTAATCCCTCTCTGGCCAGGCTCTACTCTACTCTGAAAAATGCAAATGCTCTAGTGGATATAGTGCCATTATAGGGCAGAAAGGCAAAAGATGTAGAAGAGCTACAGGTGCAGGTCTGGTTTCTGTCCGGGACAATGCATCACAAACCTACCTTGTACAGATTCATCCCAATCACACCCCCTTCCATTAGTACAGATCCCCAGTAACAACCAGTACAGACACCCCAGTACACCTCCAGAAAAAAGACAACCCTCAGTAAAGACATCTTGGTGCGGACCCTCTCCAGTAAGGACTCCCGCAGTGCAGTCCCCCCCAGTGCAGTCACCCTCAGTACAGATTCCCCATTGCAGAAAAGCCAAGAGGAGCCCCCCTCAGTTTAAACCTTCCCAGTGCAGATTCACCCTGTACAGTCCACATCAGTACAGACCCCTCCTGAAAACAGACCCTTCCATAGACACACCCAGTACGGAACCCCTGCACTAATGACCCACCCAGAAAACACAACCCTCAGTACACAAACCATTATTGCACACACGTTTGTTGTGTTGGTGATGCTCTGGTCAAAAAGGTTCTGCTGTCTGTCACCCGTAAATGGGTATACCTCCTTCCCCGTTTTACAGTCGAGACTGCGCACACAGACGGGACAGCAGTGCAGAGTTCATACTCTTCCAGTCCCCTAGAAGGATCGGCCTCAAGCGGAGATCTGCCTAGGTGAAAGATCAGCCGCGAAGGATGCAACCTCTAGGGGGTGCTGAAACAGTATAGAAACTCATGTATGACTTTCACATCAAAGATCAAAAATGCATACTATTTTTGAAACAACGTGCTCTGCAAAGTATGGTAGTGTGCTTCAATGCAGTTAACTATGGACATGCCCCTATGCAGACATTCCAAGGATAGACACTTCCAGTAGAGAATCGCCTTGTACAGGCCACCCCAACTACAGACGCCTCCAATGGAAAAGACCCCCCAGTAACCACCAGTACAAACACCCCTCAGCACAGACACCCCAGTACACCCCCGGAAGTATTGACACTCCTCAGTGAAGACATCCGAGAGCAGACCGCCTTCAGTAAAGACTAGAAATTCTGAATCAATCCTCTGCCCACTGCTTTACACCCTTTCTAGCAAACTTTCCACAAAAGGAATTTTTAGTTCATATGTATTTCAATACATGTTTAAGGTGGCCAACTGCGTCCAATTAATCCCTCTCTGGCCAGGCTCTACTCTACTCTGAAAAATGCAAATGCTCTAGTGGATATAGTGCCATTATAGGGCAGAAAGGCAAAAGATGTAGAAGAGCTACAGGTGCAGGTCTGGTTTCTGTCCGGGACAATGCAATACAAACCTACCTTGTACAGATTCATCCCAATCACACCCCCTTCCATTAGTACAGATCCCCAGTAACAACCAGTACAGACACCCCAGTACACCTCCAGAAAAAAGACAACCCTCAGTAAAGACATCTTGGTGCGGACCCTCTCCAGTAAGGACTCCCGCAGTGCAGTCCCCCCCCAGTGCAGTCACCCTCAGTACAGATTCCCCATTGTAGAAAAGCCAAGAGGAGCCCCCCTCAGTTTAAACCTTCCCAGTGCAGATTCACCCTGTACAGTCCACATCAGTACAGACCCCTCCTGAAAACAGACCCTTCCATAGACACACCCAGTACGGAACCCCTGCACTAATGACCCACCCAGAAAACACAACCCTCAGTACACAAACCATTATTGCACACACGTTTGTTGTGTTGGTGATGCTCTGGTCAAAAAGGTTCTGCTGTCTGTCACCCGTAAATGGGTATACCTCCTTCCCCGTTTTACAGTCGAGACTGCGCACACAGACGGGACAGCAGTGCAGAGTTCATACTCTTCCAGTCCCCTAGAAGGATCGGCCTCAAGCGGAGATCTGCCTAGGTGAAAGATCAGCCGCGAAGGATGCAACCTCTAGGGGGTGCTGAAACAGTATAGAAACTCATGTATGACCTTCACATCAAAGATCAAAAATGCATACTATTTTTGAAACAATGTGCTCTGCAAAGTATGGTAGTGTGCTTCAATGCAGTTAACTATGGACATGCCCCTATGCAGACATTCCAAGGATAGACATTTCCAGTAGAGAATCGCCTTGTACAGGCCACCCCAACTACAGACGCCTCCAATGGAAAAGACCCCCCAGTAACCACCAGTACAAACACCCCTCAGCACAGACACCCCAGTACACCCCCGGACGTATTGACACTCCTCAGTGAAGACATCCGAGAGCAGACCGCCTTCAGTAAAGACTAGAAATTCTGAATCAATCCTCTGCCCACTGCTTTACACCCTTTCTAGCAAACTTTCCACAAAAGGAATTTTTAGTTCATATGTATTTCAATACATGTTTAAGGTGGCCAACTGCGTCAAATTAATCCCTCTCTGGCCAGGCTCTACTCTACTCTGAAAAATGCAAATGCTCTAGTGGATATAGTGCCATTATAGGGCAGAAAGGCAAAAGATGTAGAAGAGCTAGAGGTGCAGGTCTGGTTTCTGTCCGGGACAATGCAATACAAACCTACCTTGTACAGATTCATCCCAATCACACCCCCTTCCATTAGTACAGATCCCCAGTAACAACCAGTACAGACACCCCAGTAAACCTCCAGAAAAAAGACAACCCTCAGTAAAGACATCTTGGTGCAGACCCTCTCCAGTAAGGACTCCCGCAGTGCAGTCCCCCCCAGTGCAGTCACCCTCAGTACAGATTCCCCATTGCAGAAAAGCCAAGAGGAGCCCCCCTCAGTTTAAACCTTCCCAGTGCAGATTCACCCTGTACAGTCCACATCAGTACAGACCCCTCCTGAAAACAGACCCTTCCATAGACACACCCAGTACGGAACCCCTGCACTAATGACCCACCCAGAAAACACAACCCTCAGTACACAAACCATTATTGCACACACGTTTGTTGTGTTGGTGATGCACTGGTCAAAAAGGTTCTGCTGTCTGTCACCCGTAAATGGGTATACCTCCTTCCCCGTTTTACAGTCGAGACTGCGCACACAGACGGGACAGCAGTGCAGAGTTCATACTCTTCCAGTCCCCTAGAAGGATCGGCCTCAAGCGGAGATCTGCCTAGGTGAAAGATCAGCCGCGAAGGATGCAACCTCTAGGGGGTGCTGAAACAGTATAGAAACTCATGTATGACTTTCACATCAAAGATCAAAAATGCATACTATTATTGAAACAACGTGCTCTGCAAAGTATGGTAGTGTGCTTCAATGCAGTTAACTATGGACATGCCCCTATGCAGACATTCCAAGGATAGACACTTCCAGTAGAGAATCGCCTTGTACAGGCCACCCCAACTACAGACGCCTCCAATGGAAAAGACCCCCCAGTAACCACCAGTACAAACACCCCTCAGCACAGACACCCCAGTACACCCCCGGAAGTATTGACACTCCTCAGTGAAGACATCCGAGAGCAGACCGCCTTCAGTAAAGACTAGAAATTCTGAATCAATCCTCTGCCCACTGCTTTACACCCTTTCTAGCAAACTTTCCACAAAAGGAATTTTTAGTTCATATGTATTTCAATACATGTTTAAGGTGGCCAACTGAGTCAAATTAATCCCTCTCTGGCCAGGCACTACTCTACTCTGAAAAATGCAAATGCTCTAGTGGATATAGTGCCATTATAGGGCAGAAAGGCAAAAGATGTAGAAGAGCTACAGGTGCAGGTCTGGTTTCTGTCCGGGACAATGCAATACAAACCTACCTTGTACAGATTCATCCCAATCACACCCCCTTCCATTAGTACAGATCCCCAGTAACATCCAGTACAGACACCCCAGTACACCTCCAGAAAAAAGACAACCCTCAGTAAAGACATCTTGGTGCGGACCCTCTCCAGTAAGGACTCCCGCAGTGCAGTCCCCCCCAGTGCAGTCACCCTCAGTACAGATTCCCCATTGCAGAAAAGCCAAGAGGAGCCCCCCTCAGTTTAAACCTTCCCAGTGCAGATTCACCCTGTACAGTCCACATCAGTACAGACCCCTCCTGAAAACAGACCCTTCCATAGACACACCCAGTACGGAACCCCTGCACTAATGACCCACCCAGAAAACACAACCCTCAGTACAAAAACCATTATTGCACACACGTTTGTTGTGTTGGTGATGCTCTGGTCAAAAAGGTTCTGCTGTCTGTCACCCGTAAATGGGTATACCTCCTTCCCCGTTTTACAGTCGAGACTGCGCACACAGACGGGACAGCAGTGCAGAGTTCATACTCTTCCAGTCCCCTAGAAGGATCGGCCTCAAGCGGAGATCTGCCTAGGTGAAAGATCAGCCGCGAAGGATGCAACCTCTAGGGGGTGCTGAAACAGTATAGAAACTCATGTATGACTTTCACATCAAAGATCAAAAATGCATACTATTTTTGAAACAACGTGCTCTGCAAAGTATGGTAGTGTGCTTCAATGCAGTTAACTATGGACATGCCCCTATGCAGACATTCCAAGGATAGACACTTCCAGTAGAGAATCGCCTTGTACAGGCCACCCCAACTACAGACGCCTCCAATGGAAAAGACCCCCCAGTAACCACCAGTACAAACACCCCTCAGCACAGACACCCCAGTACACCCCCGGAAGTATTGACACTCCTCAGTGAAGACATCCGAGAGCAGACCGCCTTCAGTAAAGACTAGAAATTCTGAATCAATCCTCTGCCCACTGCTTTACACCCTTTCTAGCAAACTTTCCACAAAAGGAATTTTTAGTTCATATGTATTTCAATACATGTTTAAGGTGGCCAACTGCGTCCAATTAATCCCTCTCTGGCCAGGCTCTACTCTACTCTGAAAAATGCAAATGCTCTAGTGGATATAGTGCCATTATAGGGCAGAAAGGCAAAAGATGTAGAAGAGCTACAGGTGCAGGTCTGGTTTCTGTCCGGGACAATGCAATACAAACCTACCTTGTACAGATTCATCCCAATCACACCCCCTTCCATTAGTACAGATCCCCAGTAACAACCAGTACAGACACCCCAGTACACCTCCAGAAAAAAGACAACCCTCAGTAAAGACATCTTGGTGCGGACCCTCTCCAGTAAGGACTCCCGCAGTGCAGTCCCCCCCCAGTGCAGTCACCCTCAGTACAGATTCCCCATTGTAGAAAAGCCAAGAGGAGCCCCCCTCAGTTTAAACCTTCCCAGTGCAGATTCACCCTGTACAGTCCACATCAGTACAGACCCCTCCTGAAAACAGACCCTTCCATAGACACACCCAGTACGGAACCCCTGCACTAATGACCCACCCAGAAAACACAACCCTCAGTACACAAACCATTATTGCACACACGTTTGTTGTGTTGGTGATGCTCTGGTCAAAAAGGTTCTGCTGTCTGTCACCCGTAAATGGGTATACCTCCTTCCCCGTTTTACAGTCGAGACTGCGCACACAGACGGGACAGCAGTGCAGAGTTCATACTCTTCCAGTCCCCTAGAAGGATCGGCCTCAAGCGGAGATCTGCCTAGGTGAAAGATCAGCCGCGAAGGATGCAACCTCTAGGGGGTGCTGAAACAGTATAGAAACTCATGTATGACTTTCACATCAAAGATCAAAAATGCATACTATTTTTGAAACAATGTGCTCTGCAAAGTATGGTAGTGTGCTTCAATGCAGTTAACTATGGACATGCCCCTATGCAGACATTCCAAGGATAGACATTTCCAGTAGAGAATCGCCTTGTACAGGCCACCCCAACTACAGACGCCTCCAATGGAAAAGACCCCCCAGTAACCACCAGTACAAACACCCCTCAGCACAGACACCCCAGTACACCCCCGGACGTATTGACACTCCTCAGTGAAGACATCCGAGAGCAGACCGCCTTCAGTAAAGACTAGAAATTCTGAATCAATCCTCTGCCCACTGCTTTACACCCTTTCTAGCAAACTTTCCACAAAAGGAATTTTTAGTTCATATGTATTTCAATACATGTTTAAGGTGGCCAACTGCGTCAAATTAATCCCTCTCTGGCCAGGCTCTACTCTACTCTGAAAAATGCAAATGCTCTAGTGGATATAGTGCCATTATAGGGCAGAAAGGCAAAAGATGTAGAAGAGCTAGAGGTGCAGGTCTGGTTTCTGTCCGGGACAATGCAATACAAACCTACCTTGTACAGATTCATCCCAATCACACCCCCTTCCATTAGTACAGATCCCCAGTAACAACCAGTACAGACACCCCAGTAAACCTCCAGAAAAAAGACAACCCTCAGTAAAGACATCTTGGTGCAGACCCTCTCCAGTAAGGACTCCCGCAGTGCAGTCCCCCCCAGTGCAGTCACCCTCAGTACAGATTCCCCATTGCAGAAAAGCCAAGAGGAGCCCCCCTCAGTTTAAACCTTCCCAGTGCAGATTCACCCTGTACAGTCCACATCAGTACAGACCCCTCCTGAAAACAGACCCTTCCATAGACACACCCAGTACGGAACCCCTGCACTAATGACCCACCCAGAAAACACAACCCTCAGTACACAAACCATTATTGCACACACGTTTGTTGTGTTGGTGATGCACTGGTCAAAAAGGTTCTGCTGTCTGTCACCCGTAAATGGGTATACCTCCTTCCCCGTTTTACAGTCGAGACTGCGCACACAGACGGGACAGCAGTGCAGAGTTCATACTCTTCCAGTCCCCTAGAAGGATCGGCCTCAAGCGGAGATCTGCCTAGGTGAAAGATCAGCCGCGAAGGATGCAACCTCTAGGGGGTGCTGAAACAGTATAGAAACTCATGTATGACTTTCACATCAAAGATCAAAAATGCATACTATTTTTGAAACAACGTGCTCTGCAAAGTATGGTAGTGTGCTTCAATGCAGTTAACTATGGACATGCCCCTATGCAGACATTCCAAGGATAGACACTTCCAGTAGAGAATCGCCTTGTACAGGCCACCCCAACTACAGACGCCTCCAATGGAAAAGACCCCCCAGTAACCACCAGTACAAACACCCCTCAGCACAGACACCCCAGTACACCCCCGGAAGTATTGACACTCCTCAGTGAAGACATCCGAGAGCAGACCGCCTTCAGTAAAGACTAGAAATTCTGAATCAATCCTCTGCCCACTGCTTTACACCCTTTCTAGCAAACTTTCCACAAAAGGAATTTTTAGTTCATATGTATTTCAATACATGTTTAAGGTGGCCAACTGCGTCAAATTAATCCCTCTCTGGCCAGGCTCTACTCTACTCAGAAAAATGCAAATGCTCTAGTGGATATAGTGCCATTATAGGGCAGAAAGGCAAAAGATGTAGAAGAGCTAGAGGTGCAGGTCTGGTTTCTGTCCGGGACAATGCATCACAAACCTACCTTGTAGAGATTCATCCCAATCACACCCCCTTCCATTAGTACAGATCCCCAGTAACAACCAGTACAGACACCCCAGTACACCTCCAGAAAAAAGACAACCCTCAGTAAAGACATCTTGGTGCGGACCCTCTCCAGTAAGGACTCCCGCAGTGCAGTCCCCCCCAGTGCAGTCACCCTCAGTACAGATTCCCCATTGCAGAAAAGCCAAGAGGAGCCCCCCTCAGTTTAAACCTTCCCAGTGCAGATTCACCCTGTACAGTCCACATCAGTACAGACCCCTCCTGAAAACAGACCCTTCCATAGACACACCCAGTACGGAACCCCTGCACTAATGACCCACCCAGAAAACACAACCCTCAGTACACAAACCATTATTGCACACACGTTTGTTGTGTTGGTGATGCTCTGGTCAAAAAGGTTCTGCTGTCTGTCACCCGTAAATGGGTATACCTCCTTCCCCGTTTTACAGTCGAGACTGCGCACACAGACGGGACAGCAGTGCAGAGTTCATACTCTTCCAGTCCCCTAGAAGGATCGGCCTCAAGCGGAGATCTGCCTAGGTGAAAGATCAGCCGCGAAGGATGCAACCTCTAGGGGGTGCTGAAACAGTATAGAAACTCATGTATGACTTTCACATCAAAGATCAAAAATGCATACTATTTTTGAAACAACGTGCTCTGCAAAGTATGGTAGTGTGCTTCAATGCAGTTAACTATGGACATGCCCCTATGCAGACATTCCAAGGATAGACACTTCCAGTAGAGAATCGCCTTGTACAGGCCACCCCAACTACAGACGCCTCCAATGGAAAAGACCCCCCAGTAACCACCAGTACAAACACCCCTCAGCACAGACACCCCAGTACACCCCCGGAAGTATTGACACTCCTCAGTGAAGACATCCGAGAGCAGACCGCCTTCAGTAAAGACTAGAAATTCTGAATCAATCCTCTGCCCACTGCTTTACACCCTTTCTAGCAAACTTTCCACAAAAGGAATTTTTAGTTCATATGTATTTCAATACATGTTTAAGGTGGCCAACTGCGTCCAATTAATCCCTCTCTGGCCAGGCTCTACTCTACTCTGAAAAATGCAAATGCTCTAGTGGATATAGTGCCAGTATAGGGCAGAAAGGCAAAAGATGTAGAAGAGCTATAGGTGCAGGTCTGGTTTCTGTCCGGGACAATGCAATACAAACCTGCCTTGTACAGATTCATCCCAATCACACCCCCTTCCATTAGTACAGATCCCCAGTAACAACCAGTACAGACACCCCAGTACACCTCCAGAAAAAAGACAACCCTCAGTAAAGACATCTTGGTGCGGACCCTCTCCAGTAAGGACTCCCGCAGTGCAGTCCCCCCAAGTGCAGTCACCCTCAGTACAGATTCCCCATTGCAGAAAAGCCAAGAGGAGCCCCCCTCAGTTTAAACCTTCCCAGTGCAGATTCACCCTGTACAGTCCACATCAGTACAGACCCCTCCTGAAAACAGACCCTTCCATAGACACACCCAGTACGGAACCCCTGCACTAATGACCCACCCAGAAAACACAACCCTCAGTACACAAACCATTATTGCACACACGTTTGTTGTGTTGGTGATGCTCTGGTCAAAAAAGTTCTGCTGTCTGTCACCCGTAAATGGGTATACCTCCTTCCCCGTTTTACAGTCGAGACTGCGCACACAGACGGGACAGCAGTGCAGAGTTCATACTCTTCCAGTCCCCTAGAAGGATCGGCCTCAAGCGGAGATCTGCCTAGGTGAAAGATCAGCCGCGAAGGATGCAACCTCTAGGGGGTGCTGAAACAGTATAGAAACTCATGTATGACTTTCACATCAAAGATCAAAAATGCATACTATTTTTGAAACAACGTGCTCTGCAAAGTATGGTAGTGTGCTTCAATGCAGTTAACTATGGACATGCCCCTATGCAGACATTCCAAGGATAGACACTTCCAGTAGAGAATCGCCTTGTACAGGCCACCCCAACTACAGACGCCTCCAATGGAAAAGACCCCCAGTAACCACCAGTACAAACACCCCTCAGCACAGACACCCCAGTACACCCCCAGAAGTATTGACACTCCTCAGTGAAGACATCCGAGAGCAGACCGCCTTCAGTAAAGACTAGAAATTCTGAATCAATCCTCTGCCCACTGCTTTACACCCTTTCTAGCAAACTTTCCACAAAAGGAATTTTTAGTTCATATGTATTTCAATACATGTTTAAGGTGGCCAACTGCGTCAAATTAATCCCTCTCTGGCCAGGCACTACTCTACTCTGAAAAATGCAAATGCTCTAGTGGATATAGTGCCATTATAGGGCAGAAAGGCAAAAGATGTAGAAGAGCTACAGGTGCAGGTCTGGTTTCTGTCCGGGACAATGCAATACAAACCTACCTTGTACAGATTCATCCCAATCACACCCCCTTCCATTAGTACAGATCCCCAGTAACATCCAGTACAGACACCCCAGTACACCTCCAGAAAAAAGACAACCCTCAGTAAAGACATCTTGGTGCGGACCCTCTCCAGTAAGGACTCCCGCAGTGCAGTCCCCCCCAGTGCAGTCACCCTCAGTACAGATTCCCCATTGCAGAAAAGCCAAGAGGAGCCCCCCTCAGTTTAAACCTTCCCAGTGCAGATTCACCCTGTACAGTCCACATCAGTACAGACTCCTCCTGAAAACAGACCCTTCCATAGACACACCCAGTACGGAACCCCTGCACTAATGACCCACCCAGAAAACACAACCCTCAGTACACAAACCATTATTGCACACACGTTTGTTGTGTTGGTGATGCTCTGGTCAAAAAGGTTCTGCTGTCTGTCACCCGTAAATGGGTATACCTCCTTCCCCGTTTTACAGTCGAGACTGCGCACACAGACGGGACAGCAGTGCAGAGTTCATACTCTTCCAGTCCCCTAGAAGGATCGGCCTCAAGCGGAGATCTGCCTAGGTGAAAGATCAGCCGCGAAGGATGCAACCTCTAGGGGGTGCTGAAACAGTATAGAAACTCATGTATGACTTTCACATCAAAGATCAAAAATGCATACTATTTTTGAAACAACGTGCTCTGCAAAGTATGGTAGTGTGCTTCAATGCAGTTAACTATGGACATGCCCCTATGCAGACATTCCAAGGATAGACACTTCCAGTAGAGAATCGCCTTGTACAGGCCACCCCAACTACAGACGCCTCCAATGGAAAAGACCCCCCAGTAACCACCAGTACAAACACCCCTCAGCACAGACACCCCAGTACACCCCCGGAAGTATTGACACTCCTCAGTGAAGACATCCGAGAGCAGACCGCCTTCAGTAAAGACTAGAAATTCTGAATCAATCCTCTGCCCACTGCTTTACACCCTTTCTAGCAAACTTTCCACAAAAGGAATTTTTAGTTCATATGTATTTCAATACATGTTTAAGGTGGCCAACTGCGTCCAATTAATCCCTCTCTGGCCAGGCTCTACTCTACTCTGAAAAATGCAAATGCTCTAGTGGATATAGTGCCATTATAGGGCAGAAAGGCAAAAGATGTAGAAGAGCTACAGGTGCAGGTCTGGTTTCTGTCCGGGACAATGCAATACAAACCTACCTTGTACAGATTCATCCCAATCACACCCCCTTCCATTAGTACAGATCCCCAGTAACAACCAGTACAGACACCCCAGTACACCTCCAGAAAAAAGACAACCCTCAGTAAAGACATCTTGGTGCGGACCCTCTCCAGTAAGGACTCCCGCAGTGCAGTCCCCCCCCAGTGCAGTCACCCTCAGTACAGATTCCCCATTGTAGAAAAGCCAAGAGGAGCCCCCCTCAGTTTAAACCTTCCCAGTGCAGATTCACCCTGTACAGTCCACATCAGTACAGACCCCTCCTGAAAACAGACCCTTCCATAGACACACCCAGTACGGAACCCCTGCACTAATGACCCACCCAGAAAACACAACCCTCAGTACACAAACCATTATTGCACACACGTTTGTTTTGTTGGTGATGCTCTGGTCAAAAAGGTTCTGCTGTCTGTCACCCGTAAATGGGTATACCTCCTTCCCCGTTTTACAGTCGAGACTGCGCACACAGACGGGACAGCAGTGCAGAGTTCATACTCTTCCAGTCCCCTAGAAGGATCGGCCTCAAGCGGAGATCTGCCTAGGTGAAAGATCAGCCGCGAAGGATGCAACCTCTAGGGGGTGCTGAAACAGTATAGAAACTCATGTATGACTTTCACATCAAAGATCAAAAATGCATACTATTTTTGAAACAATGTGCTCTGCAAAGTATGGTAGTGTGCTTCAATGCAGTTAACTATGGACATGCCCCTATGCAGACATTCCAAGGATAGACATTTCCAGTAGAGAATCGCCTTGTACAGGCCACCCCAACTACAGACACCTCCAATGGAAAAGACCCCCCAGTAACCACCAGTACAAACACCCCTCAGCACAGACACCCCAGTACACCCCCGGACGTATTGACACTCCTCAGTGAAGACATCCGAGAGCAGACCGCCTTCAGTAAAGACTAGAAATTCTGAATCAATCCTCTGCCCACTGCTTTACACCCTTTCTAGCAAACTTTCCACAAAAGGAATTTTTAGTTCATATGTATTTCAATACATGTTTAAGGTGGCCAACTGCGTCAAATTAATCCCTCTCTGGCCAGGCTCTACTCTACTCTGAAAAATGCAAATGCTCTAGTGGATATAGTGCCATTATAGGGCAGAAAGGCAAAAGATGTAGAAGAACTAGAGGTGCAGGTCTGGTTTCTGTCCGGGACAATGCAATACAAACCTACCTTGTACAGATTCATCCCAATCACACCCCCTTCCATTAGTACAGATCCCCAGTAACAACCAGTACAGACACCCCAGTAAACCTCCAGAAAAAAGACAACCCTCAGTAAAGACATCTTGGTGCAGACCCTCTCCAGTAAGGACTCCCGCAGTGCAGTCCCCCCCAGTGCAGTCACCCTCAGTACAGATTCCCCATTGCAGAAAAGCCAAGAGGAGCCCCCCTCAGTTTAAACCTTCCCAGTGCAGATTCACCCTGTACAGTCCACATCAGTACAGACCCCTCCTGAAAACAGACCCTTCCATAGACACACCCAGTACGGAACCCCTGCACTAATGACCCACCCAGAAAACACAACCCTCAGTACACAAACCATTATTGCACACACGTTTGTTGTGTTGGTGATGCACTGGTCAAAAAGGTTCTGCTGTCTGTCACCCGTAAATGGGTATACCTCCTTCCCCGTTTTACAGTCGAGACTGCGCACACAGACGGGACAGCAGTGCAGAGTTCATACTCTTCCAGTCCCCTAGAAGGATCGGCCTCAAGCGGAGATCTGCCTAGGTGAAAGATCAGCCGCGAAGGATGCAACCTCTAGGGGGTGCTGAAACAGTATAGAAACTCATGTATGACTTTCACATCAAAGATCAAAAATGCATACTATTATTGAAACAACGTGCTCTGCAAAGTATGGTAGTGTGCTTCAATGCAGTTAACTATGGACATGCCCCTATGCAGACATTCCAAGGATAGACACTTCCAGTAGAGAATCGCCTTGTACAGGCCACCCCAACTACAGACGCCTCCAATGGAAAAGACCCCCCAGTAACCACCAGTACAAACACCCCTCAGCACAGACACCCCAGTACACCCCCGGAAGTATTGACACTCCTCAGTGAAGACATCCGAGAGCAGACCGCCTTCAGTAAAGACTAGAAATTCTGAATCAATCCTCTGCCCACTGCTTTACACCCTTTCTAGCAAACTTTCCACAAAAGGAATTTTTAGTTCATATGTATTTCAATACATGTTTAAGGTGGCCAACTGCGTCAAATTAATCCCTCTCTGGCCAGGCTCTACTCTACTCTGAAAAATGCAAATGCTCTAGTGGATATAGTGCCATTATAGGGCAGAAAGGCAAAAGATGTAGAAGAGCTAGAGGTGCAGGTCTGGTTTCTGTCCGGGACAATGCATCACAAACCTACCTTGTAGAGATTCATCCCAATCACACCCCCTTCCATTAGTACAGATCCCCAGTAACAACCAGTACAGACACCCCAGTACACCTCCAGAAAAAAGACAACCCTCAGTAAAGACATCTTGGTGCGGACCCTCTCCAGTAAGGACTCCCGCAGTGCAGTCCCCCCCAGTGCAGTCACCCTCAGTACAGATTCCCCATTGCAGAAAAGCCAAGAGGAGCCCCCCTCAGTTTAAACCTTCCCAGTGCAGATTCACCCTGTACAGTCCACATCAGTACAGACCCCTCCTGAAAACAGACCCTTCCATAGACACACCCAGTACGGAACCCCTGCACTAATGACCCACCCAGAAAACACAACCCTCAGTACACAAACCATTATTGCACACACGTTTGTTGTGTTGGTGATGCTCTGGTCAAAAAGGTTCTGCTGTCTGTCACCCGTAAATGGGTATACCTCCTTCCCCGTTTTACAGTCGAGACTGCGCACACAGACGGGACAGCAGTGCAGAGTTCATACTCTTCCAGTCCCCTAGAAGGATCGGCCTCAAGCGGAGATCTGCCTAGGTGAAAGATCAGCCGCGAAGGATGCAACCTCTAGGGGGTGCTGAAACAGTATAGAAACTCATGTATGACTTTCACATCAAAGATCAAAAATGCATACTATTTTTGAAACAACGTGCTCTGCAAAGTATGGTAGTGTGCTTCAATGCATTTAACTATGGACATGCCCCTATGCAGACATTCCAAGGATAGACACTTCCAGTAGAGAATCGCCTTGTACAGGCCACCCCAACTACAGACGCCTCCAATGGAAAAGACCCCCCAGTAACCACCAGTACAAACACCCCTCAGCACAGACACCCCAGTACACCCCCGGAAGTATTGACACTCCTCAGTGAAGACATCCGAGAGCAGACCGCCTTCAGTAAAGACTAGAAATTCTGAATCAATCCTCTGCCCACTGCTTTACACCCTTTCTAGCAAACTTTCCACAAAAGGAATTTTTAGTTCATATGTATTTCAATACATGTTTAAGGTGGCCAACTGCGTCAAATTAATCCCTCTCTGGCCAGGCTCTACTCTACTCTGAAAAATGCAAATGCTCTAGTGGATATAGTGCCATTATAGGGCAGAAAGGCAAAAGATGCAGAAGAGCTACAGGTGCAGGTCTGGTTTCTGTCCGGGACAATGCATCACAAACCTACCTTGTACAGATTCATCCCAATCACACCCCCTTCCATTAGTACAGATCCCCAGTAACAACCAGTACAGACACCCCAGTACACCTCCAGAAAAAAGACAACCCTCAGTAAAGACATCTTGGTGCGGACCCTCTCCAGTAAGGACTCCCGCAGTGCAGTCCCCCCCAGTGCAGTCACCCTCAGTACAGATTCCCCATTGCAGAAAAGACAAGAGGAGCCCCCCTCAGTTTAAACCTTCCCAGTGCAGATTCACCCTGTACAGTCCACATCAGTACAGACCCCTCCTGAAAACAGACCCTTCCATAGACACACCCAGTACGGAACCCCTGCACTATTGACCCACCCAGAAAACACAACCCTCAGTACACAAACCATTATTGCACACACGTTTGTTGTGTTGGTGATGCTCTGGTCAAAAAGGTTCTGCTGTCTGTCACCCGTAAATGGGTATACCTCCTTCCCCGTTTTACAGTCGAGACTGCGCACACAGACGGGACAGCAGTGCAGAGTTCATACTCTTCCAGTCCCCTAGAAGGATCGGCCTCAAGCGGAGATCTGCCTAGGTGAAAGATCAGCCGCGAAGGATGCAACCTCTAGGGGGTGCTGAAACAGTATAGAAACTCATGTATGACTTTCACATCAAAGATCAAAAATGCATACTATTTTTGAAACAACGTGCTCTGCAAAGTATGGTAGTGTGCTTCAATGCAGTTAACTATGGACATGCCCCTATGCAGACATTCCAAGGATAGACACTTCCAGTAGAGAATCGCCTTGTACAGGCCACCCCAACTACAGACGCCTCCAATGGAAAAGACCCCCCAGTAACCACCAGTACAAACACCCCTCAGCACAGACACCCCAGTACACCCCCGGAAGTATTGACACTCCTCAGTGAAGACATCCGAGAGCAGACCGCCTTCAGTAAAGACTAGAAATTCTGAATCAATCCTCTGCCCACTGCTTTACACCCTTTATAGCAAACTTTCCACAAAAGGAATTTTTAGTTCATATGTATTTCAATACATGTTTAAGGTGGCCAACTGCGTCAAATTAATCCCTCTCTGGCCAGGCACTACTCTACTCTGAAAAGTGCAAATGCTCTAGTGGATATAGTGCCATTATAGGGCAGAAAGGCAAAAGATGTAGAAGAACTACAGGTGCAGGTCTGGTTTCTGTCCGGGACAATGCAATACAAACCTACCTTGTACAGATTCATCCCAATCACACCCCCTTCAATTAGTACAGATCCCCAGTAACATCCAGTACAGACACCCCAGTACACCTCCAGAAAAAAGACAACCCTCAGTAAAGACATCTTGGTGCGGACCCTCTCCAGTAAGGACTCCCGCAGTGCAGTCCCCCCCAGTGCAGTCACCCTCAGTACAGATTCCCCATTGCAGAAAAGCCAAGAGGAGCCCCCCTCAGTTTAAACCTTCCCAGTGCAGATTCACCCTGTACAGTCCACATCAGTACAGACCCCTCCTGAAAACAGACCCTTCCATAGACACACCCAGTACGGAACCCCTGCACTAATGACCCACCCTGAAAACACAACCCTCAGTACACAAACCATTATTGCACACACGTTTGTTGTGTTGGTGATGCTCTGGTCAAAAAGGTTCTGCTGTCTGTCACCCGTAAATGGGTATACCTCCTTCCCCGTTTTACAGTCGAGACTGCGCACACAGACGGGACAGCAGTGCAGAGTTCATACTCTTCCAGTCCCCTAGAAGGATCGGCCTCAAGCGGAGATCTGCCTAGGTGAAAGATCAGCCGCGAAGGATGCAACCTCTAGGGGGTGCTGAAACAGTATAGAAACTCATGTATGACTTTCACATCAAAGATCAAAAATGCATACTATTTTTGAAACAACGTGCTCTGCAAAGTATGGTAGTGTGCTTCAATGCAGTTAACTATGGACATGCCCCTATGCAGACATTCCAAGGATAGACACTTCCAGTAGAGAATCGCCTTGTACAGGCCACCCCAACTACAGACGCCTCCAATGGAAAAGACCCCCCAGTAACCACCAGTACAAACACCCCTCAGCACAGACACCCCAGTACACCCCCGGAAGTATTGACACTCCTCAGTGAAGACATCCGAGAGCAGACCGCCTTCAGTAAAGACTAGAAATTCTGAATCAATCCTCTGCCCACTGCTTTACACCCTTTCTAGCAAACTTTCTACAAAAGGAATTTTTAGTTCATATGTATTTCAATACATGTTTAAGGTGGCCAACTGCGTCCAATTAATCCCTCTCTGGCCAGGCTCTACTCTACTCTGAAAAATGCAAATGCTCCAGTGGATATAGTGCCATTATAGGGCAGAAAGGCAAAAGATGTAGAAGAGCTACAGGTGCAGGTCTGGTTTCTGTCCGGGACAATGCAATACAAACCTACCTTGTACAGATTCATCCCAATCACACCCCCTTCCATTAGTATAGATCCCCAGTAACAACCAGTACAGACACCCCAGTACACCTCCAGAAAAAAGACAACCCTCAGTAAAGACATCTTGGTGCGGACCCTCTCCAGTAAGGACTCCCGCAGTGCAGTCCCCCCCAGTGCAGTCACCCTCAGTACAGATTCCCCATTGCAGAAAAGCCAAGAGGAGCCCCCCTCAGTTTAAACCTTCCCAGTGCAGATTCACCCTGTACAGTCCACATCAGTACAGACCCCTCCTGAAAACAGACCCTTCCATAGACACACCCAGTACGGAACCCCTGCACTAATGACCCACCCAGAAAACACAACCCTCAGTACACAAACCATTATTGCACACACGTTTGTTGTGTTGGTGATGCTCTGGTCAAAAAGGTTCTGCTGTCTGTCACCCGTAAATGGGTATACCTCCTTCCCCGTTTTACAGTCGAGACTGCGCACACAGACGGGACAGCAGTGCAGAGTTCATACTCTTCCAGTCCCATAGAAGGATCGGCCTCAAGCGGAGATCTGCCTAGGTGAAAGATCAGCCGCGAAGGATGCAACCTCTAGGGGGTGCTGAAACAGTATAGAAACTCATGTATGACTTTCACATCAAAAATCAAAAATGCATACTATTTTTGAAACAACGTGCTCTGCAAAGTATGGTAGTGTGCTTCAATGCAGTTAACTATGGACATGCCCCTATGCAGACATTCCAAGGATAGACACTTCCAGTAGAGAATCGCCTTGTACAGGCCACCCCAACTACAGACGCCTCCAATGGAAAAGACCCCCCAGTAACCACCAGTACAAACACCCCTCAGCACAGACACCCCAGTACACCCCCGGAAGTATTGACACTCCTCAGTGAAGACATCCGAGAGCAGACCGCCTTCAGTAAAGACTAGAAATTCTGAATCAATCCTCTGCCCACTGTTTTACACCCTTTCTAGCAAACTTTCCACAAAAGGAATTTTTAGTTCATATGTATTTCAATACATGTTTAAGGTGGCCAACTGCGTCAAATTAATCCCTCTCTGGCCAGGCTCTACTCTACTCTGAAAAATGCAAATGCTCTAGTGGATATAGTGCCATTATAGGGCAGAAAGGCAAAAGATGTAGAAGAGCTACATGTGCAGGTCTGGTTTCTGTCCGGGACAATGCAATACAAACCTACCTTGTACAGATTCATCCCAATCACACCCCCTTCCATTAGTACAGATCCCCAGTAACAACCAGTACAGACACCCCAGTACACCTCCAGAAAAAAGACAACCCTCAGTAAAGACATCTTGGTGCGGACCCTCTCCAGTAAGGACTCCCGCAGTGCAGTCCCCCCCAGTGCAGTCACCCTCAGTACAGATTCCCCATTGCAGAAAAGCCAAGAGGAGCCCCCCTCAGTTTAAACCTTCCCAGTGCAGATTCACCCTGTACAGTCCACATCAGTACAGACCCCTCCTGAAAACAGACCCTTCCATAGACACACCCAGTACGGAACCCCTGCACTAATGACCCACCCAGAAAACACAACCCTCAGTACACAAACCATTATTGCACACACGTTTGTTGTGTTGGTGATGCTCTGGTCAAAAAGGTTCTGCTGTCTGTCACCCGTAAATGGGTATACCTCCTTCCCCGTTTTACAGTCGAGACTGCGCACACAGACGGGACAGCAGTGCAGAGTTCATACTCTTCCAGTCCCCTAGAAGGATCGGCCTCAAGCGGAGATCTGCCTAGGTGAAAGATCAGCCGCGAAGGATGCAACCTCTAGGGGGTGCTGAAACAGTATAGAAACTCATGTATGACTTTCACATCAAAGATCAAAAATGCATACTATTTTTGAAACAACGTGCTCTGCAAAGTATGGTAGTGTGCTTCAATGCAGTTAACTATGGACATGCCCCTATGCAGACATTCCAAGGATAGACACTTCCAGTAGAGAATCGCCTTGTACAGGCCACCCCAACTACAGACGCCTCCAATGGAAAAGACCCCCCAGTAACCACCAGTACAAACACCCTTCAGCACAGACACCCCAGTACACCCCCGGAAGTATTGACACTCCTCAGTGAAGACATCCGAGAGCAGACCGCCTTCAGTAAAGACTAGAAATTCTGAATCAATCCTCTGCCCACTGCTTTACACCCTTTCTAGCAAACTTTCCACAAAAGGAATTTTTAGTTCATATGTATTTCAATACATGTTTAAGGTGGCCAACTGCGTCAAATTAATCCCTCTCTGGCCAGGCTCTACTCTACTCTGAAAAATGCAAATGCTCTAGTGGATATAGTGCCATTATAGGGCAGAAAGGCAAAAGATGTAGAAGAGCTACAGGTGCAGGTCTGGTTTCTGTCCGGGACAATGCAATACAAACCTACCTTGTACAGATTCATCCCAATCACACCCCCTTCCATTAGTACAGATCCCCAGTAACAACCAGTACAGACACCCCAGTACACCTCCAGAAAAAAGACAACCCTAAGTAAAGACATCTTGGTGCGGAAACTCTCCAGTAAGGACTCCCGCAGTGCAGTCCCCCCCAGTGCAGTCACCCTCAGTACAGATTCCCCATTGCAGAAAAGCCAAGAGGAGCCCCCCTCAGTTTAAACCTTCCCAGTGCAGATTCACCCTGTACAGTCCACATCAGTACAGACCCCTCCTGAAAACAGACCCTTCCATAGACACACCCAGTACGGAACCCCTGCACTAATGACCCACCCAGAAAACACAACCCTCAGTACACAAACTATTATTGCACACACGTTTGTTGTGTTGGTGATGCTCTGGTCAAAAAGGTTCTGCTGTCCGTCACCCGTAAATGGGTATACCTCCTTCCCCGTTTTACAGTCGAGACTGCGCACACAGACGGGACAGCAGTGCAGAGTTCATACTCTTCCAGTCCCCTAGAAGGATCGGCCTCAAGCGGAGATCTGCCTAGGTGAAAGATCAGCCGCGAAGGATGCAACCTCTAGGGGGTGCTGAAACAGTATAGAAACTCATGTATGACTTTCACATCAAAGATCAAAAATGCATACTATTATTGAAACAACGTGCTCTGCAAAGTATGGTAGTGTGCTTCAATGCAGTTAACTATGGACATGCCCCTATGCAGACATTCCAAGGATAGACACTTCCAGTAGAGAATCGCCTTGTACAGGCCACCCCAACTACAGACGCCTCCAATGGAAAAGACCCCCCAGTAACCACCAGTACAAACACCCCTCAGCACAGACACCCCAGTACACCCCCGGAAGTATTGACACTCCTCAGTGAAGACATCCGAGAGCAGACCGCCTTCAGTAAAGACTAGAAATTCTGAATCAATCCTCTGCCCACTGCTTTACACCCTTTCTAGCAAACTTTCCACAAAAGGAATTTTTAGTTCATATGTATTTCAATACATGTTTAAGGTGGCCAACTGCGTCCAATTAATCCCTCTCTGGCCAGGCACTACTCTACTCTGAAAAATGCAAATGCTCTAGTGGATATAGTGCCATTATAGGGCAGAAAGGCAAAAGATGTAGAAGAGCTACAGGTGCAGGTCTGGTTTCTGTCCGGGACAATGCAATACAAACCTACCTTGTACAGATTCATCCCAATCACACCCCCTTCCATTAGTACAGATCCCCAGTAACAACCAGTACAGACACCCCAGTACACCTCCAGAAAAAAGACAACCCTCAGTAAAGACATCTTGGTGCGGACCCTCTCCAGTAAGGACTCCCGCAGTGCAGTCCCCCCCAGTGCAGTCACCCTCAGTACAGATTCCCCATTGCAGAAAAGCCAAGAGGAGCCCCCCTCAGTTTAAACCTTCCCAGTGCAGATTCACCCTGTACAGTCCACATCAGTACAGACCCCTCCTGAAAACAGACCCTTCCATAGACACACCCAGTACGGAACCCCTGCACTAATGACCCACCCAGAAAACACAACCCTCAGTACACAAACCATTATTGCACACACGTTTGTTGTGTTGGTGATGCTCTGGTCAAAAAGGTTCTGCTGTCTGTCACCCGTAAATGGGTATACCTCCTTCCCCGTTTTACAGTCGAGACTGCGCACACAGACGGGACAGCAGTGCAGAGTTCATACTCTTCCAGTCCCCTAGAAGGATCGGCCTCAAGCGGAGATCTGCCTAGGTGAAAGATCAGCCGCGAAGGATGCAACCTCTAGGGGGTGCTGAAACAGTATAGAAACTCATGTATGACTTTCACATCAAAGATCAAAAATGCATACTATTTTTGAAACAACGTGCTCTGCAAAGTATGGTAGTGTGCTTCAATGCAGTTAACTATGGACATGCCCCTATGCAGACATTCCAAGGATAGACACTTCCAGTAGAGAATCGCCTTGTACAGGCCACCCCAACTACAGACGCCTCCAATGGAAAAGACCCCCCAGTAACCACCAGTACAAACACCCCTCAGCACAGACACCCCAGTACACCCCCAGAAGTATTGACACTCCTCAGTGAAGACATCCGAGAGCAGACCGCCTTCAGTAAAGACTAGAAATTCTGAATCAATCCTCTGCCCACTGCTTTACACCCTTTCTAGCAAACTTTCCACAAAAGGAATTTTTAGTTCATATGTATTTCAATACATGTTTAAGGTGGCCAACTGCGTCCAATTAATCCCTCTCTGGCCAGGCTCTACTCTACTCTGAAAAATGCAAATGCTCCAGTGGATATAGTGCCATTATAGGGCAGAAAGGCAAAAGATGTAGAAGAGCTACAGGTGCAGGTCTGGTTTCTGTCCGGGACAATGCAATACAAGCCTACCTTGTACAGATTCATCCCAATCACACCCCCTTCCATTAGTACAGATCCCCAGTAACAACCAGTACAGACACCCCAGTACACCTCCAGAAAAAAGACAACCCTCAGTAAAGACATCTTGGTGCGGAACCTCTCCAGTAAGGACTCCCGCAGTGCAGTCCCCCCCCAGTGCAGTCACCCTCAGTACAGATTCCCCATTGTAGAAAAGCCAAGAGGAGCCCCCCTCAGTTTAAACCTTCCCAGTGCAGATTCACCCTGTACAGTCCACATCAGTACAGACCCCTCCTGAAAACAGACCCTTCCATAGACACACCCAGTACGGAACCCCTGCACTAATGACCCACCCAGAAAACACAACCCTCAGTACACAAACCATTATTGCACACACGTTTGTTGTGTTGGTGATGCCCTGGTCAAAAAGGTTCTGCTGTCTGTCACCCGTAAATGGGTATACCTCCTTCCCCGTTTTACAGTCGAGACTGCGCACACAGACGGGACAGCAGTGCAGAGTTCATACTCTTCCAGTCCCCTAGAAGGATCGGCCTCAAGCGGAGATCTGCCTAGGTGAAAGATCAGCCGCGAAGGATGCAACCTCTAGGGGGTGCTGAAACAGTATAGAAACTCATATATGACTTTCACATCAAAGATCAAAAATGCATACTATTTTTGAAACAACGTGCTCTGCAAAGTATGGTAGTGTGCTTCAATGCAGTTAACTATGGACATGCCCCTATGCAGACATTCCAAGGATAGACATTTCCAGTAGAGAATCGCCTTGTACAGGCCACCCCATCTACAGACGCCTCCAATGGAAAAGACCCACCAGTAACCACCAGTACAAACACCCCTCAGCACAGACACCCCAGTACACCCCCGGACGTATTGACACTCCTCAGTGAAGACATCCGAGAGCAGACCGCCTTCAGTAAAGACTAGAAATTCTGAATCAATCCTCTGCCCACTGCTTTACACCCTTTCTAGCAAACTTTCCACAAAAGGAATTTTTAGTTCATATGTATTTCAATACATGTTTAAGGTGGCCAACTGCGTCAAATTAATCCCTCTCTGGCCAGGCTCTACTCTACTCTGAAAAATGCAAATGCTCTAGTGGATATAGTGCCATTATAGGGCAGAAAGGCAAAAGATGTAGAAGAGCTAGAGGTGCAGGTCTGGTTTCTGTCCGGGACAATGCAATACAAACCTACCTTGTACAGATTCATCCCAATCAAACCCCCTTCCATTAGTACAGATCCCCAGTAACAACCAGTACAGACACCCCAGTACACCTCCACAAAAAAGACAACCCTCAGTAAAGACATCTTGGTGCGGACCCTCTCCAGTAAGGACTCCCGCAGTGCAGTCCCCCCCAGTGCAGTCACCCTCAGTACAGATTCCCCATTGCAGAAAAGCCAAGAGGAGCCCCCCTCAGTTTAAACCTTCCCAGTGCAGATTCACCCTGTACAGTCCACATCAGTACAGACCCCTCCTGAAAACAGACCCTTCCATAGACACACCCAGTACGGAACCCCTGCACTAATGACCCACCCAGAAAACACAACCCTCAGTACACAAACCATTATTGCACACACGTTTGTTGTGTTGGTGATGCTCTGGTCAAAAAGGTTCTGCTGTCTGTCACCCGTAAATGGGTATACCTCCTTCCCCGTTTTACAGTCGAGACTGCGCACACAGACGGGACAGCAGTGCAGAGTTCATACTCTTCCAGTCCCCTAGAAGGATCGGCCTCAAGCGGAGATCTGCCTAGGTGAAAGATCAGCCGCGAAGGATGCAACCTCTAGGGGGTGCTGAAACAGTATAGAAACTCATGTATGACTTTCACATCAAAGATCAAAAATGCATACTATTTTTGAAACAACGTGCTCTGCAAAGTATGGTAGTGTGCTTCAATGCAGTTAACTATGGACATGCCCCTATGCAGACATTCCAAGGATAGACATTTCCAGTAGAGAATCGCCTTGTACAGGCCACCCCAACTACAGACGCCTCCAATGGAAAAGACCCCCCAGTAACCACCAGTACAAACACCCCTCAGCACAGACACCCCAGTACACCCCCGGACGTATTGACACTCCTCAGTGAAGACATCCGAGAGCAGACCGCCTTCAGTAAAGACTAGAAATTCTGAATCAATCCTCTGCCCACTGCTTTACACCCTTTCTAGCAAACTTTCCACAAAAGGAATTTTTAGTTCATATGTATTTCAATACATGTTTAAGGTGGCCAACTGAGTCAAATTAATCCCTCTCTGGCCAGGCTCTACTCTACTCTGAAAAATGCAAATGCTCTAGTGGATATAGTGCCATTATAGGGCAGAAAGGCAAAAGATGTAGAAGAGCTAGAGGTGCAGGTCTGGTTTCTGTCCGGGACAATGCAATACAAACCTACCTTGTACAGATTCATCCCAATCACACCCCCTTCCATTAGTACAGATCCCCAGTAACAACCAGTACAGACACCCCAGTACACCTCCAGAAAAAAGACAACCCTCAGTAAAGACATCTTGGTGCGGACCCTCTCCAGTAAGGACTCCCGCAGTGCAGTCCCCCCCAGTGCAGTCACCCTCAGTACAGATTCCCCATTGCAGAAAAGCCAAGAGGAGCCCCCCTCAGTTTAAACCTTCCCAGTGCAGATTCACCCTGTACAGTCCACATCAGTACAGACCCCTCCTGAAAACAGACCCTTCCATAGACACACCCAGTACGGAACCCCTGCACTAATGACCCACCCAGAAAACACAACCCTCAGTACACAAACCATTATTGCACACACGTTTGTTGTGTTGGTGATGCTCTGGTCAAAAAGGTTCTGCTGTCTGTCACCCGTAAATGGGTATACCTCCTTCCCCGTTTTACAGTCGAGACTGCGCACACAGACGGGACAGCAGTGCAGAGTTCATACTCTTCCAGTCCCCTAGAAGGATCGGCCTCAAGCGGAGATCTGCCTAGGTGAAAGATCAGCCGCGAAGGATGCAACCTCTAGGGGGTGCTGAAACAGTATAGAAACTCATGTATGACTTTCACATCAAAGATCAAAAATGCATACTATTTTTGAAACAACGTGCTCTGCAAAGTATGGTAGTGTGCTTCAATGCAGTTAACTATGGACATGCCCCTATGCAGACATTCCAAGGATAGACATTTCCAGTAGAGAATCGCCTTGTACAGGCCACCTCAACTACAGACGCCTCCAATGGAAAAGACCCCCCAGTAACCACCAGTACAAACACCCCTCAGCACAGACACCCCAGTACACCCCCGGACGTATTGACACTCCTCAGTGAAGACATCCGAGAGCAGACCGCCTTCAGTAAAGACTAGAAATTCTGAATCAATCCTCTGCCCACTGCTTTACACCCTTTCTAGCAAACTTTCCACAAAAGGAATTTTTAGTTCATATGTATTTCAATACATGTTTAAGGTGGCCAACTGCGTCAAATTAATCCCTCTCTGGCCAGGCTCTACTCTACTCTGAAAAATGCAAATGCTCTAGTGGATATAGTGCCATTATAGGGCAGAAAGGCAAAAGATGTAGAAGAGCTAGAGGTGCAGGTCTGGTTTCTGTCCGGGACAATGCAATGCAAACCTACCTTGTACAGATTCATCCCAATCACACCCCCTTCCATTAGTACAGATCCCCAGTAACAACCAGTACAGACACCCCAGTACACCTCCAGAAAAAAGACAACCCTCAGTAAAGACATCTTGGTGCGGACCCTCTCCAGTAAGGACTCCCGCAGTGCAGTCCCCCCCAGTGCAGTCACCCTCAGTACAGATTCCCCATTGCAGAAAAGCCAAGAGGAGCCCCCCTCAGTTTAAACCTTCCCAGTGCAGATTCACCCTGTACAGTCCACATCAGTACAGACCCCTCCTGAAAACAGACCCTTCCATAGACACACCCAGTACGGAACCCCTGCACTAATGACCCACCCAGAAAACACAACCCTCAGTACACAAACCATTATTGCACACACTTTTGTTGTGTTGGTGATGCTCTGGTCAAAAAGGTTCTGCTGTCTGTCACCCGTAAATGGGTATACCTCCTTCCCCGTTTTACAGTCGAGACTGCGCACACAGACGGGACAGCAGTGCAGAGTTCATACTCTTCCAGTCCCCTAGAAGGATCGGCCTCAAGCGGAGATCTGCCTAGGTGAAAGATCAGCCGCGAAGGATGCAACCTCTAGGGGGTGCTGAAACAGTATAGAAACTCATGTATGACTTTCACATCAAAGATCAAAAATGCATACTATTTTTGAAACAACGTGCTCTGCAAAGTATGGTAGTGTGCTTCAATGCAGTTAACTATGGACATGCCCCTATGCAGACATTCCAAGGATAGACACTTCCAGTAGAGAATCGCCTTGTACAGGCCACCCCAACTACAGACGCCTCCAATGGAAAAGACCCCCCAGTAACCACCAGTACAAACACCCCTAGGCACAGACACCCCAGTACACCCCCAGAAGTATTGACACTCCTCAGTGAAGACATCCGAGAGCAGACCGCCTTCAGTAAAGACTAGAAATTCTGAATCAATCCTCTGCCCACTGCTTTACACCCTTTCTAGCAAACTTTCCACAAAAGGAATTTTTAGTTCATATGTATTTCAATACATGTTTAAGGTGGCCAACTGCGTCCAATTAATCCCTCTCTGGCCAGGCTCTACTCTACTCTGAAAAATGCAAATGCTCCAGTGGATATAGTGCCATTATAGGGCAGAAAGGCAAAAGATGTAGAAGAGCTACAGGTGCAGGTCTGGTTTCTGTCCGGGACAATGCAATACAAGCCTACCTTGTACAGATTCATCCCAATCACACCCCCTTCCATTAGTACAGATCCCCAGTAACAACCAGTACAGACACCCCAGTACACCTCCAGAAAAAAGACAACCCTCAGTAAAGACATCTTGGTGCGGACCCTCTCCAGTAAGGACTCCCGCAGTGCAGTCCCCCCCCAGTGCAGTCACCCTCAGTACAGATTCCCCATTGTAGAAAAGCCAAGAGGAGCCCCCCTCAGTTTAAACCTTCCCAGTGCAGATTCACCCTGTACAGTCCACATCAGTACAGACCCCTCCTGAAAACAGACCCTTCCATAGACACACCCAGTACGGAACCCCTGCACTAATGACCCACCCAGAAAACACAACCCTCAGTACACAAACCATTATTGCACACACGTTTGTTGTGTTGGTGATGCTCTGGTCAAAAAGGTTCTGCTGTCTGTCACCCGTAAATGGGTATACCTCCTTCCCCGTTTTACAGTCGAGACTGCGCACACAGACGGGACAGCAGTGCAGAGTTCATACTCTTCCAGTCCCCTAGAAGGATCGGCTTCAAGCGGAGATCTGCCTAGGTGAAAGATCAGCCGCGAAGGATGCAACCTCTAGGGGGTGCTGAAACAGTATAGAAACTCATGTATGACTTTCACATCAAAGATCAAAAATGCATACTATTTTTGAAACAACGTGCTCTGCAAAGTATGGTAGTGTGCTTCAATGCAGTTAACTATGGACATGCCCCTATGCAGACATTCCAAGGATAGACATTTCCAGTAGAGAATCGCCTTGTACAGGCCACCCCATCTACAGACGCCTCCAATGGAAAAGACCCCCCAGTAACCACCAGTACAAACACCCCTCAGCACAGACACCCCAGTACACCCCCGGACGTATTGACACTCCTCAGTGAAGACATCCGAGAGCAGACCGCCTTCAGTAAAGACTAGAAAATCTGAATCAATCCTCTGCCCACTGCTTTACACCCTTTCTAGCAAACTTTCCACAAAAGGAATTTTTAGTTCATATGTATTTCAATACATGTTTAAGGTGGCCAACTGCGTCAAATTAATCCCTCTCTGGCCAGGCTCTACTCTACTCTGAAAAATGCAAATGCTCTAGTGGATATAGTGCCATTATAGGGCAGAAAGGCAAAAGATGTAGAAGAGCTAGAGGTGCAGGTCTGGTTTCTGTCCGGGACAATGCAATACAAACCTACCTTGTACAGATTCATCCCAATCACACCCCCTTCCATTAGTACAGATCCCCAGTAACAACCAGTACAGACACCCCAGTACACCTCCAGAAAAAAGACAACCCTCAGTAAAGACATCTTGGTGCGGACCCTCTCCAGTAAGGACTCCCGCAGTGCAGTCCCCCCCAGTGCAGTCACCCTCAGTACAGATTCCCCATTGCAGAAAAGCCAAGAGGAGCCCCCCTCAGTTTAAACCTTCCCAGTGCAGATTCACCCTGTACAGTCCACATCAGTACAGACCCCTCCTGAAAACAGACCCTTCCATAGACACACCCAGTACGGAACCCCTGCACTAATGACCCACCCAGAAAACACAACCCTCAGTACACAAACCATTATTGCACACACGTTTGTTGTGTTGGTGATGCTCTGGTCAAAAAGGTTCTGCTGTCTGTCACCCGTAAATGGGTATACCTCCTTCCCCGTTTTACAGTCGAGACTGCGCACACAGACGGGACAGCAGTGCAGAGTTCATACTCTTCCAGTCCCCTAGAAGGATCGGCCTCAAGCGGAGATCTGCCTAGGTGAAAGATCAGCCGCGAAGGATGCAACCTCTAGGGGGTGCTGAAACAGTATAGAAACTCATGTATGACTTTCACATCAAAGATCAAAAATGCATACTATTTTTGAAACAACGTGCTCTGCAAAGTATGGTAGTGTGCTTCAATGCAGTTAACTATGGACATGCCCCTATGCAGACATTCCAAGGATAGACATTTCCAGTAGAGAATCGCCTTGTACAGGCCACCCCAACTACAGACGCCTCCAATGGAAAAGACCCCCCAGTAACCACCAGTACAAACACCCCTCAGCACAGACACCCCAGTACACCCCCGGACGTATTGACACTCCTCAGTGAAGACATCCGAGAGCAGACCGCCTTCAGTAAAGACTAGAAATTCTGAATCAATCCTCTGCCCACTGTTTTACACCCTTTCTAGCAAACTTTCCACAAAAGGAATTTTTAGTTCATATGTATTTCAATACATGTTTAAGGTGGCCAACTGCGTCAAATTAATCCCTCTCTGGCCAGGCTCTACTCTACTCTGAAAAATGCAAATGCTCTAGTGGATATAGTGCCATTATAGGGCAGAAAGGCAAAAGATGTAGAAGAGCTAGAGGTGCAGGTCTGGTTTCTGTCCGGGACAATGCAATACAAACCTACCTTGTACAGATTCATCCCAATCACACCCCCTTCCATTAGTACAGATCCCCAGTAACAACCAGTACAGACACCCCAGTACACCTCCAGAAAAAAGACAACCCTCAGTAAAGACATCTTGGTGCGGACCCTCTCCAGTAAGGACTCCCGCAGTGCAGTCCCCCCCAGTGCAGTCACCCTCAGTACAGATTCCCCATTGCAGAAAAGCCAAGAGGAGCCCCCCTCAGTTTAAACCTTCCCAGTGCAGATTCACCCTGTACAGTCCACATCAGTACAGACCCCTCCTGAAAACAGACCCTTCCATAGACACACCCAGTACGGAACCCCTGCACTAATGACCCACCCAGAAAACACAACCCTCAGTACACAAACCATTATTGCACACACGTTTGTTGTGTTGGTGATGCTCTGGTCAAAAAGGTTCTGCTGTCTGTCACCCGTAAATGGGTATACCTCCTTCCCCGTTTTACAGTCGAGACTGCGCACACAGACGGGACAGCAGTGCAGAGTTCATACTCTTCCAGTCCCCTAGAAGGATCGGCCTCAAGCGGAGATCTGCCTAGGTGAAAGATCAGCCGCGAAGGATGCAACCTCTAGGGGGTGCTGAAACAGTATAGAAACTCATGTATGACTTTCACATCAAAGATCAAAAATGCATACTATTTTTGAAACAACGTGCTCTGCAAAGTATGGTAGTGTGCTTCAATGCAGTTAACTATGGACATGCCCCTATGCAGACATTCCAAGGATAGACACTTCCAGTAGAGAATCGCCTTGTACAGGCCACCCCAACTACAGACGCCTCCAATGGAAAAGACCCCCCAGTAACCACCAGTACAAACACCCCTCAGCACAGACACCCCAGTACACCCCCGGAAGTATTGACACTCCTCAGTGAAGACATCCGAGAGCAGACCGCCTTCAGTAAAGACTAGAAATTCTGAATCAATCCTCTGCCCACTGCTTTACACCCTTTCTAGCAAACTTTCCACAAAAGGAATTTTTAGTTCATATGTATTTCAATACATGTTTAAGGTGGCCAACTGCGTCCAATTAATCCCTCTCTGGCCAGGCTCTACTCTACTCTGAAAAATGCAAATGCTCTAGTGGATATAGTGCCATTATAGGGCAGAAAGGCAAAAGATGTAGAAGAGCTAGAGGTGCAGGTCTGGTTTCTGTCCGGGACAATGCATCACAAACCTACCTTGTACAGATTCATCCCAATCACACCCCCTTCCATTAGTACAGATCCCCAGTAACAACCAGTACAGACACCCCAGTACACCTCCAGAAAAAAGACAACCCTCAGTAAAGACATCTTGGTGCAGACCCTCTCCAGTAAGGACTCCCGCAGTGCAGTCCCCCCCAGTGCAGTCACCCTCAGTACAGATTCCCCATTGTAGAAAAGCCAAGAGGAGCCCCCCTCAGTTTAAACCTTCCCAGTGCAGATTCACCCTGTACAGTCCACATCAGTACAGACCCCTCCTGAAAACAGACCCTTCCATAGACACACCCAGTACGGAACCCCTGCACTAATGACCCACCCAGAAAACACAACCCTCAGTACACAAACCATTATTGCACACACGTTTGTTGTGTTGGTGATGCTCTGGTCAAAAAGGTTCTGCTGTCTGTCACCCGTAAATGGGTATACCTCCTTCCCCGTTTTACAGTCGAGACTGCGCACACAGACGGGACAGCAGTGCAGAGTTCATACTCTTCCAGTCCCCTAGAAGGATCGGCCTCAAGCGGAGATCTGCCTAGGTGAAAGATCAGCCGCGAAGGATGCAACCTCTAGGGGGTGCTGAAACAGTATAGAAACTCATGTATGACTTTCACATCAAAGATCAAAAATGCATACTATTTTTGAAACAACGTGCTCTGCAAAGTATGGTAGTGTGCTTCAATGCAGTTAACTATGGACATGCCCCTATGCAGACATTCCAAGGATAGACATTTCCAGTAGAGAATCGCCTTGTACAGGCCACCCCAACTACAGACGCCTCCAATGGAAAAGACCCCCCAGTAACCACCAGTACAAACACCCCTCAGCACAGACACCCCAGTACACCCCCGGACGTATTGACACTCCTCAGTGAAGACATCCGAGAGCAGACCGCCTTCAGTAAAGACTAGAAATTCTGAATCAATCCTCTGCCCACTGCTTTACACCCTTTCTAGCAAACTTTCCACAAAAGGAATTTTTAGTTCATATGTATTTCAATACATGTTTAAGGTGGCCAACTGCGTCCAATTAATCCCTCTCTGGCCAGGCTCTACTCTACTCTGAAAAATGCAAATGCTCTACTGGATATAGTGCCATTATAGGGCAGAAAGGCAAAAGATGTAGAAGAGCTACAGGTGCAGGTCTGGTTTCTGTCCGGGACAATGCAATACAAACCTACCTTGTACAGATTCATCCCAATCACACCCCCTTCCATTAGTACAGATCCCCAGTAACAACCAGTACAGACACCCCAGTACACCTCCAGAAAAAAGACAACCCTCAGTAAAGACATCTTGGTGCGGACCCTCTCCAGTAAGGACTCCCGCAGTGCAGTCCCCCCCAGTGCAGTCACCCTCAGTACAGATTCCCCATTGCAGAAAAGCCAAGAGGAGCCCCCCTCAGTTTAAACCTTCCCAGTGCAGATTCACCCTGTACAGTCCACATCAGTACAGACCCCTCCTGAAAACAGACCCTTCCATAGACACACCCAGTACGGAACCCCTGCACTAATGACCCACCCAGAAAACACAACCCTCAGTACACAAACCATTATTGCACACACGTTTGTTGTGTTGGTGATGCTCTGGTCAAAAAGGTTCTGCTGTCTGTCACCCGTAAATGGGTATACCTCCTTCCCCGTTTTACAGTCGAGACTGCGCACACAGACGGGACAGCAGTGCAGAGTTCATACTCTTCCAGTCCCCTAGAAGGATTGGCCTCAAGCGGAGATCTGCCTAGGTGAAAGATCAGCCGCGAAGGATGCAACCTCTAGGGGGTGCTGAAACAGTATAGAAACTCATGTATGACTTTCACATCAAAGATCAAAAATGCATACTATTTTTGAAACAACGTGCTCTGCAAAGTATGGTAGTGTGCTTCAATGCAGTTAACTATGGACATGCCCCTATGCAGACATTCCAAGGATAGACATTTCCAGTAGAGAATCGCCTTGTACAGGCCACCCCAACTACAGACGCCTCCAATGGAAAAGACCCCCCAGTAACCACCAGTACAAACACCCCTCAGCACAGACACCCCAGTACACCCCCGGACGTATTGACACTCCTCAGTGAAGACATCCGAGAGCAGACCGCCTTCAGTAAAGACTAGAAATTCTGAATCAATCCTCTGCCCACTGCTTTACACCCTTTCTAGCAAACTTTCCACAAAAGGAATTTTTAGTTCATATGTATTTCAATACATGTTTAAGGTGGCCAACTGCGTCAAATTAATCCCTCTCTGGCCAGGCTCTACTCTACTCTGAAAAATGCAAATGCTCTAGTGGATATAGTGCCATTATAGGGCAGAAAGGCAAAAGATGTAGAAGAGCTACAGGTGCAGGTCTGGTTTCTGTCCGGGACAATGCAATACAAACCTACCTTGTACAGATTCATCCCAATCACACCCCCTTCCATTAGTACAGATCCCCAGTAACAACCAGTACAGACACCCCAGTACACCTCCAGAAAAAAGACAACCCTCAGTAAAGACATCTTGGTGCGGACCCTCTCCAGTAAGGACTCCCGCAGTGCAGTCCCCCCCAGTGCAGTCACCCTCAGTACAGATTCCCCATTGCAGAAAAGCCAAGAGGAGCCCCCCTCAGTTTAAACCTTCCCAGTGCAGATTCACCCTGTACAGTCCACATCAGTACAGACCCCTCCTGAAAACAGACCCTTCCATAGACACACCCAGTACGGAACCCCTGCACTAATGACCCACCCAGAAAACACAACCCTCAGTACACAAACCATTATTGCACACACGTTTGTTGTGTTGGTGATGCTCTGGTCAAAAAGGTTCTGCTGTCTGTCACCCGTAAATGGGTATACCTCCTTCCCCGTTTTACAGTCGAGACTGCGCACACAGACGGGACAGCAGTGCAGAGTTCATACTCTTCCAGTCCCCTAGAAGGATTGGCCTCAAGCGGAGATCTGCCTAGGTGAAAGATCAGCCGCGAAGGATGCAACCTCTAGGGGGTGCTGAAACAGTATAGAAACTCATGTATGACTTTCACATCAAAGATCAAAAATGCATACTATTTTTGAAACAACGTGCTCTGCAAAGTATGGTAGTGTGCTTCAATGCAGTTAACTATGGACATGCCCCTATGCAGACATTCCAAGGATAGACACTTCCAGTAGAGAATCGCCTTGTACAGGCCACCCCAACTACAGACGCCTCCAATGGAAAAGACCCCCCAGTAACCACCAGTACAAACACCCCTCAGCACAGACACCCCAGTACACCCCCGGACGTATTGACACTCCTCAGTGAAGACATCCGAGAGCAGACCGCCTTCAGTAAAGACTAGAAATTCTGAATCAATCCTCTGCCCACTGCTTTACACCCTTTCTAGCAAACTTTCCACAAAAGGAATTTTTAGTTCATATGTATTTCAATACATGTTTAAGGTGGCCAACTGCGTCAAATTAATCCCTCTCTGGCCAGGCTCTACTCTACTCTGAAAAATGCAAATGCTCTAGTGGATATAGTGCCATTATAGGGCAGAAAGGCAAAAGATGTAGAAGAGCTACAGGTGCAGGTCTGGTTTCTGTCCGGGACAATGCAATACAAACCTACCTTGTACAGATTCATCCCAATCACACCCCCTTCCATTAGTACAGATCCCCAGTAACAACCAGTACAGACACCCCAGTACACCTCCAGAAAAAAGACAACCCTCAGTAAAGACATCTTGGTGCGGACCCTCTCCAGTAAGGACTCCCGCAGTGCAGTCCCCCCCAGTGCAGTCACCCTCAGTACAGATTCCCCATTGCAGAAAAGCCAAGAGGAGCCCCCCTCAGTTTAAACCTTCCCAGTGCAGATTCACCCTGTACAGTCCACATCAGTACAGACCCCTCCTGAAAACAGACCCTTCCATAGACACACCCAGTACGGAACCCCTGCACTAATGACCCACCCAGAAAACACAACCCTCAGTACACAAACCATTATTGCACACACGTTTGTTGTGTTGGTGATGCTCTGGTCAAAAAGGTTCTGCTGTCTGTCACCCGTAAATGGGTATACCTCCTTCCCCGTTTTACAGTCGAGACTGCGCACACAGACGGGACAGCAGTGCAGAGTTCATACTCTTCCAGTCCCCTAGAAGGATCGGCCTCAAGCGGAGATCTGCCTAGGTGAAAGATCAGCCGCGAAGGATGCAACCTCTAGGGGGTGCTGAAACAGTATAGAAACTCATGTATGACTTTCACATCAAAGATCAAAAATGCATACTATTTTTGAAACAACGTGCTCTGCAAAGTATGGTAGTGTGCTTCAATGCAGTTAACTATGGACATGCCCCTATGCAGACATTCCAAGGATAGACACTTCCAGTAGAGAATCGCCTTGTACAGGCCACCCCAACTACAGACGCCTCCAATGGAAAAGACCCCCCAGTAACCACCAGTACAAACACCCCTCAGCACAGACACCCCAGTACACCCCCGGAAGTATTGACACTCCTCAGTGAAGACATCCGAGAGCAGACCGCCTTCAGTAAAGACTAGAAATTCTGAATCAATCCTCTGCCCACTGCTTTACACCCTTTCTAGCAAACTTTCCACAAAAGGAATTTTTAGTTCATATGTATTTCAATACATGTTTAAGGTGGCCAACTGCGTCCAATTAATCCCTCTCTGGCCAGGCTCTACTCTACTCTGAAAAATGCAAATGCTCCAGTGGATATAGTGCCATTATAGGGCAGAAAGGCAAAAGATGTAGAAGAGCTACAGGTGCAGGTCTGGTTTCTGTCCGGGACAATGCAATACAAACCTACCTTGTACAGATTCATCCCAATCACACCCCCTTCCATTAGTACAGATCCCCAGTAACAACCAGTACAGACACCCCAGTACACCTCCAGAAAAAAGACAACCCTCAGTAAAGACATCTTGGTGCGGACCCTCTCCAGTAAGGACTCCCGCAGTGCAGTCCCCCCCCAGTGCAGTCACCCTCAGTACAGATTCCCCATTGTAGAAAAGCCAAGAGGAGCCCCCCTCAGTTTAAACCTTCCCAGTGCAGATTCACCCTGTACAGTCCACATCAGTACAGACCCCTCCTGAAAACAGACCCTTCCATAGACACACCCAGTACGGAACCCCTGCACTAATGACCCACCCAGAAAACACAACCCTCAGTACACAAACCATTATTGCACACACGTTTGTTGTGTTGGTGATGCTCTGGTCAAAAAGGTTCTGCTGTCTGTCACCCGTAAATGGGTATACCTCCTTCCCCGTTTTACAGTCGAGACTGCGCACAGAGACGGGACAGCAGTGCAGAGTTCATACTCTTCCAGTCCCCTAGAAGGATCGGCCTCAAGCGGAGATCTGCCTAGGTGAAAGATCAGCCGCGAAGGATGCAACCTCTAGGGGGTGCTGAAACAGTATAGAAACTCATGTATGACTTTCACATCAAAGATCAAAAATGCATACTATTTTTGAAACAACGTGCTCTGCAAAGTATGGTAGTGTGCTTCAATGCAGTTAACTATGGACATGCCCCTATGCAGACATTCCAAGGATAGACACTTCCAGTAGAGAATCGCCTTGTACAGGCCACCCCAACTACAGACGCCTCCAATGGAAAAGACCCCCCAGTAACCACCAGTACAAACACCCCTCAGCACAGACACCCCAGTACACCCCCGGAAGTATTGACACTCCTCAGTGAAGACATCCGAGAGCAGACCGCCTTCAGTAAAGACTAGAAATTCTGAATCAATCCTCTGCCCACTGCTTTATACCCTTTCTAGCAAACTTTCCACAACAGGGATTTTTAGCTCACATGTATTTCAATACATGTTTAAGATCGCCAACTGCGTCAAAGTAATCCTTTTCAAAGTAATTTCCTAACAAAAATACTTATTTTTATCATGTGAACAAAAAGTGTCAGAAAAGGCTTGGTCTTCAAGCGGTTATAAGTGTGAGTGATGTGTGGCATAAACTTCTAATGCTGGGCATAAAATGACAAAAAAAAATAATAATTTTTTTTTGTTATATAAAGTTGTTCTGCTACTTCTCATGAGTATGGGGATATCACATGTGAGGGATGTCTTTGCAGTTTTAGTCGCACACAGGACCTTAAAATCCAATAAGCACCTTCAGGCTTTTAAAGGGCTATATTTCCTCATTACACTTCTTGATTACCTATCACAGTTTCAGAGGCCCTGAAATGCAAGAATAGTAGAACGCCCCCCCCCCCCCAATAACACCTTTTTGGAGACTCCAAGGAATTTGATAAGAAGCCTGGTGAGTATTTTTCAGATCTCCTTTGCTGCCACAAGTATTTGGAAAATGAAGAAAGAAAACATTTTTTTTTTTTTCATTTTTTATTTTTCAAAACCTTGTGAGAAAAAATTAGATCTGCGAAATACTCACCATGCCTCTTATTAAACTCTTTGGGTTTACTTTCCAAAAAGGGGCCATGTGGAGGGGGGGGTGCTATCCTGGCATTTCAGGGCATCAAACTGTGATAGACAGTGAGGAAGTGAAATGAGGAAGTCACGCACCTTCAGGCTTTCAAAGTGGTCATTGGATTTCGGGCTCCTGTAAGTGGATAAGTTCACGAAATATCGCCGTTTTTGTGGTGAAATTGGTCCCATAGGAATGAATGGCGGAATGTTCAAAACTAGAGTGGGAGCTGACAAAAGCTAGAGTGTGAGATGAAAAATCAGGACATGATTTCTAAACTGCCATCACTCCCTCATTTTAAAGCCCACCTACACAAATCTTATATCACAACGTTCAGCTATCCATGCTGCCACTAAAAATGTCCACGGCTAAGCCATAGTCCTGATAGTTTTCACAATATGACCATTTGTTTGCAACTCACGCCACCCATTGACATTCATTGAAAATCCACTATAGACACCTGAAATTTGAAGGGCAATATTTAAACTGCGACTGTGCCTTCATTTTAAATATTTCAGAGACACTATGCAGCAAAATGTAGGTCTGGGTCTTGTGATTCTCACAATATAAAGCTCTTCACTGTAGGATTTATAGTTTTAAAACTACAACCATTTGAAGATGGCAACTGCCAGTGAAGTCAGCAACTTGGAGCAGTTTGTTTATAACCGTGCCTCTGCCCTTGCTGTAGAGTGAGTTGCCATAGGAACCCAGGTGTGTGAGCAGGCAGCAGAGTGACAAAAGCTACTCCACCCACTCCAGGTATAGACTAATGGTGGAGGCAAGAACACTTCACACAATTCCCCAGAAATTGTAGATTTTCTAGTTTGTAGATCTATAACGTTCACACAAAGCAATCAATGTACATTTATTGGGATTTTTTTTTTACCAAAGACATGTAGCAAAATGCATTTTTGCCTAAATTTATCACAAAGTTTGAGTTTTTGGATATTTGCAGTAACAGAAATGAGAAAATTTTGGTTATTTTTTCAAAAGTTTTGGTCTTTTTTTGTTTACAGTGCAAAAAACAAAACAAAACACAGAGGTGATTAAATACCACCAAAAGAAAGCTCTATTTGTGTGAGAAAAAAAAATTTCGTTTGGGTACAAAATTGCATGACCGCACAATTACCAGATGAAATAAGGCAGTGCCAAATAGCAAAAAATGGCCTGGTCAGATAGGGGGTAAATCCTCTGTAGAGCAAGTGGTTAACCGCTTGCCTGCCACCCTATAGTAGAAGTACTGCTACAGGGCACACAAAATCACGTTTAGATACGTGATGTGCATTTTTGGGTAGGGGTTACGCGAGCGCCGCCCTACCTGTGCCCGCATAGCAGAGAAATACAAAGCAGCATGTCTTTGTAATAAAACATCACACAGTTAACCCTTTGCCCAAAAGTTAATCCCTTCCTGCCCAGTGTCATTAGTAGTGTCAGTGCTTTTTATTAGCAGTGATCACTGGGGATGTCAGTGGCAGTTAGTTCCCCCCCCCAGTGTCAGAATGCCCACCACAGTCCCGCTATAAGTCGCTGATCGCCGTCATTACTAGTACAAATGAAAATTCCAGTATATATACCACCATTTGTAGATGCTATAAACCAGTTAATTTACACATATTTGTAGCAGAATACATTTTGACCTAAATATATGATTAAATTAGATTTTTTAAATTTTTTTTAAATTGTGTTTCATAGCAAAAAGTAAAAAATCTATTTTTTTTATTTTCAAAATTGTCGGTCTTTTTTTGTTTATAGTGCAAAAAATAAAAAAACATACAGGCGATCAAATACCACTGAAATAAAACCCTATTTGTGGAGGGAAAAGGACATAAATTTCATTTGGGTGCAGTGTTGCATGATCGCGCAATTGTCAGTTAAAGTAACACAGTGCCAAAAATGTCCTGGTCAGGAAGGTGGGGGGGAATCCTTAGGAGGGTAAGTAGTGTGTGAGCCTGAGTGTGATGGAGCCATGTCCCAGACCTGCACTACTACAGGAATAAAGAGGCTGCAAGGTCATCCGACAATCATCTGCTTCTTCCCATGTTTATCTATTGCTGCTTCTACAGATCAGGGGGCTGGCTGTGCACACAGGAGATCGATCCTATGAAAGACCTGTACATACACATGACATTCTGTCCCATCACCCGATGATTGCAGACCACAGCTCCGCCTCCAACCGACCGGGAACATCCATCCCGGTGTAACGGCGGCAAGATAAATATCCCATGAAAATCTGTAACCCCTGAAGCAACTGCGCATGCGCCGGTTTAAGGCACACCAAGCCTTCGGGGGATACCGAGTTACATGGGATACTCATCTTGCCGCTACACCGGATTCCTCTCTCTAGATCCACCCTCACTCGGAATGTCAGTGTTCATCAGCTGCATGGGGGCGGTCCCAATAACTACTCCACCCCAATTACCTCACCGATCATTCATATATATACTAATATAAAAGATACACTGTACTCGCCCCCTGCTCCGCAATCTCCTCCTTCATTCGCTCAGAGATGAAATGATCACCGCCCACATGTTGCTGGCTCCACCTGCTTGCACAGGCTTCGCAATCCATTGGTCCGTCAGTCTGCCACTCTGCAGCGCCGAATCGATGTTGCTCCCAGAAGAGCCAGCTCCAGACTGAGCATTAGTGTTGGGGTTGCTAAGCAACACTCGTGTCTCCTCCCACTTCCTAGCCATCCCTCAGACTCCTCCCACTCCCTGTCCTCAGACTCCTCCCACTCCCTGTCCTCAGACTCCTCCCACTCCCTGTCCCCAGCCCTCCCACGTCCTGTCCTTAGTATCCTCCCACTTCTGGTCCCCATTCTTCTCTACAATAGTCTGGCTGCAGAATGGAGCTCCATTTTTAATAGGAAACACATGACTTCCACTCCCCTTTCTGTGTGGGGTGCTGCACAAATACATTCAACCGAAACACAAGGTGTGTACATGAACTGCTGGCTGCCTTCCCTTCTCTCACTCCCTCCTGTGAGCTCTGCATTAGGGCTCCAGCACAGAACCCTGTGTTCAGTTTCCTATGGATCTGAATGCAGTAGCACTCCAAGGCCTGGCCTCCTTCACATAGTGTTCAAGGCTCCATTCACCCTTGTGCGACTTGGGGAAAAAATAAACTTGACAAAAGTCACATGACAAGTTGCAACCCATGTATTTTAATGGAAGCTGTTCAAATCCATGCAACGAAAGTCGCAGCAACTTTAAAAAGGTTCCTGTGCTACTCATGTGACTTTCATGCGACTGGAGTGATATAGACTGCAATGTAAACTCTCAAAAGTTGCATGAAAGTCACATCTTAACCACTTGATTTATCCCCCTTCCTGACCGGGCTATTTTTTGCGATACAGAGCTGTTACTTTAACTGACAATTGCGCGGTCATGCAATGCTGTACCCAAATTAAATTTGTGTCTTTTTTTCCCTACAAATAGAGCTTTCTTTTGATGGTATTTGATTGCCTGTGCGGTTTTTATTTCTTGCGTTTATAAACAAAAAAATAGACAATTTTGAAAAAAAAAATATACTTTTGACTTTTTTCTATTAAACATCTCCAGTAAATAATCAAATTTCTACATAAATTTAGGCCAAAAGGTATTCTGCTCCATGTCTTTGCTAAAAAAAAAAAAAAAATCCCAATACATGTAAACGAATTGACTTGCGTGGAAGTTATAGCATTTACAAATGGCGGTACATATGCTAGAATGTTTGTTTTGTTTTTTTTTTGTTTTTTTTAGTAGTGACGGCGATCAGCAACTTATAGCAGGTATGCGGCGGGCATTCTGACACTGGGGGGGAACTGACTTTGTGTCACTGACATCCCCAGTGACACCAATACAGTGATCCGTGCTAATAAAAAGCACTGACGCTGTACTAATGGCACTAGGCAGGAAGGGGTCAACATGTGGGGCAGGAAGGGGTTAACATGTGGTGCTTTACACTGTAAGAACACTGCTGTGTATGGCTCTGCTATGCAGAGCCATACAAAGCAGTGTGCAGGAGCTGACAGGGGAGAGATCTGTGAACGCCAGGTGCCGACAGGGAATCACCGGCCGGGACCCAGTGATTGACAGCTGAGCCTGCGAATGGCAGTGCGGGTAGAGCGCGCACGCCCCCCTACCCGGAATATCAAAATCATGTATATATACGTGATTTTTCGCACCAGTGACTCCCTGTAGCAGTATTTCTCCTATATGGTGGTGCGGAATTGGTTAATGTTATCAGTGCAACAATAAAGCCAAAGTCGCACCCATCCAAAGTTACATCAAAGTCACAATGGAAATCGCACGACTTTGGAGTTACATAAGTGTGAATGAAATCTGGACCTTGTGCAGGGCTGTGTTTACCAGCACAGGGATGGACAGGTGTTCCGGGCATCCCGTTGTCGGCTGTCCCATAGCTGTTAATTGGGATGCAACGGTTGCATGGACACAGCCGCTGCTCCCAATGTGACATCCATGTGGATGCATGTACCCAAACACAACCTAGGGTGCATTTGGGACTCTGCACCCCCACCAACAGGAATGTCACATTGGGAGCAGCAGCTGTGCCCGTGCATTCATTGCATCCCAGTTAACAGCTATGGGACGGCCGACAGAGAGATGCCCTAAACGCCTGTCCGTCCCTGTGCCGGTAACCATGGGCCTGCATGGATTAACCACTTGCCGACCCGCCGCAGTGTTTTTACTGTGGCAGGGCTACACCTCTGCGCACAGCGCCGTCTTTTAACGTCGCTGTACAAAACAGGTAGGGGATGCGCGTGCCCACCCTACCCGTCCTGCCGATCGTGGCAGAGGATGTCCATCACCGGGTCCCGGCGATTACCGGTAATCACTGACACATGGCACGGCACGGCTGCAGTGTTTACACTGCAGCTCTGCCATCTGTCAGTTCAGAGCACGCTGAACCTGAGAGAAGACTTTATCTCTCGGGATCAGCGTGTTCCTGTGAAGCACACTACCCCTCCCCCTAGTAAAACAATCCCCTCACATAGTTAACCCTTTCATTACATAAAAATGTTAACCCCTTCCTCCCCAGTGCCATTAGTACAGTGTCAGGTTTTGTTTTTTTTTAACGGATCACTGTATTGGTGTCACTGGGGATGTCAGTGACCCCAAGTCAGTTTCCCCCCAGTGTCAGAATGTCCGCCGCAGTCCCGCCATAAGTTGCTGATCACAGTCATAGATCGCTGATCACCTCCATAAGTCGCTGATCGCCGCCATTATTAGTATAATAAGAAAAATCCCAGTATCTTTCTTGTCATTTGTAGACGTGATAACTTTCACGTAAAACCAATTAATTTACACCTATTGGGATTTTTTTTAGCAACAACATATCGCAGAATACATTTTGGCAGAAATTTATGACTAAATTTGATTTTTACATTTTTTTACTGGACATGTTTTATAGCAAAAAGTCCAAAATATTGGGTTTTTTTTCCTCAAAATTGTCAGCCTTTTTTTTTTTACAGCGCAAAAAATAAAAACCGCACAGGCAATCAAATACCACCAAAAGAAAGCTCAATTTGTGGGGAAAAAAAGGATGTACATTTCATTTATGTACCGTATTGCATGACCACGTAATTGTCTGTTAAACTAGCGCAGCGCTGTATAGCAGAAAAATGGCGTAAATTTTAGTATTTATACCATAGTTTGTAGACGCTGTAACTTCCACACAAAGCAATCAAAATACACTCATTGGGATTTTTTTTTACCAAAAACATGTAGCAGAATACATTTTGGCCTAAATTTATAACCAACTTTGAGTTTACTATATATTTTTTATAGCTGAAAGTAAAAATTATTGTTTTTCTTCAAAATTTTTGGCCTTTTTTTGTTTATAGCGTGAAAAATAAAAGGCGCACAGATGATCAAATACCACCGAAAGAAAGCTCTATTTGTGTGAAAAAAAGGACGTAAAGTTCATTTGGGTGCAGAATTGCATGACCGCGCAATTATCAGTTGAATTAGTGCAGCGCCGAGTAGCAAAACGAGGCCTGGTCATTAAGGGGGGTTAATCCTCTGGAGCTCAAGTGGTTAAGAGAAGTAGCAGAGTATATTTTGGGGTGTAATTCCACATATTCGCAGGACATGTGTGAGAAATATACCATTTAAATGACAACTTTGACATCACACAGTTAACCATTTGATTGCCCAAAAGTTAATCCCTTCCTGCCCAGTGTCATTAGTAATGTCAGTGCTTTTTATTAGCAGTGATCACTGGGGATGTCAGTGGCAGTTAGTTCCCCCCCCAGTGTCAGAATGCCTACCGCAGTCCCGCTATAAGTCGCTGATCGCCGTCATTACTAGTACAAATGAAAATTCCAGTATATATACCACCGTTTGTAGATGCTATAAACCAGTTAATTTACATGTATTTGTATCAAAATACATTTTGACCTAAATATATGATGAAATTTCGATTTTTTTAAAAAAAATTTAAATTGTGTTTCATAGCAAAAAGTAAAAAATCTATTTTTTTATTTTCAAAATTGTCTGTCTTTTTTTGTTTATAGAGCAAAAAATAAAAAAACCATACAGGCAATCAAATACCACTGAAATAAAACCCTATTTGTGGAGGGAAAAGGACATAAATTTCATTTGGGTGCAGTGTTGCATGATCGCGCAATTGTCAGTTAAAGTAACACAGCGCCAAAAATGTCCTGGTCAGGAAGGTGGGGGGGAATCCTTAGGAGGGTAAGTAGTGTGTGAGCCTGAGTGTGATGGAGCCATGTCCCAGACCTGCACTACTACAGGAATAAAGAGGCTGCAAGGTCATCCGACAATCATCTGCTTCTTCCCATGTTTATCTATTGCTGCTTCTACAGATCAGGGGGCTGGCTGTGCACACAGGAGATCGATCCTATGAAAGACCTGTACATACACATGACATTCTGTCCCATCACCCGATGATTGCAGACCACAGCTCCGCCTCCAACCGACCGGAAACATCCATCCCGGTGTAACGGCGGCAAGATAAATATCCCATGAAAATCTGTAACCCCTGAAGCAACTGCGCATGCGCCGGTTTAAGGCACACCCAGCCTTCGGGGGATACCGAGTTACATGGGATACTCATCTTGCCGCTACACCGGATTCCTCTCTCTAGATCCACCCTCACTGAATGTCAGTGTTCATCAGCTGCATGGGGGCGGTCCCAATAACTACTCCACCCCAATTACCTCACCGATTATTCATATATATACTAATATAAAAGATACACTGTACTCGCCCCCTGCTCCGCAATCTCCTCCTTCATTCGCTCAGAGATGAAATGATCACCGCCCACATGTTGCTGGCTCCACCTGCTTGCACAGGCTTCGCAATCCATTGGTCCGTCAGTCTGCCACTCTGCAGCGCCGAATCGATGTTGCTCCCAGAAGAGCCAGCTCCAGACTGAGCAGTGGTGTTGGGGTTGCTAAGCAACACTCGTGTCTCCTCCCACTTCCTAGCCATCCCTCAGACTCCTCCCACTCCCTGTCCTCAGACTCCTCCCACTCCCTGTCCTCAGACTCCTCCCACTCCCCGTCCTCAGACTCCTCCCACTTCTGGTCCCCATTCTTCTCTACAATAGTCTGGCTGCAGAATGGAGCTCCATTTTTAATAGGAAACACATGACTTCCACTCCCCTTTCTTTTTGCTAGTGAACTTTAATGCAACAAACGAGCAGAGGATGTAGAGTGGAGCTCCACTCGACAGGAAACATGTGACCTTCACTCTAAATGTTCTAAAGTTCATTAACAAAAACAAATGGTGGAATGGAGGTCACATGTTTCCTGTCCAAAGTGGAGCTCCAGTCTACAGCCAGCTTTTCCAATGAAAAACCTTTTTCTGGGAAGAATGTGGCCAATGAGGAGGTGGATAGCTGTGACCCGGAAGTGTTGGCTGTGTGCTCCATGCGGTGACTGAGGAAGTGATGGTGGGAAGATGAATCTGTTACTGAAGAGCAGTAAGGAGTTCTCCTCTAGCGAGTACTGGGAGCAGTTCTTCCGGCACAGGGGGGTGCGGGCCTTCCAGTGGTATGGCGGATACTTGGAGCTGTGTGGTGTGCTGCACAAATACATTCAACACAAAGACAAGGTGTGTACATGGACTGCTGGCTGCCTGCCTTCCCTTCTCTCACTCCCTCCTGTGAGCTCTGCATTAGGGCTCCAGCACAGAACCCTGTGTTCAGTTTCCTATGGATCTGAATGCAGTAACACTCCAAGGCCTGGCCTCCTTCACATAGTGTTCAAGGCTCCATTCACCCTTGTGCGACTTGGGAAAAAATAAACTTGACAAACGTCACATGACAAGTTGCAACCCATGTATTTCAATGGAAGCTGTTCAAATCCATGCAACGAAAGTCGCAGCAACTTTAAAAAGGTTCCTGTGCTACTCATGTGACTTTCATGCGACTGGAGTGATATAGACTGCAATGTAAACTCTCAAAAGTTGCATGAAAGTCGCATCTTAACCACTTGATTTATCCCCCTTCCTGACCAGGCTATTTTTTGCGATACAGCGCTGTTACTTTAACTGACAATTGCGCGGTCATGCAATGCTGTACCCAAATTAAATTTGTGTCTTTTTTTCCCTACAAATAGAGCTTTCTTTTGATGGTATTTGATTGCCTGTGCGGTTTTTATTTCTTGCGTTTATAAACAAAAAAATAGACAATTTTGAAAAAAAAAACTATACTTTTGACTTTTTTCTATTAAACATCTCCAGTAAAAAATCAAATTTCTACATAAATTTAGGCCAAAAAGTATTCTGCTCCATGTCTTTGCTAAAAAAATAAAAAATCCCAATACATGTAAACGAATTGACTTGCGTGGAAGTTATAGCATTTACAAATGGCGGTACATATGCTAGAATGTTTGTTTTTTTTTGTTTTTTTTTAGTAGTGACGGCGATCAGCAACTTATAGCAGGTATGCGGCGGGCATTCTGACACTGGGGGGGAACTGACTTTGTGTCACTGACATCCCCAGTGACACCAATACAGTGATCCGTGCTAATAAAAAGCACTGACGCTGTACTAATGGCACTAGGCAGGAAGGGGTTAACATGTGGGGCAGGAAGGGGTTAACATGTGGTGCTTTACACTGTAAGAACACTGCTGTGTATGGCTCTGCTATGCAGAGCCATACAAAGCAGTGTGCAGGAGCTGACAGGGGAGAGATCTGTGAACGCCAGGTGCCGACAGGGAATCACCGGCCGGGACCCAGTGATTGACAGCTGAGCCTGCGAATGGCAGTGCGGGTAGAGCGCGCACGCCCCCCTACCCGGAATATCAAAATCATGTATATATACGTGATTTTTCGCACCAGTGACTCCCTGTAGCAGTATTTCTCCTATATGGTGGTGCGGAATTGGTTAATGTTATCAGTGCAACAATAAAGCCAAAGTCGCACCCATCCAAAGTTACATCAAAGTCACAATGGAAATCGCACGACTTTGGAGTTACATAAGTGTGAATGAAATCTGGACCTTGTGCAGGGCTGTGTTTACCAGCACAGGGATGGACAGGTGTTCCGGGCATCCCGTTGTCGGCTGTCCCATAGCTGTTAATTGGGATGCAACGGTTGCATGGACACAGCCGCTGCTCCCAATGTGACATCCATGTGGATGCATGTACCCAAACACAACCTAGGGTGCATTTGGGACTCTGCACCCCCACCAACAGGAATGTCACATTGGGAGCAGCAGCTGTGCCCGTGCATTCATTGCATCCCAGTTAACAGCTATGGGACGGCCGACAGAGAGATGCCCTAAACGCCTGTCCGTCCCTGTGCCGGTAACCATGGGCCTGCATGGATTAACCACTTGCCGACCCGCCGCAGTGTTTTTACTGTGGCAGGGCTACACCTCTGCGCACAGCGCCGTCTTTTAACGTCGCTGTACAAAACAGGTAGGGGATGCGCGTGCCCACCCTACCCGTCCTGCCGATCGTGGCAGAGGATGTCCATCACCGGGTCCCGGCGATTACCGGTAATCACTGACACATGGCACGGCACGGCTGCAGTGTTTACACTGCAGCTCTGCCATCTGTCAGTTCAGAGCACGCTGAACCTGAGAGAAGACTTTATCTCTCGGGATCAGCGTGTTCCTGTGAAGCACACTACCCCTCCCCCTAGTAAAACAATCCCCTCACATAGTTAACCCTTTCATTACATAAAAATGTTAACCCCTTCCTCCCCAGTGCCATTAGTACAGTGTCAGGTTTTGTTTTTTTTTAACGGATCACTGTATTGGTGTCACTGGGGATGTCAGTGACCCCAAGTCAGTTTCCCCCCAGTGTCAGAATGTCCGCCGCAGTCCCGCCATAAGTTGCTGATCACAGTCATAGATCGCTGATCACCTCCATAAGTCGCTGATCGCCGCCATTATTAGTATAATAAGAAAAATCCCAGTATCTTTCTTGTCATTTGTAGACGTGATAACTTTCACGTAAAACCAATTAATTTACACCTATTGGGATTTTTTTTAGCAACAACATATCGCAGAATACATTTTGGCAGAAATTTATGACTAAATTTGATTTTTACATTTTTTTACTGGACATGTTTTATAGCAAAAAGTCCAAAATATTGGGTTTTTTTTCCTCAAAATTGTCAGCCTTTTTTTTTTTACAGCGCAAAAAATAAAAACCGCACAGGCAATCAAATACCACCAAAAGAAAGCTCAATTTGTGGGGAAAAAAAGGATGTACATTTCATTTATGTACCGTATTGCATGACCACGTAATTGTCTGTTAAACTAGCGCAGCGCTGTATAGCAGAAAAATGGCGTAAATTTTAGTATTTATACCATAGTTTGTAGACGCTGTAACTTCCACACAAAGCAATCAAAATACACTCATTGGGATTTTTTTTTACCAAAAACATGTAGCAGAATACATTTTGGCCTAAATTTATAACCAACTTTGAGTTTACTATATATTTTTTATAGCTGAAAGTAAAAATTATTGTTTTTCTTCAAAATTTTTGGCCTTTTTTTGTTTATAGCGTGAAAAATAAAAGGCGCACAGATGATCAAATACCACCGAAAGAAAGCTCTATTTGTGTGAAAAAAAGGACGTAAAGTTCATTTGGGTGCAGAATTGCATGACCGCGCAATTATCAGTTGAATTAGTGCAGCGCCGAGTAGCAAAACGAGGCCTGGTCATTAAGGGGGGTTAATCCTCTGGAGCTCAAGTGGTTAAGAGAAGTAGCAGAGTATATTTTGGGGTGTAATTCCACATATTCGCAGGACATGTGTGAGAAATATACCATTTAAATGACAACTTTGACATCACACAGTTAACCATTTGATTGCCCAAAAGTTAATCCCTTCCTGCCCAGTGTCATTAGTAATGTCAGTGCTTTTTATTAGCAGTGATCACTGGGGATGTCAGTGGCAGTTAGTTCCCCCCCCAGTGTCAGAATGCCTACCGCAGTCCCGCTATAAGTCGCTGATCGCCGTCATTACTAGTACAAATGAAAATTCCAGTATATATACCACCGTTTGTAGATGCTATAAACCAGTTAATTTACATGTATTTGTATCAAAATACATTTTGACCTAAATATATGATGAAATTTCGATTTTTTTAAAAAAAATTTAAATTGTGTTTCATAGCAAAAAGTAAAAAATCTATTTTTTTATTTTCAAAATTGTCTGTCTTTTTTTGTTTATAGAGCAAAAAATAAAAAAACCATACAGGCAATCAAATACCACTGAAATAAAACCCTATTTGTGGAGGGAAAAGGACATAAATTTCATTTGGGTGCAGTGTTGCATGATCGCGCAATTGTCAGTTAAAGTAACACAGCGCCAAAAATGTCCTGGTCAGGAAGGTGGGGGGGAATCCTTAGGAGGGTAAGTAGTGTGTGAGCCTGAGTGTGATGGAGCCATGTCCCAGACCTGCACTACTACAGGAATAAAGAGGCTGCAAGGTCATCCGACAATCATCTGCTTCTTCCCATGTTTATCTATTGCTGCTTCTACAGATCAGGGGGCTGGCTGTGCACACAGGAGATCGATCCTATGAAAGACCTGTACATACACATGACATTCTGTCCCATCACCCGATGATTGCAGACCACAGCTCCGCCTCCAACCGACCGGAAACATCCATCCCGGTGTAACGGCGGCAAGATAAATATCCCATGAAAATCTGTAACCCCTGAAGCAACTGCGCATGCGCCGGTTTAAGGCACACCCAGCCTTCGGGGGATACCGAGTTACATGGGATACTCATCTTGCCGCTACACCGGATTCCTCTCTCTAGATCCACCCTCACTGAATGTCAGTGTTCATCAGCTGCATGGGGGCGGTCCCAATAACTACTCCACCCCAATTACCTCACCGATTATTCATATATATACTAATATAAAAGATACACTGTACTCGCCCCCTGCTCCGCAATCTCCTCCTTCATTCGCTCAGAGATGAAATGATCACCGCCCACATGTTGCTGGCTCCACCTGCTTGCACAGGCTTCGCAATCCATTGGTCCGTCAGTCTGCCACTCTGCAGCGCCGAATCGATGTTGCTCCCAGAAGAGCCAGCTCCAGACTGAGCAGTGGTGTTGGGGTTGCTAAGCAACACTCGTGTCTCCTCCCACTTCCTAGCCATCCCTCAGACTCCTCCCACTCCCTGTCCTCAGACTCCTCCCACTCCCTGTCCTCAGACTCCTCCCACTCCCCGTCCTCAGACTCCTCCCACTTCTGGTCCCCATTCTTCTCTACAATAGTCTGGCTGCAGAATGGAGCTCCATTTTTAATAGGAAACACATGACTTCCACTCCCCTTTCTTTTTGCTAGTGAACTTTAATGCAACAAACGAGCAGAGGATGTAGAGTGGAGCTCCACTCGACAGGAAACATGTGACCTTCACTCTAAATGTTCTAAAGTTCATTAACAAAAACAAATGGTGGAATGGAGGTCACATGTTTCCTGTCCAAAGTGGAGCTCCAGTCTACAGCCAGCTTTTCCAATGAAAAACCTTTTTCTGGGAAGAATGTGGCCAATGAGGAGGTGGATAGCTGTGACCCGGAAGTGTTGGCTGTGTGCTCCATGCGGTGACTGAGGAAGTGATGGTGGGAAGATGAATCTGTTACTGAAGAGCAGTAAGGAGTTCTCCTCTAGCGAGTACTGGGAGCAGTTCTTCCGGCACAGGGGGGTGCGGGCCTTCCAGTGGTATGGCGGATACTTGGAGCTGTGTGGTGTGCTGCACAAATACATTCAACACAAAGACAAGGTGTGTACATGGACTGCTGGCTGCCTGCCTTCCCTTCTCTCACTCCCTCCTGTGAGCTCTGCATTAGGGCTCCAGCACAGAACCCTGTGTTCAGTTTCCTATGGATCTGAATGCAGTAACACTCCAAGGCCTGGCCTCCTTCACATAGTGTTCAAGGCTCCATTCACCCTTGTGCGACTTGGGAAAAAATAAACTTGACAAACGTCACATGACAAGTTGCAACCCATGTATTTCAATGGAAGCTGTTCAAATCCATGCAACGAAAGTCGCAGCAACTTTAAAAAGGTTCCTGTGCTACTCATGTGACTTTCATGCGACTGGAGTGATATAGACTGCAATGTAAACTCTCAAAAGTTGCATGAAAGTCGCATCTTAACCACTTGATTTATCCCCCTTCCTGACCAGGCTATTTTTTGCGATACAGCGCTGTTACTTTAACTGACAATTGCGCGGTCATGCAATGCTGTACCCAAATTAAATTTGTGTCTTTTTTTCCCTACAAATAGAGCTTTCTTTTGATGGTATTTGATTGCCTGTGCGGTTTTTATTTCTTGCGTTTATAAACAAAAAAATAGACAATTTTGAAAAAAAAAACTATACTTTTGACTTTTTTCTATTAAACATCTCCAGTAAAAAATCAAATTTCTACATAAATTTAGGCCAAAAAGTATTCTGCTCCATGTCTTTGCTAAAAAAATAAAAAATCCCAATACATGTAAACGAATTGACTTGCGTGGAAGTTATAGCATTTACAAATGGCGGTACATATGCTAGAATGTTTGTTTTTTTTTGTTTTTTTTTAGTAGTGACGGCGATCAGCAACTTATAGCAGGTATGCGGCGGGCATTCTGACACTGGGGGGGAACTGACTTTGTGTCACTGACATCCCCAGTGACACCAATACAGTGATCCGTGCTAATAAAAAGCACTGACGCTGTACTAATGGCACTAGGCAGGAAGGGGTTAACATGTGGGGCAGGAAGGGGTTAACATGTGGTGCTTTACACTGTAAGAACACTGCTGTGTATGGCTCTGCTATGCAGAGCCATACAAAGCAGTGTGCAGGAGCTGACAGGGGAGAGATCTGTGAACGCCAGGTGCCGACAGGGAATCACCGGCCGGGACCCAGTGATTGACAGCTGAGCCTGCGAATGGCAGTGCGGGTAGAGCGCGCACGCCCCCCTACCCGGAATATCAAAATCATGTATATATACGTGATTTTTCGCACCAGTGACTCCCTGTAGCAGTATTTCTCCTATATGGTGGTGCGGAATTGGTTAATGTTATCAGTGCAACAATAAAGCCAAAGTCGCACCCATCCAAAGTTACATCAAAGTCACAATGGAAATCGCACGACTTTGGAGTTACATAAGTGTGAATGAAATCTGGACCTTGTGCAGGGCTGTGTTTACCAGCACAGGGATGGACAGGTGTTCCGGGCATCCCGTTGTCGGCTGTCCCATAGCTGTTAATTGGGATGCAACGGTTGCACGGACACAGCCGCTGCTCCCAATGTGACATCCATGTGGATGCATGTACCCAAACACAACCTAGGGTGCATTTGGGACTCTGCACCCCCACCAACAGGAATGTCACATTGGGAGCAGCAGCTGTGCCCGTGCATTCATTGCATCCCAGTTAACAGCTATGGGACGGCCGACAGAGAGATGCCCTAAACGCCTGTCCGTCCCTGTGCCGGTAACCATGGGCCTGCATGGATTAACCACTTGCCGACCCGCCGCAGTGTTTTTACTGTGGCAGGGCTACACCTCTGCGCACAGCGCCGTCTTTTAACGTCGCTGTACAAAACAGGTAGGGGATGCGCGTGCCCACCCTACCCGTCCTGCCGATCGTGGCAGAGGATGTCCATCACCGGGTCCCGGCGATTACCGGTAATCACTGACACATGGCACGGCACGGCTGCAGTGTTTACACTGCAGCTCTGCCATCTGTAAGTTTAGAGCACGCTGAACCTGAGAGAAGACTTTATCTCTCGGGATCAGCGTGTTCCTGTGAAGCACACTACCCCGCCCCCTAGTAAAACACTCCCCTCACATAGTTAACCCTTTCATTACATAAAAATGTTAACCCCTTCCTCCCCAGTGCCATTAGTACAGTGTCAGTTTTTTTTTTTTTTTTTTAACGGATCACTGTATTGGTGTCACTGGGGATGTCAGTGACCCCAAGTCAGTTTCCCCCCAGTGTCAGAATGTCCGCCGCAGTCCCGCCATAAGTTGCTGATCACAGTCATAGATCGCTGATCACCTCCATAAGTCGCTGATCGCCGCCATTATTAGTATAATAAGAAAAATCCCAGTATCTTTCTTGTCATTTGTAGACGTGATAACTTTCACGTAAAACCAATTAATTTACACCTATTGGGATTTTTTTTAGCAACGACATATCGCAGAATACATTTTGGCAGAAATTTATGACTAAATTTGATTTTTACATTTTTTTACTGGACATGTTTTATAGCAAAAAGTCCAAAATATTGTTTTTTTTTTCCTCAAAATTGTCAGCCTTTTTTTTTTTACAGCGCAAAAAATAAAAACCGCACAGGCAATCAAATACCACCAAAAGAAAGCTCAATTTGTGGGGAAAAAAAGGATGTAAATTTCATTTATGTACCGTATTGCATGACCACGCAGTTGTCTGTTAAACTAGCGCAGTGCTGTATAGCAGAAAAATGGCGTAAATTGTAGTATTTATACCATAGTTTGTAGACGCTATAACTTCCACACAAAGCAATCAATATACACTCATTGGGATTTTTTTTTACCAAAAACATGTAGCAGAATACATTTTGGCCTAAATTTATAACCAACTTTGAGTTTACTATATATTTTTTATAGCTGAAAGTAAAAATTATTGTTTTTCTTCAAAATTTTTGGCCTTTTTTTGTTTATAGCGTGAAAAATAAAAGGCGCACAGATGATCAAATACCACCGAAAGAAAGCTCTATTTGTGTGAAAAAAAGGACGTAAAGTTCATTTGGGTGCAGAATTGCATGACCGCGCAATTATCAGTTGAATTAGTGCAGCGCCGAGTAGCAAAACGAGGCCTGGTCATTAAGGGAGGTCAATCCTCTGGAGCTCAAGTGGTTAAGAGAAGTAGCAGAGTATATTTTGGGGTGTAATTCCACATATTCGCAGGACATGTGTGAGAAATATACCATTTAAATGACAACTTTGACATCACACAGTTAACCATTTGATTGCCCAAAAGTTAATCCCTTCCTGCCCAGTGTCATTAGTAGTGTCAGTGCTTTTTATTAGCAGTGATCACTGGGGATGTCAGTGGCAGTTAGTTCCCCCCCCCAGTGTCAGAATGCCTACCGCAGTCCCGCTATAAGTCGCTGATTGCCGTCATTACTAGTACAAATGAAAATTCCAGTATATATACCACCATTTGTAGAGGCTATAAACCAGTTAATTTACATGTATTTGTATCAAAATACATTTTGACCTAAATATATGATGAAATTTCGATTTTTTAAAACATTTTTTTAAATTGTGTTTCATAGCAAAAAGTAAAAAATCTATTTTTTTATTTTCAAAATTGTCTGTCTTTTTTGTTTATAGTGCAAAAAATAAAAAAACCATACAGGCAATCAAATACCACTGAAATAAAACCCTATTTGTGGAGGGAAAAGGACATAAATTTCATTTGGGTGCAGTGTTGCATGATCGCGCAATTGTCAGTTAAAGTAACACAGCGCCAAAAATGTCCTGGTCAGGAAGGTGGGGGGGAATCCTTAGGAGGGTAAGTAGTGTGTGAGCCTGAGTGTGATGGAGCCATGTCCCAGACCTGCACTACTACAGGAATGAAGAGGCTGCAAGGTCATCCGACAATCATCTGCTTCTTCCCATGTTTATCTATTGCTGCTTCTACAGATCAGGGGGCTGGCTGTGCACACAGGAGATCGATCCTATGAAAGACCTGTACATACACATGACATTCTGTCCCATCACCCGATGATTGCAGACCACAGCTCCGCCTCCAACCGACCGGGAACATCCATCCCGGTGTAACGGCGGCAAGATAAATATCCCATGAAAATCTGTAACCCCTGAAGCAACTGCGCATGCGCCGGTTTAAGGCACACCCAGCCTTCGGGGGATACCGAGTTACATGGGATACTCATCTTGCCGCTACACCGGATTCCTCTCTCTAGATCCACCCTCACTGAATGTCAGTGTTCATCAGCTGCATGGGGGCGGTCCCAATAACTACTCCACCCCAATTACCTCACCGATTATTCATATATATACTAATATAAAAGATACACTGTACTCGCCCCCTGCTCCGCAATCTCCTCCTTCATTCGCTCAGAGATGAAATGATCACCGCCCACATGTTGCTGGCTCCACCTGCTTGCACAGGCTTCGCAATCCATTGGTCCGTCAGTCTGCCACTCTGCAGCGCCGAATCGATGTTGCTCCCAGAAGAGCCAGCTCCAGACTGAGCAGTGGTGTTGGGGTTGCTAAGCAACACTCGTGTCTCCTCCCCCTTCCTAGCCATCCCTCAGACTCCTCCCACTCCCTGTCCTCAGACTCCTCCCACTCCCTGTCCTCAGACTCCTCCCACTTCTGGTCCCCATTCTTCTCTACAATAGTCTGGCTGCAGAATGGAGCTCCATTTTTAATAGGAAACACATGACTTCCACTCCCCTTTCTTTTTGCTAGTGAACTTTAATGCAACAAACGAGCAGAGGATGTAGAGTGGAGCTCCACTCGACAGGAAACATGTGACCTTCACTCTAAATCAGTGGTTCTCAACCTGCGGGTCGTGACCCCTTTGGGGGTCGAACGACCCTTTCACAGGGGTCCCCTAAGACCATCAGAAAACACATATTTCCGATGTGTAAAGAGCAGCTACTGTGTAGAAAGCAGCTGCTGTGTTGAAAGCAGCAGTATTGGAGGTAAAAACGACACTCATGAATTATAATTACTGGGTAATAATTTTATGGTTGGGGGTCACCACAACATGAGGAACTGTATTAAAGGGTCACGGAATTAGGAAGGTTGAGAACCACTGCTCTAAATGTTCTAAAGTTCATTAACAAAAACAAATGGTGGAATGGAGGTCACATGTTTCCTGTCCAAAGTGGAGCTCCAGTCTACAGCCAGCTTTTCCAATGAAAAACCTTTGCTGGGAAGAATGTGGCCAATGAGGAGGTGGATAGCTGTGACCCGGAAGTGTTGGCTGTGTGCTCCATGCGGTGACTGAGGAAGTGATGGTGGGAAGATGAATCTGTTACTGAAGAGCAGTAAGGAGTTCTCCTCTAGCGAGTACTGGGAGCAGTTCTTCCGGCAGAGGGGGGTGCAGGCCTTCCAGTGGTATGGCGGATACTTGGAGCTGTGTGGGGTGCTGCACAAATACATTCAACACAAAGACAAGGTGTGTACATGGACTGCTGGCTGCCTTCCCTTCTCTCACTCCCTCCTGTGAGCTCTGCATTAGGGCTCCAGCACAGAACCCTGTGTTCGGTTTCCTATGGATCTGAATGCAGTAACACTCCAAGGCCTGGCCTCCTTCACATAGTGTTCAAGGCTCCATTCACCCTTGTGCGACTTGGGAAAAAATAAACTTGACAAAAGTCACATGACAAGTTGCAACCCATGTATTTCAATGGAAGCTGTTCAAATCCATGCAACGAAAGTCGCAGCAACTTTAAAAAGGTTCCTGTGCTACTCATGTGACTTTCATGCGACTGGAGTGAAATAGACTGCAATGTAAACTCTCAAAAGTTGCATGAAAGTCGCATCTTAACCACTTGATTTATCCCCCTTCCTGACCAGGCTATTTTTTGCGATACAGAGCTGTTACTTTAACTGACAATTGCGCGGTCATGCAATGCTGTACCCAAATTAAATTTGTGTCTTTTTTTTTCCCTACAAATAGAGCTTTCTTTTGATGGTATTTGATTGCCTGTGCGGTTTTTATTTCTTGCGTTTATAAACAAAAAAATAGACAATTTTGAAAAAAAAAACTATACTTTTGACTTTTTTCTATTAAACATCTCCAGTAAATAATCAAATTTCTACATAAATTTAGGCCAAAAGGTATTCTGCTCCATGTCTTTGCTAATAAAAAAAAATCCCAATACATGTAAACGAATTGACTTGCGTGGAAGTTATAGCATTTACAAATGGCGGTACATATGCTAGAATGTTTGTTTTGTTTTGTTTTTGTTTTTTTTAGTAGTGATGGCGATCAGCAACTTATAGCAGGTATGCGGCGGGCATTCTGACACTGGGGGGGAACTGACTTTGTGTCACTGACATCCCCAGTGACACCAATACAGTGATCCGTGCTAATAAAAAGCACTGACGCTGTACTAATGGCACTAGGCAGGAAGGGGTTAACATGTGGTGCTTTACACTGTAAGAACACTGCTGTGTATGGCTCTGCTATGCAGAGCCATACAAAGCAGTGTGCAGGAGCTGACAGGGGAGAGATCTGTGAACGCCAGGTGCCGACAGGGAATCACCGGCCGGGACCCAGTGATTGACAGCTGAGCCTGCGAATGGCAGTGCGGGTAGAGCGCGCACGCCCCCCTACCCGGAATATCAAAATCATGTATATATACGTGATTTTTCGCACCAGTGACTCCCTGTAGCAGTATTTCTCCTATATGGTGATGCGGAATTGGTTAATGTTATCAATGTAACAATAAAGCCAAAGTCGCACCAAAGTTACATCAAAGTCACAATGGAAATCGCACGACTTTGGAGTTACATAAGTGTGAATGAAATCTGGACCTTGTGCAGGGCTGTGTTTACCAGCACAGGGATGGACAGGTGTTCCAGGCATCCCGTTGTCGGCTGTCCCATAGCTGTTAATTGGGATGCAACGGTTGCACGGACACAGCCGCTGCTCCCAATGTGACATCCATGTGGATGCATGTACCCAAACACAACCTAGGGTGCATTTGGGACTCTGCACCCCCACCAACAGGAATGTCACATTGGGAGCAGCAGCTGTGCCCGTGCATTCATTGCATCCCAGTTAACAGCTATGGGACGGCCGACAGAGAGATGCCCTAAACGCCTGTCCGTCCCTGTGCCGGTAACCATGGGCCTGCATGGATTAACCACTTGCCGACCCGCCGCAGTGTTTTTACTGTGGCAGGGCTACACCTCTGCGCACAGCGCCGTCTTTTAACGTCGCTGTACAAAACAGGTAGGGGATGCGCGTGCCCACCCTACCCGTCCTGCCAATCGTGGCAGAGGATGTCCGTCACCAGGTCCCGGCGACTACCGGTAATCATTGACACAAGGCACGGCACGGCTGCAGTGTTTACACTGCAGCTCTGCCATCTGTCAGTTTAGAGCACGCTGAACCTGAGAGAAGACTTTATCTCTCGGGATCAGCGTGTTCCTGTGAAGCACACTACCCCGCCCCCTAGTAAAACACTCCCCTCACATAGTTAACCCTTTCATTACATAAAAATGTTAACCCCTTCCTCCCCAGTGCCATTAGTACAGTGTCAGTTGTTTTTTTTTTGAACTGATCACTGTATTGGTGTCACTGGGGATGTCAGTGACCCCAAGTCAGTTTCCCCCCAGTGTCAAAATGTCCGCCGCAGTCCCGCCATAAGTCGCTGATCACTGTCATAGATCGCTGATCACCTCCATAAGTCGCTGATTGCCGTCATTATTAGTATAATAAAGAAAAATCCCAGTATCTTTCTTGTCATTTGTAGACGCTATAACTTTCACGTAAACCAATTAATTTACACCTATTGGGATTTTTTTTAGCAACGACATATCGCAGAATACATTTTGGCAGAAATTTATGACTAAAGTTGATTTTTACATTTTTTTACTGGACATGTTTTATAGCAAAAAGTCCAAAATAGATGATGCTCATATATACACATTTACATTTTTATTTATTTTTTTATTTATATATATATATATATATTTATTTTTAATATTAATAAAATAACTGGTAATACAATACTAATATGCATCTCTCATTAGTAAATTTTTTAACTTTATATATATATGTTTTTATTTCACCTTTGATTAATTGGAATCCTTATAATTATTTAAGGGCATCTATGAAGGCTGTCCCGCACTTTAATCAGTATGGGTGTGAGGACTCCTTTTGGTTTCAAATAAGGAGGATATGGTAACTATGAGGGTTGCTTTGTATAATGCTATATATACACTCTTTAGATGTGTGTGTGTGTGTATATATGTATATGTATGTATATATATATATATATATATATATACATATTTTAATTTTATCAATTTACTCTCTCATTAGCAGTAGTGTTAACCTTATGCCTATGGTACGGTGCGGACCGGGCTCTGGAATTATGGCTGATTAGGATGGGCGGGTACATTCGGGGCGGTTCCACGCCCCGCTGCCTATTTAAGCCAATGCTGTCAGAAGGGGCGTTTCACCCTGATGAAGTCACGTGGATTGTGACGTAACGCGTCGGTTCGTATTGACAGCATTTTCGGTTACGCAGTGACGTTATTTCCGACATCGGCGCCATTTTCTTGGAGGCATCGTGGAATAACATTATCAGAGCATCAGAAACCATGAGTATACTCCGATGATATGGGAAAAATGCTTGTATTGTTCATTTATATGTGAGTAGGCATTTGGCTTCTGTTTGTCCATATGTCAAATAAAAAGCAGGATTACGCTATGGAGGATCTGTTTTGTTTTTAATATTGCTTTTCCATGGTCATATGGATCTGAGTATCCCCGAGATAGGAGAAGAGTGTGAAGCAAATTTATCGCTGTTGCCTGTGTTCCATCCCTGGAGATATCCCTCTTGGTGTCTGTGGGTCATCCACACAGTGAGTTGACCCAGTGGGTCTTAACTGGGAGGTGAGGAGCCATCTTGGTCACGTGTGGATTTGTCTATACAACGTGTGGCACCGTGATCACCCTACAAAGCTTGCTGTGTCTTTTGGTCACCTTATGCGGAAGGTCTTCGCCATGGACTTTCATATAATATTAATTATAGTTTGATTTATGTACACATACACTGTATCACTGCTCTAAGTATTTATGTGTGTGTATTTATGACACCATTAGTCACCTTTGCACCATTTATATATTGCAATATGTTAACCTGTCCTTAACTAGCAGTTAATATCAGCGCTCCACTATTTATATGTATTACTCTGGTTCTATTGAATTTACTTTGTGGTGAGTGTGAGCAGCTTATTATTAGGCTATCCATCCCCAGCGCTGGAGGCTTTTTTCATTTGTTTTATATCCTGGTATAGTTGTTTTATCTATTTACTCGGCCTACTATTATCTTTTATATTTTACCAAATAATTGGCCAATTTATTGTGTTTTTGTGCATTAAAAGTAAAATAAGTGTATTTTTTTTTTTTTTTTAAATTTGCTTTTGAAAAATCGCTGCACGAGTACTATGTGCCATAGAAAATTGTAGTACCCACCATTTTATTTACTAGAGTGTCTGCTTTAAAAAAATATATAAACTTTGGGGGTTTAAATTCATTTCCTAGCAAAAAATACTGATTATTTTCATGTGAACAAAAAGTGTCAGAAAAGCCTTGGTCTTCAGGGGGTTAGAGTGAGTGGTATGTGGCATAAACTTGTAATGTTGGGCATAGAATGCCCCCACCCCCCAAAAACGACCCTTTTTGGAAAGTAGACACCCCAAACTATTTGCTGAGAGGCATGTTGAATCAATAGAAGAATTTTTTTTTACAAGTTTTTGGAAAATGAAAAATTTTTTTTTTTTTTTTTTTTTTTTTTTTTTACACAAAAGTGTCACTTAAATGATTTACTGCTCACGCATGCCATGGGTATATGTGGAATTACTCCACAAAATACATTCTGCTATTTCTCCCGAGTATGGGGGTACCACATGTGAGACGTTTTGGCAGTCTAGCCAAGTACAGGACCCCAAAATCCAATAAGCACCTTCAGGATTTTAAAGGGCTTTATTTCCTCATTACACTTCCTGACTACCTATCACAGTATCGGAGGCACTGAAATGCCAGGATAGCACCAACCCCCCCCCCCCCCCCCCCCCCAAAATGACCCCTTTTTCGAAAGTAGACACGCCAAGGAATTTGATAAGAAGTATGGTGAGTATTTTGCAGATCTCGTTTGTTGCCACAAGTTTTTGGAAAATAAAGAAAAAAAACAAAAACATATTTTTTCTATTCTTTATATTTCAAAACCTTGAGGAAAAAATGAGATCTGCAAAATACTCACGTCTTTTTAAATTCCTTGGGGTGTCTACTTTCCAGAAAGGGGTCATTTGGGGGGGTTTGGTGCTATCCTGGCATTTCAGAGCCTTCAAAACTATGATAGGTAGTGAGGAAGTTACGCACCTTCAGGCTTTCAAAGTGGTCATTGGATTTCAGGCTCCTGTATGTGGCTAGGCTCCCAAAAAGTCTCACATATGTGGTATCCCCATACTCGGTAGAAGCAGAATGCATTTTGGGGTGTAATTCCACATATACCCATGGCTTGTGCGAGAAATAAATCATTTAAATGACAACTTTGTGTAAAAAAAAAAAAAAAAAAAAAGTTTGTCATTTTCCAGAAACTTGTGGAAAAAAAAAAAATCTTCCATGGGCTCAATATGCCTCTCAGCAGATAGCTTAGGGTGTCTACTTTCCGAAAAGGGGTCATTTGGGGGTATTTGTACTGTCCTGATATTTTAGCATCTCAAGAAATGTGATGGGCAGTCAGAAAGTAAAAGCTGTGTAAATTCCATTATCTCTACATCTATACCATATATTGTAGATGCTATAACTTGCACACAAAGCAATCAATATACACTTACTGGGATTTTTTTAACCAAAAACATGTAGCAGAATACATTTTGGCCTAAATTTATAACTGAATTTGAGTTTACTATATATTTTTTATAGCTGAAAGTAAAATATATTGTTTTTCTTCAAACTTTTTGGTCTTTTTTTTTTATAACGTGAAAAATAAAAAGCGCACAGGTGATCAAATACCACCTTAGAAAGCTCTATTTGTGTGAAAAAAAGAACGTAAATTTCGTTTGGGTGCAGCATTGCATGACCGCGCAATTATCAGTTGAATTAGTGCAGCGCCGAGTAGCAAAAAGAGGCCTGGTCGGGAAGGGGGGTAAATCCTCAGGAGGGCAAGTGGTTAATCTGTTTAATACTTGTGGGTGTGCTACATTTGCATAATGTCATGTACATTACAATAAAGTTATTTTTATACAGTTTTTGTGGTGCAGATGTTTCAGGGGTACGTTTGCTTGTGGGTTTTGTAGAACTGAAAGTGATGGAAAATCTTACCAGTCAAGAAGTGATAAGGAGCTCCAGAAGAGGACACGGAGATAGCAACCAAAAATGTTCTAGAAGAAATCTTTTTTTGTCCCTGTTAATTATTACCCTCATTTCCTGCTGTTTGGACAATAAGGGGTCGATTTACAAAAACCGGTGCACTCAGAATCTGGTACAACTGGGCATGGTAGCCAATCAGCTTCTTCAATTAAGCTTTGGCAATGAAACTTGGGAGCCGATTGATTTCTATGCAGTTGCACCAGGATTTTGCAATCACCAGTTTTAGTAAATAACCCCCTAAGTGTCAGAACAGAAAGAAGAGTAAAGCATGAAACACAGGCAGTGTTTCAAATCTGCCAAAAACTTCTCATTGGTCACACAGGTAGCAAGATCTGGCAGTATTTAAAACTGAAAAAAAAAAAAGTTATGCTGAAGTAGGATTTTACCTACTTTACTGGGGAAAAAAACCTGTTTACAGAACATTTTATGTAAAAGTTACCTGTATATTACAAACTCACAGAAGTGTTTCGCCTTCTATCCACTGCCAGCTCTGTTTACAGAGATTCATATAGAGATTGTATTCTACAAACTCTCAGAATACTCTGGAAAACCAGTGTGCTGGGTGCACCCTCTTAATGCCAGCCACAAATGAATGCAGCTATATATTCTTTAACAAATCATAAAATTCATTCTATAACTGCCTCCTGCCAGCCATATAAGGAAATGACGGACTGGCGGCGGTTCTCTCGTTGTGGGAGGACGTCATATGATGTCCTCCCACTCTAACTGCACCCTGGGGGAACGCAGCACAGCAATCTGTTGTGCGCTGTGTCCCTGGGATACAGTGGATCACCGATCACAGTATAGAGCCGATGATGTCGCCTCTGTCATGTGATCAGCTGTGTCCAATCACAGCTGATTGCATGTAAACAAGGAAATGCCGGTTATTGGCAGGAGAGCCGGTAAGCGGCAGTCCTCAGAAGGGACATCTACACTGATTATCAGAGCATCGATGATCAGTGTAGACCCATCAGTGCCAACTGGCAGTGCCCACCCATGCCATATACCACTGCCTACCAGAGCTGCCTTTCAGTGACGCCTATCAGTGCCATGAATGCTGCCTTTCTGTGACCATCAGTGATGCCTGTCAATGCCCATCAGTACCGCCTACCAGTGCCTCCTCATCACTGACTTATTTACAACATTTTATAACAGAAACTAAGAAACTTTCTTTTTTCAACATTCAATTTTTTTTTAGTTTAACAAAAAATGAAAAATCCAGTGGCTATTAAAAACCACCAAAAGAAACTCTATGTCTCAAAAATTTAAATTTTGTTTGGGTACAGTGTTGCATGACCGTGCAATTGTCATTCAAAGTGGACCAGCGTTGAAAGCTGAAAATTGGCCTGGGCAGGAAGGGGGTAAAAGTGCCCGCTAGGCAAGTGGTTAATAAAACTAACTTAAGTGCCTGGATTTGATTTGCAATCCTAATGTACAGAAGCACTCAGATTGGATGAGGGAGAGGTTGTATTATAGCTAATTAGATGTGATGCATGCAAGCATTCCGACAGGGGAAGAGAGTAGAGTGGGCAGACGTCATCAAGACTGCTGCACCAATGTCCAGACAGCAGACTGGAGTTGAGTCATGACACCACAGCAACTCTAAACTGTAATTGATCTGCTCCGCCTACACTGTCCAATCAGCAGTTTAAGAATGAGTAAGTACACTACTGAATTCTTTACCTTTGAAAGGGGAAATTATTATATCCACCTTACTGCTGTAAAAAAAAGCCCTTCAGCTTTTAGAACCACTTTAATTTATTCATAAATGATATAGACGTTGGTATAAATAGCTCAATATCAATGTTTGATGAAAGAAAAAAAAAAAAGAAGCAGGACAATTACTTCACAGCAAGATATAGAAACCCTATAAAGTAGACCTCAATGTTGAGAAATGTAAAGTAATGCACTTGGGGGCCATAAACTAGATTGCGAGGTACTCGCTAGGGAGGGATTCCAGGATGGAAAAGGTTCCAGGGGTCTAAGAACTATTGAAGGATATATTCCTTTCCCTTGCCTAGTCCCCATGGTGCTCCCTCTGGCCACCCCTGGGAGCAGCCCAAAGCAGTAGAAAACTCCTTCCATCCTGGGTGATTTTTGGAGATGGCGACAGCAAATACACTGGTATCATGTACAGATTTTATCTGCTCAGGGATCTGCAATATGTATGCAGTTTTCTGTGTGAAAAAAAAAACGAACATGGCATCAACATTGTGGTGGGAACAGGACACATACAAAATATTTGTTTTGTGTCCTTGCACATACATAACAAATATGCACGTGTGTGAACAAACATGTGCAAGTCAAATCTGCACGTTTTTTTTCTCATCAGTTTTTATGCACGTATGGTAAGAATGAGGCCTCACAGTGCAACTTCTGCTCCCAGCAGCCAAACAAAGCAGCATGGAGGAGAAGCAAAGGTGACTGAAGACAAGTATACAAGTAAACCTGGGCTTTGCCCAGCATTGCCATGCTCACTCCAGGTCACTGACTCAGGATTGTTTTTTTATAGAGACCCGGTCACTAAATTAAAGCTTATCTATGGTCATATTTTAATGTTATACATTTGTCACATTTTTCAATTATTTCTAACCTACTCCAATCTATCCTAATAATTATTAAGAGTTTAAATTTACCTTTTGAAGATGCCCAAACATTTACTTCTTTGATTTATAAGACGTTTACTATGCCCGTACTGACGTGCCACAAAACTCAGAAAGCCTGCCTTCTAACCAAGGCGAACGGAGGAGTTTCAGGAGGCGGAGTCATTTACAACATGAAAGGAGATTTTTCCAAGTAAGCTTATATTGGATTTTAAAAAAGAACTCATTTATATTGTTACTACAATGCCGATGCTCTAAAATGCAAGTGTATGGTGTGACCATAGAACTGCTTTAAAATAGTAGTTTAAATGCTTACTTGCAGTGTAGTTTCCTTTCTATAAATGATTTTGTATTCACTTGCAATGTGCCTTTGAACTGGCTAGAACAGTTAACTACACCAGGAAGAGTCAATTCCCTAGTACAGGGGTGCTCAATATTTGAAGAGCAAGGGTCACTTAAGTGAATTGGTCACCGGTTGCAGGCCACAATCAAATGAAATTGTTCAGAATTTCAATAGTTTTTTTGGGGGGGGACAAAATAATCATTTTCCTCCTTCAAATGCTGAATGATGGCAGGAGGGAGAGAAGGAGAAACCAGCTTTCAGGAGAAAAATGGAGAGGATTGGTTCCTGTAAATGTGTCCTGTACAAGTCTAAAACAGAATCTGACAGCGAGGCAGCATGGGGTGGGATTGTCATTGCGACGCCTGATGCTGTACCAGAGGTTGGGGATGTGTGGTAAAAAAAAAAGTTTCAACCATGGTGTTTTTCCACCCCCTAAACTGCAGATGATATAATTTATAATAAAACATGTTGGGTGGAGCCAAAGGCCGTCACGCCATGTACCTGCGCACTCCTGCTAGTGGTGGAACGTTGGTGAATGAAGCCTGGCAGAGCTTTATCCTGATTGCCTGTTATACAGGATCTTCATGTGAGTTTTAGACTCTTCATATAATTTTTTTTATTGGATTTACACTATTGGAGCCTTCTCTTTCCTCCTATATGTGAGTGTTAGGTCCCTACTACCCATTCATCGGTGAAAAGTTGAAGTTTCACATCTATTGATAATCGGTTGCCAGCTGTAGTTTGTCTTTCAAAGCCTTTGTTGACTTCTGTTATGAGGGTTACAGGAATTCTGGTAAGCCTTTAGATTTACTGGTGTTTCGCACGTGGCGATTTCATTTACACGTTACTGGGGAAGAGGATCATTGATTTTCTCATTATACACATATTTGGTGTCAGTCATTCACATTCTACAGACTTTTGTTACACTTTGAAATGTTTTTTTATAATACAGTTGTGTCCAAAATTATTCAACCCCCACTGAAATTGAGTGTTTTGGCCAGTTTGACATTGCTTTTGATCATTCAGTCATCTTGCTTACATTTACATTAAAGAGGCACTTGTAGGTCAGACAAATATAACATAACAGTTATAATGAAATAACCACAAATGTCTTTTCTGTGCTCACAGCATTATCAGTTTTATTCAACCCCCAAGTGACATTCAATCTTAGTACTTAGTACAGCATCCTTTTACAGTTATAACAGCTTTTAAACGTGAAGCATAGCTTGACACAAGTGTCTTGCAGCGATCTACGGGTATCTTCGCCCATTCTTCATGGGCAAAGGCCTCCAGTTCAGTCACATTCTTAGGCTTGCGCACTGCAACTGCTTTCTTTAAGTCCCACCAGAGGTTCTCAATCGGATTTAAGTCTGGTGACTGCGATGGCCACTCCAAAATGTTCCAGCCTTTCCTCTGCAACCATGCTCTAGTGGACTTGGAGGTATGCTTGGGATCATTGTCCTGTTGAAAGGTCCAACGTCTCCCAAGCCTCAGGTGTGTGACGGACTGCATCACGTTTCCATCCAATATCTCCTGGTACTGAAGAGAATTCATGGTACCTTGCACACGCTGAAGCTTCCCTGTACCTGCAGAAGCAAAACAGCCCCAAAGCATGATTGACCCTCCACCATGCTTCACAGTAGGCAAGGTGTTCTTTTCATCATAGGCCTTGTTCTTCCTCCTCCAAACATAGCGTTGATCCATGGGCCCAAACAGTTCTAATTTTGTTTCATCAGTCCACAGAACACTATCCCACAACTTTTGTGGTTTGTCCACATGGCTTTTGGCATACTGCAGTCGACTCTTCTTATTCTTTGGAGACAGCAAGGGGGTACGCCTGGGAGTTCTGGCACGGAGGCCTTCATTACGCAGTGTGCGTCTTATTGTCTGGGCTGAAACTTCTGTACCCACATCTGACAAATCTTTTCTCAGTTCCTCAGCAGTCACACGGGGACTTCTCTCCACTCTACGCTTCAGGTAGCGCACAGCAGTCGAAGTCAGCATCTTCTTTCTGCCACGACCAGGTAGCGTTTCAACAGTGCCCTTTGCCTTGAATTTGCGAATGATGCTTCCTAAGGTGTCTCTTGGTATGTTTAACATCTTTGCAATCTTCTTATAGCCATTGCCCTTCCTGTGAAGAGAAATCACCTCTTCTCTTGTCTTCCTGGACCATTCTCTTGCCTTCACCATGTTTGTAACCACACCAGTAAATGTCTAGAAGGAGCTGAGTATCACAGTCATTTTAAAGCTGCCTAATTGGTGCTTATTATGCTTGATTGCTGCTCGGTGACATCCACAGGTGTTTTCAATACCTGATGGAAAGCACCTGTATGAACCTCTGTTCTTCAGAGTGGTAGTCTTTAAGGGGTTGAATAATTGTGGCAATGAAGAAACCACATAAGAACCATTTACTACTGTATTACATAAACAATTGATGTCATTTTAGTTGCATTTGGGTAGTTACAACGTCCTTGTAGGATTTGATTCTGAATACAATTCCAAATGTACACTATAGTCCCTAAACCCCTTTACAGCATTGGGGGTTGAATAATTTTGGACACAACTGTATATGCATTCACTTTTAGTACTGCAGTTTTGTTACTTATTCTATGAATACAGTGTATCCTATACTTGGTGCCAGCAGCTACATTTTCACTTATTGTGAATATGCTATGCACGTTTTTTTCATTGGGAGCACAGAAATATATATTTATAATAAAAAAATATAAATGAGCCCTTCCTGTTCTGAGCCCCCCTATAATGCTGCTTTCACACTGATGCACTGCAGTTTTCCCCCACCACGGGTGCAGCACAGTGCATTTGCGGCTTTCCTGCAGGTTAGCTGCCCTTCGCCATAGACTTCTATTGTATCTTGCGAATGTGGTGCACCAGAACTCCTGCAGTCAGGCGTTTTGGTGCGTTTTCAGAAAACACACTAAAAGCAGTAATAGAAGACTTATGGCTCAATGCCACTAACCTGCAGGTGCACTGCGCTGCACCCGCAGATCAGTGTGAAAGCAGCCTAAAAGTTGTTAATCTTTTTTAGGTATTAATATACCCATTGCAAAAGTGCAGTGTTTGTGTTTAATACGCTAACCTTCTTTTCCTCTTCCAGCCTCTGCTGGCAGCACTCTATCTCCACGGTGCTAGAAAGGTATCTTGGTATCACTTCGCCTGGGACAGGAGCCGATGCAATAGAGGAAGCAGTGATTTATGCGGTGCCCGTTTCCTCCTCTGCTGGCTTGATGCACTCTGATACTCTGGGATGGCAAGTTGGCAAGCCCAGAGCACAGTCAATGGGTTGCCGACCTCGGGCATGCGCTTTCCTGCTTTGAGGTCGAGGGCCACGCGTTGATCACCCCCTGCCCTAGTACAACCCACTCTCTCCTTGCACATGATATCCCTCTACTCTTCTGGTAGTCCCTTATTACTTCACTACTCCCTTTGCCTCCCTACATAACCTTAGCTGCTGAAGCTAGAGCGAAGGAGAAAACTAGAGAGGGTTGCTTAGTTGACAGCTCTGGAGTGTGCTGGGGCTGCAGCAGCAGTCTAAGGGCAGTTGGATGTCCACATTAGGAGGCTTTTTTCATATAAATAACCTGCACATAGGTTAAATGTCAAGGTAAAAGCACATATAATCTTACAGGAAAGATTATTCTTAAGAATTTGTCCAGCAAAATGGTCTCTTTAAAGCTCATCTCAAACTTTTTTAAAAAGTGCCACTCTTCAGTAGTGTACTTTGAGCCATGGCTAACACCGTGAAGCACCCCCAGGGGTGTGTCAATGACAGCCCAAGCTCACAGGAAGTGGCCTCAACAATGCTGGTCATCATTTACACTAGAAGAGGACCAATGCTAGACAAAAGGTGAGTAATGCACTGAAAGCTGATGTTTTCTTTTTAAACCTGATAAGTGGTTCATTTTTTGTTTTCATTTAAACATGTAGTTGATTAAACAGTTGATTTCTTTTTTAAAAAATAGCAATATTTAAATAAATGAAGTCCATAGAGTGCAGGGAACATAAATATATTTGCACAAGCTTAGTTTACCAGAATATTTTGAATAATGAAAAGCATGTAAAAAAAATAATAAAAAAAGTAAGAATCAGCAGAGGATCATGTACTGAGGCTTTACCTTCCCTGATTGCACACCTACTGGTACTCACTACAAAAGCAAACAAAAAATGTACCCACATACAATGAACTAAACAATGAAGGCAGCCACTGCACATTGTTCAACTGTTTTACTTTGGGGGGGGGAGTAGTCTAGAAGAATTATAAATTGAGAAGACTGTGTGAAGATAAGGGTTCTGTATTCATTTAATTGAAGTATCATTCATCACACACAACACCTACTAAAGTCAGTATGACAACATACACACAACATAAGTTTTGGTTATGAATATATGAACAGATGGATACCTGCTTTTAACTTACTTTAAGTGGTTTTATGTTTTTAACCTCTTGAATATGTTCACTGAAATAGAAAATCTTCTGGTATTTCATCACAGAAGAGAATTACGGGGCAGTATTCAATTTGAATGAAAATATTAAATGCTAACACTACACTAACTTATAAACAAAAAAGAAATAAATGAACAAGTATCCAAACAGCTTCCTCTATTCTACACAGTGAAAAGCAAATTCATTTCAAATGGGTTCTATTTGCTGGATTCAGTAACTGCCTTCATATGCTCTAGGCAGAAGGGTCAGATCACATATTTACAAAAACAAAGCATCAGGCCACCATTTCGAGCCTTAATAAACAGGCGCTTTGGTTACATAAAATAGTGAACGCCACCTCTCGCTCCAATATTGTCTCCTAGGGCACAATCCTCATTCACCATTTACACACAATACAAGATCAAAGATCTCTCAATCACGGCTTTCAGGGGAACTGGAACGAGACTGTCGCTTAGGAGAACTCTGGGATGGTTCTCCACTTCCAGATTTTTGACTGTATTTCTTTTCAGGTGTGCGACTAGGAGATCGGGATCTGCTGGCAGAACGAGAAGAGCCACGAGATTTCGACTTGCTTCGGGACCTGGAATAACTTCTTGACCTGGACCTGCTTCTGAGAAAAAAACATTTCTAAGTAAAGAATGCACAAGAGGATATCTAAAGCCTCATATTTAGAGGTGAAATCAATGCAGTGATCTATAGAAATAACATGCATGGCGGCATTTCTGTATGTTGTCACTTCTACAGTTTTGAAAAGTGACAATCTGAGATATTCCACTTACTGGAACTAAGGGTGCACCAAAATTTCATCTGAAAACACCCCTATCGGCTGTTGGCCGATATAAAAATAAGCACCGATGCAAGTGCCGAAAATGACCCCGCCCCCTCACTGCTCGGTAGTTCTCAGCCTTACCTGGAGAAACCAACAAACGATCCCGGTGCTAGGCATAGATATAAGTAAAGGAAAGATGGTCTCCACTCATCTCTATGCCCTTTTTTTTAAATCACTAGATCAATGCTTTTTTTGATCTAATGTTTTACATTGGTGAGGAGAGATGTGGGGTCTTATTGACCCCATGTGTTTCCATAAAGAGAACCGGTCACTAATTATTTCCATCATAAGGTGCATGCATTCCTTGTGATAGGAATAAAAGCGATTACAATTTTTTTTAAAGGGACAGTGCAAAATGTGTAGTGGTGAACACATACAGTCAGGTCCATAAATATTGGGACATCGACACAATTCTAACATTTTTGGCTCTATACACCACCACAATGAATTTGAAATGAAACGAACAAGATGTGCTTTAACTGCAGACTGTCAGCTTTAAATTTGAGGGTATTTACATCCAAATCAGATGAAGAGTGTAGGAATTACAACAGTTTGCATATGTGCCTCCCACTTGTTAAGGGACCAAAAGTAATGGGACAGAATAATAATCATAAACCAAACTATCACTTTTTAAATACTTGGTTGCAAATCCTTTGCAGTCAATTACAGCCTGAAGTCTGGAATGCATAGGCATCACCAGACGCTGGGTTTCATCCCTGGTGATGCTCTGCCAGGCCTCTACTGCAACTGTCTTCAGTTCCTGCTTGTTCTTGGGGCATTTTCCCTTTTTGTCTTCAGTAAGTGAAATGCATGCTCAATCGGATTCAGGTCAGGTGATTGACTTGGCCATTGCATAACATTCCACTTCTTAAAAAACTCTTTGGTTGCTTTTGCAGTATGCTTTGGGTCATTGTCCATCTGCACTGTGAAGCGGCGTCCAATGAGTTCTGAAGCATTTGGCTGAATATGGGCAGATAATATTGCCCGAAACACTTCAGAATTCATCCTGCTGCTTTTGTCAGCAGTCACATCATCAATAAATACAAGAGAACCAGCTCCATTGGCAGCCATACATGCCCACGCCATGACACTACCACCACCATGCTTCACTGATGAGGTGGTATGCTTAGGATCATGAGCAGTTCCTTTCCTTCTCCATACTCTTCTCTTCCCATCACTCAGGTACAAGTTGATCTCGGTCTCATCTGTCCATAGGATGTTGTTCCAGAACTGTGAAGGCTTTTTTAGATGTCGTTTGGCAAACTCTAATCTGGCCTTCCTGTTTTTGAGGCTCACCAATGGTTTACATCTTGTGGTGAACCCTCTGTATTCACTCTGGTGAAGTCTTCTCTTGATTGTTGACTTTGACACACATACACCTACCTCCTGGAGAGTGTTCTTGATCTGGCCAACTGTTGTGAAGGATGTTTTCTTCACCAGGGAAAGAATTCTTCGGTCATCCACCACAGTTGTTTTCCGTGGTCTTCCGGGTCTTTTGATGTTGCTGAGCTCACCGGTGCGTTCCTTCTTTTTAAGAATGTTCCAAACAGTTGTTTTGGCCACGCCTAATGTTTTTGCTATCTCTCTGATGGGTTTGTTCTGTTTTTTCAGCCTAATGATGGTTTGCTTCACTGATAGTGACAGCTCTTTGGATCTCATCTTGAGAGTTGACAGCAACAGATTCCAAATGCAAATAGCACACTTGAAATGAACTCTGGACCTTTTATCTGCTCAATGTAATTGGGATAATGAGGGAATAACACACACCTGGCCATGGAACAGCTGAGAAGCCAATTGTCCCATTACTTTTGGTTCCTTAACAAGTGGGAGGCACATAAGGAAACTGTTGTAATTCCTACACCGTTCACCTGATTTGGATGGAAAATACCCTCATATTAAAGCTGACAGTCTGCAGTTAAAGCACATCTTGTTCGTTTCATTTCAAATCCGTTGTGGTGGTGTATAGAGCCAAAAATGTTATAATTGTGTCGATGTCCCAATATTTATGGACCTGACTGTATGTAGGCCATGCCCACATATGTAAACAGTGTTCAAACCACACATGTGAAGTATCGCCACAAATGTCAGACCAAGAGCAATAATTCAAGCACTAGACTGCCTCTGTAACTTTACACTGGTAACCTGTAAAAGTTTTGAAAGTGTCACTCATGGAAATTTTTTTAAGTACCGTACTTTGACGCCATTCCACGAGCGTGCACATTTTAAAGCATGGCATGTTGGATATTTACTCGGCGTAACATCTTTCATATTTTACAAAGAAAAAATAAAAATTGGGGTATATATTGTTTTTTTTCCCAAAAATGTTTTTAAAAACTGTCCATTTCGGTTTCAGTTTTCGGCCAAGTGCATCCTGAATTTTCGGTTTTGGTAACAGAATATTCATTTCAGTGCACCACTAACTGGAACACTTCTGTAACTCGCCCTATTTTTGCTCTCATTAGAAAGTCACATAGTGTAAGGGGCCAAGCGCTTGCTCTATCTATATATTTTAATAATAAAAGAAAAAAAAACACAACATACACGTCAGAGCAACCATTTCTATCCTTGGCAACAAAAAGACACCTTGCTCATTAAAGCCTCTACAAATTCCAGGCAAATGTGACTATAATAAAGTAGTAATATAAGTGCCTGGACAAATTAAAGTGGTTGTAAAGACTATTTTTATTTATTAAATTAGAGGGTATACCTACTAGCCCTTAGTAAACAGGGTGCTGTGGGGGGCACTCCTAAGCTGGGCAGTGTGGATCCACAGACACACAAAGAGTGGCACAGCAACACCCCTCTCCGCTTTCTCCCTATAGGATTTGACTGTCAGCAATATTTCATCTACAGTACATATCATCAAAATAAATCTCTGTCTGCAAATGACAAGGCTCCCATCTAGATGTCTTTTTCAGAGAAGGCTTTGCATATTTCAGTAGGAGAATGCTAAACTGCATACTGCATCTTTGACAACAGCATGGCTTCGTAGTAGAAGAGTCTGGGTGCTTAAATGGTCTGTCTGCAGTCCAGATCTTTCACCAAAATGAAAATATTTGTCACATCACGAAGCAAGAAATACGACAAAGACAACCTAGGACTATTGAGCAGTTAAAATCCTATATCAGGCAGGAATGGGACAATATTCCTCTCCCAAACCTCCAGTGACTAGTCTCTTCAGTTCCAAGATGTTTACAGGGTGTTGCTAAAGAAAAGAGGATGTTACTCCGTAGTAAACATGAATCTGTCCCAACTTTTTTTTGAGATATGCTGCTGCCATCAATTTCAATTTAACTTACTTTTTTCTTACAATGGTACATAGTCTCAGATTAAACACTTTAATGTTTTTTATTTTCTAATGTGAGTAAAATGTGGTTTGATGAGATTTGCAAATGACTGAATTCTGTTTTTATGTAGATTTTTACACAGCATCCCAACTTTTTTGAAATTGGAATTCTACATCTTTAAACATGAACAAAGTTTCCAGTAAGGAAAGCAAAACGCAAAAGGGTAGCTAGTTATTATTATTATACAGGATTTATATAGCGCCAACAGTTTGCGCAGCGCTTTACAATATAAGGGAGACAGTACAATTACAATACATTTCAGTACAGAAGGAATAGGAGGGCCCTGCTCGTGGAGCTTACAATTTAAAGGAAGGGGGAGGTGATACAAAAGGTGATAACTGCGGGGGATGATCTGGTGGAGGTGATTCAAGTACCGTTCTTAGGTGGAGGTGGAGTAGTTTGTATCAGATTTGCAAAATGTGCAATTTACTAGTTCACTGCACCCATGGCTAAGAAGAACACCAAGCCTCAATATCCCCAACCACAAAAGAAAAAGGAAGATGAAATTTACCTGTGTTTCTTGCGATCTTCAGTTAGCTTTATTTTACGACCACTAAGCTCCATACCATCCAATTTGTCGATAGCGTTCTTCATATCATTATAGGATGCAAATTCCACAACCCTAACAACAGAAACATTTTAAGTACCTGAATATTAGGCAAACAGAGCGACTAGAGCACGAGCAGATTGACAACACGACCAACAGTAGAGCCACTAGCAGTAATCATTTTGTTCTCCCAGCAGAGACGGCTCCCTGCTGGGAGAACACAATTGTTCTACAGGAGGGATTCTTCCAGGTTGCAGGAAGGGGAAAAAAAAAAAAAATTGCATAATCTCTGGCCTGCATTACACATAATGGAGCTGAGGGTGTGGCAGCGATAACTTGTATATGGGGGTTGTTTTGAGTCATCATAAGGCAGGCCATACATTATGCAAGCAGTGATTGGGCCACAAAAGCCTCAACAGGCTGGTTATACTGAAGGCATCCAGCCTACCCATCGAGGGAATCGAAATTCAGCTGGTTCAGCCAAACCATACGAATTTCAATCCGTTTATGGCCAGTTTAAAAAGTACAGTCACATTTCTAACTGTGCTAATATTAGATACACAATCTGTTGAGATTTAACATGCAATCAGAAACTGACAACATGACAAAGGATGACAACAGTTACCTGCATTTAATTTTTATATACCTGAGCATCATAAGAGTGTCCAGGGCAGTCACGGTGCAAATTCCAAGTTCAAGCGCTATATGCAGAAGAATGTGTCAGAGTTGGGAAATCATCTTCCCAGTAACTCTGCCCAAGTGCTCTAGCTAATAGGCAAAGATATGTCCTAGGAGTCAGGTTTTATTGCCAAGGTAAACACAATTTTGCCTAACACACTTCAGAACAAAAGTGGGATTTTTGTACTCAACATAAAATCTATTATTTGAAGTCCACTGAGAAACAGGAATTCAGAGACTGCTGGGTTATACCACTGCCTAAAGGAGAACTGAACACCGGGCCAATCCAGTATAACCACTCCTCCTTTGAGGAAGCCTCAGTTTTGTGACAAAGCATTGCCAAGCACAGAAACCCGGGCTGCACATGGATGACACACCTTGTAGTTCATCCAACAATGCTAGCTTCCTACACATCCCCTGCTTATGGCCACACCTCTCCGATGTGTTTCACCCTGATTGGGCTTAGTGATGAAGACAAAGCCCAATTGGGAGTGAAATGAGTGAGAAGCGTAGCCACATACGGGGACTATGTAGGAAGCTAGCATTGTTAAACTACAGGGTGTGATGTCAGTGCGTGGCCTCGGCTTGTGTGTGTGTGTGTGCTGTATCGAGCAGGACAAGCTTTCTGAGGTCAGCATCTGGCGCATTAGGGTCTTGGAGTGGTGCTTTCTGATCTACAAAGCATTACCAAGAGGAATATCAGTGATGAGACCTGTGTCCCTCAACTGACTCAAAGAAATGGATTTCAAACTGTAAAAAAAGCAAAACTGAGGACAGTCTGCAGCTCAAAGAAATGCAGGTTTTCCTTTATGAGGACAAAGTCACACTCTCTAATGGACGCAGTGGCTACAAATAAACAAACTGATACCCATACTATATTTAGAGAAAGGAGGAAGATCTTATAATGAACTGCAGCAAGACAGAGGGACTGAAAAATAGATGTCCAGGTTGATGTGACAGGCTGAAATTACTTTACCAGGAAAGCAAGTTCTGGGCTACACCACCACCTTGTCCTTGTGTAAGACCAGAATGGGATCTTCACAGAATAAGGCAGCCAGCTAAAACACTTGCCTTGCAGAGGTGATGGCAAGCAGAAATGTAACCTTATGAGCGAGATTAGAAAGGTCAAACGGTGGTCTTTGGAATGCCCAGAGAACAAAATTCAGATCACATGGAGTGATGGGGGAGCAAACAAGGGAGCAAGCCAACATCACTGACTCCAAAGAAAGGACTAAAGGCACAACAGGGGTATATGCAGCTAGAAGCATCAATGCAGCCTAATATAAAACACTGTAAACAAAAATAAGCACAAACCCACCTGTGAAAGTCACAGAAGTCCTTGTGTATAACAAATGCTACAGCAGTTCATGATAAAAGAAACCATATATCCTTAATTGGTGAAAGTGGGAAAGAGTCCACGCATAGATTGCCAGATGAAATCTACCTGGTGAAATCTGCAGCCGATCTGTCATGAGACTCGACCTACTACAGTCTCTTCCCCAGTTATTCTCAGCCCCCCAGATACTGCTGACAGGAAAAATGAAGAGAACTCCAATTAATAAAAAAGAAAGCTTTATTGATAAACAACATATCCACTTAAATATAAGCATGCTGCCGCCTGTGGACCTTGTGAGGGAGTCCTGGATGGATAATCTCTAATCCACTTCTTGGCCAGAGACTGAGAGGATCCGGGACCAACAGGAGAGGCACTTGCTGTATGGAAACCAAAAAGCCACCCACACAGCCGGGGGAAGCCACTGGAGGAAACCACTCACCAAAAGTATGGAAAAGTAGAGGGTCAGGATATCTAGTGAAGAAGGTGCCCACTGGAGGGAAGCTCAAAAACCACCCACACAGCCGGGAGAACCAAGCCGCTGTGTGGACCTGCGGGGGGACCTGCCCTGTAGGACACTCATTGTACTGACAGACCCCTCCCCAGCCCGACTAGCTGCGTCTGTCATTAAGATCTTCCAAGACATAAGAAGGAAGAACTTCCCCTGACCTGAGCTAGATTGTTGAGCCACAAAGCCAGGAACTACCTGGTCATCGGTCTCAGACAAAATGGTTTGTTAAAAAAACTAGACTGCCTTGTTCCACAAGGACAGGGTGTTGTGATGCAGAGGTCTGAAGTGGAACTGGGTAAACAGAACTTCCTCAAAAAAAAGAGTCTACCATCAACCTCAGAACTCTCATGCAGGATGCGAAGAGTCAGGCAACTCCAAGACTGAGGAGTCCGAGCCTGGGAGCAGAGAATTAAAAGTTTCTTCTGGGGGGGGCTGTGTCTAGGATAAGACCCAGATATATAATCCAAGTGATGAATCAATCCCAGCACTGACGTCTGACGATTTAGGGCCCAGAGGAGCTGGGCATTTTCAAGGTCTGGGCGAACCAGGCTATACTACCTGCATGCACTCACTGTTCCCTTAACACACAGGTGTCAAACTGGCAGCCTTCCAGCTGTTGCCAAACTATAAGTCCCATGAGGCATTGCAAGAATGACAGTTACAAGCATGACTCCCAAAGGCAGAGGCATGATGGGACTTGTAATTTCACAACAGCTGGAGGGCCTCCAGTTTGACACCCCTGCTTTAACAGAAGGTTGTTCAATTATCCCACAAAAGGGGATGCCCTGGGAGCTCAGTAAGACTAGCACAAGAGCCAACAGCTTGGCGAATACTTAAGGTGCAATAAATATGCTGAATGGAAATGCTGGGGACCTGCAGGTGCAAAGAAAAAAGGAGGACATGCAAGTATATGTCCTTGATGTCCAGAGAGGCAGGAACGTCTTGCTGTAACTCTGAAAGCCTGTAATTCAAAGCAGCAGGCATTGAACTCCAAATGCTCTATTTATATATCAACTGCCATATTAAATCACATTTCTTATGACCTTATCCAAGTCATCAAGGATTTGGCAGATGAAGGACAAGACCAAAACAGGTTGCAGTACAGGGCCTGCCACAGAACAAAGTTCAAAAAGAGCCTTGTTGATAGGGGGTATCCTACATTGGGATAGGTAAAGCTTTGTTAAGACAAGATACTGCTGTTTCCACAGATGGGGCAAGCCCCCTTTTTAACAAAGTCCTCCTCAAACAGGTACAAGGCTAATAGCCAAGCTGGGGGTACACAGTTTAAGGGTCTGCCAGTCTCCAAAAAAAAGATCATGGCACACAGAAGGTGCATCAGAAAAGTCTTGGCAGTCTTCAGGACCCCAAAGAAGCCTACAATGGGAACAGCACTAGTAGAAGCTACAGCCGCCTTAAGGAGGCGCATGCCTCGTCAATAAGTGCCAAGATGGTCTTCTTGAATTTAGGAGTAATGGCAGAGGCCTGCCTGTTAGGGAATTTAAGAGACTCAAGAAACTCTTGATGGCCAAGGCTGGCCGTAGATGGATGGAAGCTTGGCTGGTTCAGCAGGGACCCACCAAGATTTGATGCATCTATGGGCAGGCTGGTTGTACTGAAGTTGACACATCGAACGACTGCAGTACAACCAGCCTGTCAGATTTTTTTGTATGTGATCATTGTGTTCTGCTGTCATTGAAGGCTCCTTTCAGGCAGAACACAATAGTGCTGCAGGACAGATTTCCCCATCAACACTACCGGATTTTCTTTCTTGCAATACGTGGTTGCAGAAAATAAAATTGCATCTCCTATGGCTTGCTTAAGGCTCAGAGGCTACTAATACTTTTAGCAGATCAGATAAGGATTCTATAGGACGAGACATGGAACCACACCTATGATCACTGTGGTCAGCCCATAAAATCTTGCCATGATTTCGATGAAACCCTCCTAGGGTACAGCCAAAAAAGGAGGCCATGCTGTATTGAGATTCCAAAGCCAGCAAAGAAGAAAAAAAAAAAAAAAAAAGCTGAGGGAAAATTATAGGCAGTCAACATCAGACACCTAAGAAGGAACACTGCAGATAGCACAGAAACAGAAAGTGGATAGTGAACTGGAGGCACCCAAGGCAGCAGGACTGATCTCCATGTGTCTAGGGTCCGATATGTTGCACCTCAAGATGGAGAAAACGTAGTTGAGACCTGCAGAGCACTGTGTAGCTGACTCAGTACACTCTAAAATAAACCACCGCAACACAAAGCCCAGTGCCCAAAGGTCAGGGCCTGGACTAGCCATGCGCATTCATTCAAGCAGGGTCAGAGTTTGGCACTCCCAAGTGCCAAGGAAAGGCCAGCCTAGGTAGCTGTGTAGAGAGACCAGCTCAGCAATGATGCAATAGGAATCTTGAAAAAGAACAACAAATAGGTTAGACTTTTTTCTGCATAGCAGAGAAAAGACATTTATTCTCTTAGAACACTATTAAAATACAAAAGGTACGCTGAAAGTAAGAGGGGTTATACTGGGCTGGCTCAAAATTTGTTTGCCAGTATCCCCCAATACTCCTGTAGGCACTGACCGTGGAGATGAAAAATATATCCCTGGTCAAGGGTCTGATTTCATAATATAGAAGATGGCATCACCACTCCAGTTAATGAAAATTAAATGTACACCACAGAATAAGTCAGGTAAAAGAATTCAAGTACATACCCTTCATTCCTGTTACCCCTGTGTGCATCAACATAAGTCACCTCTCCCGCTTTTCTCATAAAATCCTTCAGATCCTGTAACAATTGGAGACACATTAGCCTAAATCAAGATAATTATCCATCTTACTATATAGAAACAAATATGAAAATATTGATAATGAGGTGGCGGAAACTTGTTTTAACTAAAAGATCCTAAAATAAATCAGTGTTAGTGTCATGTGGGAAAAGAGAGCTACAATGTATATTATACTGATGAATTAGGTGTCTGCAGTGTAAGCACAGGATAGCATGTTAAACATTCTGATAAAACAGACTTAACTAAGGTAATGTTACATGAGAAATACAAACATATGGAAATATAATAAATTGTAGCTCTTTTGTATAACAAGCTGATTGATACATATACTTAACTAGTGTCCGAGTTTAAAATTTGGTATTATATTATTATTTCAAACCCAATTTACTTACCACAGTACACAATCAGTGGTCGAAGGTACCTTAAGCAAAGAGCCGCTTGTCCATAACCTAGATGACCTTGTGAGCAACTCACTTACAATGAGAAGGGTGGAAGGCAGCAGGAGAGCACCAGAGTCTCAGTAAGTGAGTGACGTTAACCCTGAAACCACTGGATGCAATCACTGGAAGTGGCTAGAGAACCTGAAGCTGACCTGAGCTAGCCACTCTTGCACAACCTGGGAAAACCAAGATCTAGACCGGCAAAGCGGGAGGGTGATAGGAACCAAAAGGAAACTTCAGAACAGGCCCAGCCCTAGAATTTCAGCCATTAGCAAACCAAAAATTCTTGGGCTCTCCTCCACACAAGAGAAACGAGGCTTAACCCAAAGAAAGGCTGTTAAAAGAGGTTCAAAATGCACTTGGTTAGATATATGATTGTGAAAAAAAATATTTACTACAACACAGGATGGATCAATATCAGTTTATTATGGGTATAAACAAAAGGAAGATGTGTAACTTTATGAAAAACACTATTTAAACGCATTAATATTTTTGTGTGGTTTTGGAAACAGCCATCCTCAGAACAGAAATCATTTCTTAAGCACTTCAACATTTGTAAAATATATATCAAAACTGACTGCCAAAAGGGTAAAATACAGAACTGGGAGACCTGAACTCAAATCCATCCAGAACAATTTAGCTTTTGGCAGACACTGATAATGAAGGCATTTTTTTAAAATAGACCTATAGTCAAAGAAAAAAAAAAAAAAAAAAGGACGAAACATTTTTCTTAATTTCAACTGTTTCGCAAATTCAATTACTGGGGGTTAAATATTTACCATATTGACTTTTTTTTTTTTTTTTTTTTAAACAGCATAGGTCGACTTTAAAAGTGATTCTGAGAGGACATATATATGGAAACTGCCAATGCTGACTTGCCTTTTAAAACTGCAAGTTCCAGGACTGTCATCTTTATCCTGACCTGGAACAAGGATGCATTATTGAAGTCTGAATTGCTTATACTTATTCCAGATCAGCAGCTAGGTAATAAAATCTAGGATCAGTAATAACAGCCCAAGAGCTTGAATTAGCAGATCAGCGATTGCAGCTACTGTACTTTATGTGCACAGGTGCCCTTTAAGTTACTTACCTACTCCATTGGGAATAGCCACAACTCCCCACTTTACTACTCCCACAACTGAGACAGTTAGTTGGTAGTTTCCTCAATGAAGTCACTGCATCTAACCCTAAGGTTACCCAAACTACCAGAGACCTCTGCCTATTAAGCAACCCAATCTGTAACAGATGTGGCAATTCGCTGTGATGGCCAAGTCTGACAGGTCTAACTGGTACAGAATCATGCTGACTCTGGTAGAGTTTGGAGATCAACAGAAATTGACAGTGGCATAAATGTACCATTGCAGATTTTATCCTTCATGGCCGTCCAACATGCAAGCAAATATTTCTCGATTTTGCTAGTCAGGGCAGTGCACATACAGGCAGATTGTGTGACAAGAAAGTCTAAAAAGGACATCTTTCAGCAGATGTGAGGCTCTGGAGGCTTCTAAAAGCAGTCCTTGCAGCAAAATGCAAGATTCACTTATTTGAGTAACCTCAACCTGTATAAATCACTATTAGAAGGGCAAAAATGTACCTGTAACTACAAAAAAGTTAAAACATTTACCTTACCCCATCTTCAGCATTGCAGGCCATGACATCACCATTCTTCCAGTAAGATTCCTGTGGAACGAAGAGCACCCTAAATCTCACAAAAAGACAGTCCAGGCCAGTGCAAGAATGTCTTTTTGCAAGATTTGGAAGCCACTTCAACCTCAGGATCTCGATGGAAGGATCACAATGTCACCCTCATCTAAAAGCCATGAGCAGAAGGGGGTAAGAAAAAGTATGTATTCTAACCCTTTCCTTACAGGTACATTTTTGCCCTTCTAACATACAGTGATATATACAGGGAGAGGGTACCTAGCTCTAATAAGTAGACCTTGCATTTTAAAGCAAGGTCCATTTCAATCACCTCGTTTTTTTAAAAAACAAAATGTAATCTTAAAACAGGGAGCCATTTAAGTCATCGTTTTCTTTTTTTCTCCAATATAAACAAGTAATTAGGTGCCATTTTGTTAAGCAGGTTTGTCTTTTTTTTATTGTTACAGAACAGGGCAATTTTTTATTGTTACAGAACAGGGTCTAAAATGTCTAAAGAGGGGCTTGAATATGATCCATTTAACAACACCAAGACACATTCACTTCAAAAGTAACATTTAAATCAGGGCTTGAACTCTGCATCAAAGAAATGACAATAGGGTTGATTTACGAAAACTGGAGGGTGCAAAATCTGTTGCAGCTCTGCATAGAAACCAATCAACTTCCAAGTTTTATTGTCAAAGTTTAATTGAACAAACGGAAGTTATAAGGTGACTGGCTACCACGCACAGCTGCACTAGAATTTGCACTCTCCAGTTTTAGTAAATCAACCCTAATTATATACAAAACTGTAATATGCTTTACTGTCTAATATTACAGATTGCTTCCAAGAGTTCGTGAATTCCGTGTTTCTCAGAAGATTCTGTAATTGTATCAGCCAACATTAACTGCTTTGCTAAACAGTGGTACCAAAAGGTCTGCACTGATCTAAGAAAATACAACATAAATTGTCATAAATTGTACAACAGGAAAAAGAACTGTAATTACATGAAGGTAAATGCAGGCAGCACACATTCACAAAGAATAGAAAAACGTGTGATTAAACATCTAAGTCATGTTTTACTTTTGTTGCAGCTAGGCTTAACTCCAATGAGCGGGACAATAGGTACAAAGTGTTGCATCGAAAACTCCCTTATGAATCTCCCATGGATCTAAAATCATTGGTACGTATTACAGCACTTGATGGGTTATACAGGAAAGCATTATAGAGTCCACAGAAACGGTACATTATGGTTAGCTGTGGAACTAGAGAAGTATTTTTAGTTGGAAAAGAACTGTATGGGACAATGCAAGTAACTCAAAGTTAATATAAGCTAGTAAGACAGAGGTATTTAAGGGCTTATAAACAAACCTGAAAGTTGTAATTGCTCAGCTGTGCATAGAAATGTAATATGCTAAGAAACGGACGCCTGTAACTGATCAGAAATGCAATTTTCTTAAATATTAAAAAGGTGTTTCTCAGTGCAATGTGAATATGTGCCTATTGCGTTAACCTTTAAAAGTATATAACATTTTCTTCATGGACAGTTCAGTTTTAAAGGTTAGAATTATGCTCACCTGCCAGCTGACACGGGAAGAAAGATTCTCTACAATTATCCTGTGCTCTGTACGAACTGGGGGGCCATACCTACAGAATAATACACATAATTGCATTTCATACTGCAGACCTTATCTTCTGTTACTAAAACATAAAAGGCCAATTTCACATGGGGCAAACTTCATATTCAGTAGGAGATCTGTCTGCAGAATGGGCGGATGAACGGTCTGTGTCCGCTCAGTTTATACAGAGCGGCACGGACAGAGCCTGCTTATTCCACAATAGGCAGATTCCATGGGACCCTGGCACAATTAATTGGCTTTATAATGAATGGGTAAGTTAGACAGAACTGGTAACTCGTCACTAGACTTTTTGAGAGGTATAAGAAGTCATCATGTGATTTATCTGGCAAACAGCTATAGAAAGAGAAAAATATTAGTTTATGGATGGAGTAAGTTTGAAGCTGAACAGCTATATTACCTGGGTCCACCACTGTTAGACTGACGGTAGCCAAAGCGCATTGGGTATCGCCCTCCACCTCCACCTCCCATCATGCCTCCTCTTCCTCTACGATTTCTGGCGTGTTCAATTGTGACTCTTGAATGATGGAAAAAACTGCATTAACATTAAAGCTCAATTTATACAGACATTAATAGAACAACTGAGACGGGTTTGCTTGTGTTGTGAATGCCAATTCAAACTTTGATGCCCCTGCTGATTTAACAGCAAACATGACCATACCTTTCATTGCACAGTTCTTTTCCGTTCAGCTCATACACAGCATCATCTGCATCTCTATGATCTTCAAACTCCTACAATAAATCAAACAGCAGATACAGCATCTCAAATTCATTTCTTTTTTTCAAATTAAACAGTTTTCTGCCTACGGAGCAGAAGTGGTCCATAAGACCTCAGGTGTGAGAAACCTGGCAACGGCTGTTGCAAAGCAACATCTCTCTATAAAGAGCATCATGGGAAAAGAACATGTAAAACAGCAGTAAAGCATCGTGTAAAAATAGAAGGCAGTGTGTCAATTTTAGGAAAATGACATCTGCTTCCAATTTTGCTTATGCCAGTTTGTTGTACTGTTCTCCACCATATAACATACATTGGGAATACATCATTCGTTTCCTTGTAACATGTATGGGGGAGAAATGTAAACTGATAGTAGAGGCACCATTTTCACTTGCTAATCTTCAAAATTACAGATGTTTTTTCTAGGGTCCCCTGAGGGTGTGGGCTGTCATCAAGGCAATTATTTTACCTTTCTTATTTAGAGACTAAAGCAGAAACATTTTCTATAAATCCAAAACTATATAGACATTTTTGCATGTCAGTTAAAACGTACCACAAATCCAAATCCACTCTTTAGGTTGATCTCCCGGATACGTCCATACCCTTTGAAAAACTTCTCCACGTCTCTCTCACGGGCATGAGGACTGAGCCTCCCTATAAATACTCTGCAGCCACTCATATTACCTAGAAAACAGGGAGAAATAAAAAGACATTTCGGTCAGGGAAAGATTTTTTTTTTTCTTTTTGTCTGCGTCCTGAGATTTACCCAGCCCTGATTTAGAATAGAAAGCCTAGATGATGGAAAAAGTTCATCTTTACAAAACTGTGCAATTTTTCTACAGATACTACAAAACGTGTTCTGTGTTGCAGTAGAACATCCAAAACTGGTAACCTCTGTATCTAGCAGGATTCCCTCGCCAGGCAGAATAATACATGTTGCTTCTTTTCAGTAAAGACAAAGAATACTGCAGGTGTATAACATGCTTTGCCACAACGGGGCTGTCAAAGAAGGAGGAGACACCCAAATCCCTGTGGAATTGGTTCTGTGTGTATCTTTTGAAGACAATAGAGAAAAATTAAGTGGATACAAGCAAGGAGCGGTTTTGTTAAAAGCAGTGGGAAAAAAAATAAATAAAAATGTTTCTTCTGCTTTGTGACTTTTTTTTAAATCTGAAGTAGCAACACATCTGTAACTAACACTCTTGAAAGGTTAGCACTGTTGCCTTAAGGTGACCCTGTTCCCTTAAGGCATGGGTGTCAAACTGGAGGCCCTCCAGCTGTTGCCAAACTACAAGTCCCATGAGACATTGCAAGATTGACAGTTACAAGCATGACTCCCAAAGGAAGAGGCATGATGGGACTTGTAGTTTTGCAGCAGCTATAGGTCCACCAGTTTGACACCCGTGCCTTAGGGCTACCTTTAGGCAAAAGTTACTCAGTAAAAGAAGCGTTTATACACAACTACCTTTCTGTTGGCCCATGTATTGAAAAGCATTAAAATGAACTCAAACAATATAATATTCTAAATTTAAAAAGTTGAGGGGATGAGAGCCAGCTGAAGAAAGAAACAAGCTATTGGGAACATGAGTGTATTTGCTTCCTGCTACAGCAGTAAAACAGGAAACATAAGTAAACATATGGGGGCCGCAAAAGTGTTTCAAGCTGAACTCCAGGCAGACTATAATATATACAAACAAATGCAGCTTTGTATTTATGAATACATCACTCAGTTTTTTATTTCATTCAAGCAGTTTTAGCACATGAATAAGTGCAGTTCTGACGTGACAATGTTTAGGGTGGAGACGGTTGATGTCATCATGTAGAAATTACCAGAATTTACAGGGAAAAGGCTTTATAGGCTGATTTTACCATTTCCAAGCCGATTTTAGGTGGAATAAAAAGGTGGATACCTGTGTGCACTTAGGATTTAGTGCACAGACAAAATGTGAGTGCAAACTTATTATTCATTACAGGTACTTATATAGCGCCATCAATTTACGCTTTACATATATATTGAACATTCACATCAGTCCCTAACCCTCAAGCGCTGTACAATCTAAGGTCCCTAACTCACATTCCTACATATACATACTAGGGCCAATTTAGACAGGAACCAATTAACCTAGCAGTATGTCTTTGGAGTGTGGGAGGAAACCCACGCAGACACAGGGAGAACATGCAAACTCCAGGCAGGAGGTGCCGTGGCTGGGATTCGAACCAACGACCCTAGTACTGCCAGGCGGAAGTACTAACCATTTAGCCACTGTGCTGCCCAAACTTTTAATTGTGTGGTTTTTTTTAACTAGTTGCAGACTTTGGGAATGTGTAGCATACCCAGTCTCTCTGCTCTGCTTTTGGGACCCCCTTCCCAGTATACCAACTTCTCTTGAGTGTATTGTATTGTTGGCATTACAATATACTCAGAGAACCAGCTGTAGCGGTAAAAAAAGCAGCCTGACAATGTTTATAAACAACACAATTACACAATTACACAAAGATACAATGTAACATTGTTACATTTGTATCTTTTGGTTCATTAATCTGCATATCAAAAGGGATTAACTTGGAGCTGCAAAAGAGGTCAGTTAGGCTACTTTTACACTGATCAGCTGCAAAAACACCTCAAAAACGCATAGGTTTTTACCAATTTTTTTTAAAGGACATATGACTTAAAACTGCACCGAAAACACTTCTCAGAGGCGTTTTTCATTGATTTCAATGGGAAGAGGCATTTTTGGGGCATTTTTTTTTTTTTTTAACTCCCCAAAGATGCTGTTTTTACCCTGCACTGCAAGCACCACACCTCAGTGTGAAAACATACATAGATATACATTCACAAACACAGGGAAGCCGTTTTCTTGAATTTTTCAGGTGCTTTTTTTAACGCAAACATGATTGAAAAACTCCTCAGTGTCAAAGCAGCCTTAAAGCTACTTGTCAAGTTTAAAAAAAGGTTTTGTTTTTTTTATGATCCTGTTTAACCCCTTATTAATCATTAGTTAACACTAATCAACCCTAAGTAACTTCCTAGTCTCCTCCTCTCTCCATCTATTATTTTCCTGCTGGTATTTTTGTTTGTTTTAGTTTATTAGCTTTTAATAATGATGTTAAACATGTTTAATATACAGTGGATATAAAAAGTCTACACACCCGTTAAAATGTCAGGTTTCTGTGATGTAAAAAAAATGACAAAGATAAATCATTTCAGAACTTTTTCCATCTTTAATATGACCTGTAAACTGTACAACTCAAAACAAACTAAATGTGGTTGCATAAGTGTGCACACCCTCTTATAAATGGGGATGTAGCTGTGTTCAGAATTAAGCAGTCACATTCAAAATCATGTTATATAGGAATCAGTACACACCTGACATCATTTAATGTGCCTCTGATTAACCCCAAATAAAGTTCAGCTGTTCTAGGAGGTCTTTCCTGACATTTTCTTAGTCGCATCCTACAGCAAAAGCCATGGTCTGCAGAGAGGTTCCAAAGCATCAGAGGGATCTCATTGTTAAAAGAAATCAGTCAGCAGAAGGGTACAAAAGAATTTCCAAGGCATTAGATATACCATGGAACACAGTGAAGACAGTCATCAAATGGAGAAAATATGGCACAACAGTGACATTACCAAGAACTGGACATCCCTCCAAAACTGATGAAAAAACGAGAAGAAGCCTGGTCTGGGAGGCTGCCAAGAGGCCTACAGCAACAGTATTATTATTATTATACAGTATTTATATAGCACCAAAAGGTTTGCTCAGCGCTGTACATTATAGTGGGGGACAAACATGAGACAATACAGTAACAATACAATACAAGAGGGGTTTGAGGGCCCTGCTCTTTTGCGCTGACAATCTAGGAGGGAGGGGATAGTGGTACAGGAGGAAATGGCTGTGGGGGATGGAGTGGTAGGAGGAGTGGAGGAGATCAGCTGTTAAGTGAGGGTGGGGTGGGCTTCCCCGAAGAGATGGGTTTTCAGGGTGCGCCTAAAGGTGAGGAGGGTAGGTGACAGTCTGATGGATTGGGGTAGAGAGTTCCAGAGGATGGGGGAAGTCCTGGAGAAGTCCTGCAGTTGGGCGTGGGAGGAGGAGACCAGGGTGCTAGAAATTAGGAGGTCTTGTGAGGAGCGAAGATTACGGGTAGGGTGGTATTTGGGTATCAGGTCGGTGAGGTAGTTTGGGGCAGCATTATGAATGGCATTATGAGTGGGCTGTTTTTCTTCAGCTGGAACTGGAGCCTTAGTCAAGGTAGAGCGAATCATGAACAGTTCCAAAAACCAGCCAATGTGGGCACAAAACCTTCAGGCTTCTGCTAGAAAGCTGAACATGAAGAGGAACTTCATCTTTCAGCATGACAATGACCCAAAGCATACATCCAAATCAACAAAGGAATGGCTTCACCAGAAGAAGATTGGAATGTCCCAGCCAGAGCCCAGACCTGAATCTGATGGAAAATCTGTGGAGTAATCTGAAGAGGGCTGTTCACAGGAGATGCCCTCGCAATCTGACAGATTTGGAGTGTTTTTGCAAGGAAGAGTGGGCAAACATTGCCAAGTCAAGATGTGCCATGCTGATAGACTCATACCCAAAAAGACTGAGTGCTGGAATAAAATCAAAAGGTGCTCCAACAAAGTATTAGTTTAAGGGTGTGCACACTTCTGCAACCATATTATTTTAGTTTTTTAGTTTTACTTCCCTCCACCTAAAAGATTTGCTGTTGCTCAACTGAGTTGTACAGTTTATAGGTTACATTAAAGGTAGAAAAAGTTCTGAGATTACTTATCTTTGTCTCATTTTTTTACATCACAGAAACCTGACATTTTAACAGGGGTGTGTAGACTTTTTATATCCACTGTATATTTATGTTTCCCATTTACAAAATTGGACAATTAAAACAAAAAAAAACCCAAAACAAAACATTATTTTATTTGTAAATAAGTTTGCAATGTTTTATACCAGAATCATTTTTAGTGTAATTTTAAACAGGAATAAAATGTGCACATTTTATTTGCAGTAACACTATTTTTAAACTAACACTGCTAAAAAAAAACCCCAAACAAATAAGAAATAATGTGTTTGTCGCAAGACAATATCATTAAAAGAAAGCCTTGTTTGTCCTTAAAAAAAAAACAGTACATGTATTTCATTGTTGTCTTTAGTAATGACAAAGTTATTGTCAAATAAACAGGTCCATAAAAGAAATGTCAAAATTGTTCTGGTCCATAGGGGATGAACTGCTGTGAGAGGCGAAATTGTTAATAAAAGAGGTTTATTTTAGGGAAAGCACTATCTGAGAGTGTTTAGGTCAGCGGCAGACAAATCTTGGGGCTCCCGGGCAATAGGGGATCATGGGGCCCCTGTGTCCTTGCCCACACCCAAAAAAGCCTATGAAAAAAAGGTACCAGGGGCATCTCATGGGGCCCCTACTGACCCCGGGCCCTCGGGCAGTGCCTGAATGGTCAGTCCGCCCCTGCTTTAGGTTATTGCCTGGGAGGAAGAGAGGAGGCACAGAGGATAGAAGAGTGAACATACTGTTTAAACGCTATAAAAGGAAAGGCATGTAGTGTCTTTTGAAGGCATAGGGGGTAATTTAATAAAACTGAAATGTGCAAAATCTGGTGCAGCAGTGCATAAAAACTAATCAGCTTCCAGTTTTTTTTTTTTTCCAAAGCTTAAATCGAACAAACTGAAGTTAGACGCTGATTGGCTATCACGCACAGTTGCACCAGATTCTGAGAGCTCCAATTTTAGTAAAGCTCCCCCATAGGTCACTAAAACCTGGTGAGAGCACAAGTGTGGTTGAAAGGTGATCACAAGGTCATGGTGGAATTGTGAGTGATTTCAGAAAAGATGTTTGCTTTCCAACGCATGGGATAAAGTGTAATTTTTAAGACTTATACATTTTCAACTTTTGGATTAAGTGGAAGATTGTTAGCTTTGCACTTATTTGTGTTTAAAATTGTAATTATTAATGTGTGAAACACATACTGCTTTGAGCTAGCTACTCATAATTGGACACAAAATGGCAGCACAGGAATATTTAATGATTGGTATTAGTAAATGAATGTGACTTGGTAGCAGCCTCTTGCAGTCCCTATAAAGTCAGGATGAGAGAGGAGAAAGCAGCATAAGCAGCCAATCAGTAGAGCTGCAGATCTAACAACAACATGCTAATAGGAGGAGAGAGCAAAGTGACAGAGAGATGAGCTATGTAAAGGAAAGGATGGATGGAAATATAAATCTGTTTGCCTGAAATTCAGCTTTGAAGGGGAAACTCCACTTCTGTGGGAAAAAAAACACTGGAAATAAAAATAAAATAATAGAACGTATACAACTGATACGCGGCCATATTGTAATTTATTTTAAAAAAATCCTCAGCACTGTACTTTCTGTAAAATTAAATGCAATACAGCAACCTGGAGGTGTTCTGTACACAGCTGGTATACAGAACTTCCCCTTAAATGTAATTTCCTGCTTGTATGATACTATAGTGTACCACAAGTCAATTTATGTTAACCACTTGCCTACCAGGCACTTATACCCCCTTCCTTACCAGGCCAATTTTCAGCTTTCAGCGCTGCCGCACTTTGATTGACAATTGCGCGGTCATGCAACATTGTACCCATATGACATTTTGATCATTTTTTTCTCACCAATAGAGCTTTCTTTTGGTGGTATTTAATCGCCACTGGGCGCTTTACTTTTTGCGCTATAAATAAAAAAAGTGCAAAAAATTTGAAAAAAAAAAAAAGTTTATTTTGTTTCTTTTATAAAATTTTTCAAACAGGTATTTTTTCTCCTTCACTGATGTGCGTTGATGAGGCAGCACTGATGGGCACTGATAGGCGGCACTGATAGGCAGTACTAATGAGGTGGCACGGATAGGCGGCACTGATAGACAGCACTACTTAGGGGTCACGGATAGGCGGCACTGATATGCAGCACTGATAGGCGGCACTGATTATGGGTACTGATAGACGGCACTGACTGGCATCACTGCTGGGCACTGACTGGCACAACCCCTGGGCACTGACTGGCAGCACTGCTGGGCTGCACTGGTGGGTGGCACTGGTGGGCAGCACTGGTGGGTGGGCACAGGTGGGTGGCACTGGTGGGCACAGGTGGGTGGCACTGGTGGGCACAGGTGGGTGGCACTGGTGGGCACAGGTAGGGGGCACTGCAGAGTGGCACAGGTGGGTGCACTGCTGGGCACAGGTGGGGGCACTGCTGGGCACGGGTGGGCGGAACTTGCAGGTGTCCTGCTGGGCGGAACTTGCGAGTGTTACTGCTGGGCACCGATCATCAGGGCACTGATCATCAGTGCCCTGATGATCGGTGCTGATCCCCGCTCTGACAACTGCCGGTTCTCGGCAGTACTTTCCTCACGATCTGACAGCGTGAGGAAAGTGCAGCCGAGAACCGGCATTTGCATTTCCCTGTGATCAGCGTGTCATTGGACACCGCTGATCACGTGGTAAAAGGCCGGTATGATCGGCCTTTTACCACATCTCGTGATCAGCTGTGTCCGTAGGACACAGCGATCACGGAGATCGCCGGGTGCGCGCCCCCCTGGGGCGCGCAGGAGAGCGCGTTCTGGGAGGACGTCATATGACGTCCACTCAGAACTGGCCGGCCGCGGTGAAGCTGTCATTCGGCTATGCGCGGTCGGCAGGAGGTTAATTCAATTATAACTATGTATATCTACACTGACTGTCAGATATGATGGAACTTGGCAACATGTCAAATCCTGAAGTAAACCTATAAATAAAAACATTAACGACTTGCCAACTGGAAGATTTACCCCATCCCATATAACCAGGTCATTTACTGCAATACGGCGTTGTTACTTTAACTGACAACTGCGCGGTCATGCAACACTGTATATAAATGAAATATGTCATTTTTTCCCACAAATAAGTTTTCTTTTGGTGGTATTTGATCACCTCTGCCTTTTTTTTTTTTTTTTTTGTGCTATAAACAAAAATAAAGACCTACAATTTTTAAAAAAAACAAAAAAATATATATTTTTGACTTCATAAATTTAGGCCAAAATGTATTCTGCTGACACTAAGGCTTAGTTCACATAAGTGCAGGTAGTGCGGCTGCGGATCCGCAGGAAAATCCGAACAGCCGCACCACCCGCACAGAGGAATGCAGATCCGCGGGCGGGTGCCATTAGTTCTAATGGCACGCCGCCCGCACTGGAAAACGAGGTTTCCGTGCGGGCTGCGTTTTCAGAAGTGCAGGGACTTTTTCCCTGTGTGTCACCGGGCACGGGAGTCCCTTCAAATGAATGGGCTCTCGTGCCCACGCAAAAAACGCGGCCTGCACGGCCGCATATATGTGAACAAGGGGTAAATGAGAACTGATTAACTGCCACCGACCTCTCCAGTGACACTAATACAGTGATCAGTGCTAGTAAATTGCGCGGACACTGTATTAATGACACTAGGCAGAAAAGGGTTAACATCTGTGTAGATTAAAGGGTTAAAATGGCAATTAAGGGGTTAATATGTATCTAACTATTATGTGGATGCAAATGTGCTGCTTCTACTCACATGTGGTGCGTCTTTTTTCCCTTCCTGAATGAAAAGATCCAGCTAGATCCTGTACCTGTATTTACAAATACAGGCACAGCACTGCTTCTCTATTCGTTGCAGGAGATCAGAGTCCTGGACAAAAATCAGTGGCTGCACCTGCTGACAAACATGTCCTGCAGCGAATGACGGTGGGTGGGCGCATGTGCACTCCAAACCTGGAAAAACAGCGATTTACGGGTATGTCATTGGTCCTATAGCTGCTGCCTGTCCGCAGTACATTGCGGGCAGGCAGTCTTTAAGTGGTTAATAAAGCATTTTTTATTTTACCGATGTGTTTTAGGTAGGATAAAAAGCAAAATGCGCACCATTGTTTCTGGGCCCTACTATGGGTACAAACAACAAATATACACATACTGTATGTGGAATTGCTGTGATCATCAATTTTTTGGGTTGTTCTTTGGTTGTAGATTATGGCAATTAGCAGTAAATATACAGCTACATTGAATTTTATTTTTTACTATTTTGTGCTAGTTTTCCTTTGATAAGAAGAAGAAAAAAAAAACAGGAGATATTCATTACAATTTACAACCAAATGAACGCAATTTGTCCTGAAAAAGCAAGGTATAATTCACCTGGATACACCAAGTATTTATGATGATATTTACCGTCTTACTAACACTTGTTAAAGTTGCAAAACAGTGTTCAGGCAATAAGACTTGTATGTAAAACGACAAAGCCAAATGCATATAAAGAGCCCGACCAGCAACCTCTTGAGGTTGGCGATAGATGGCTCAAATCCTGAACTGGCCAAAATTAGAGCTGTACGTAGCTCTGTTGGAACCACTAGAGCCTATTTTTCAATGGAAGGAGTTGGATGGAAAATTGTTGGCCAAACAGTGAATACATCCAGTCACCGTTTGTGTATCCAGAAAGACGCAGATGTTGCAGCTGCCTGAATACGATAGCCATCAGGCAAGATTCCTGCCAGCCATGCTGTTAATGTAGAAGGAGGAATCTATGTGTGTTTTCAGCAGAGAGATGTCGGGAACAGGGAAGAGGACAACTAGTAGCTAGATGAAGGCATATACGGGTGCATTTGCATGTCTGCTATATGAAAACTCAAGCAAATGAAGAGTTTTCTTATGTTGTACTGAGGAGTAGCCAGTGCAATGTGCAGAGCCATATCTGCTCTCCCTTATAAAGGCCTAAAAACCCTACTGTCACAACCAAGTTCTTGGCTGCTCTAACAGGCCTCTGCATGTCACATCTGGAAAGTGCTGGAGCTTATTTTTTAAGGTGTGTTAAAGTGATTTCTTTAAAGGACTCATTCACACCAGCAAGCTACGCTAAGTGTGTGCCTCTGGTATGCGCTGGGAGACAGCTCTGATGTGCCAGTCCTGGTGCACTGCATCATTCACTTTTTCCCACAAAACTTTATTGAAATGTGACCAGTGACAATTCAATATGTGACTACTGACATTTCAATATGTGACCAGTGACATTTCAATCTAGTTCTATTCATCACAGTGGTATTGCAATGTGATAGTTTACGATGCAAACGGCTGCACTGATATAACAAAAAAAAAAAAAAAAAAAAGGAGTGCATGCAGTAAGTGTTTTCAGTGTACACAACAAAGGCAATTTGCTTTGTCTACACATTGGGGCAGCAATGAAAATAGTTTCCAGCATTGCCCCAATGCATCTGGTGTGAACCAACTCTTAAGAGTGGGAAGGGGGCTCGCAAAAGCTAGAGCTGGGCATTAGAGTGACCCTGTCAGCACAGGATCAACTGTACTATAAGGAGGGGCTTTTTACTTACCTTTCCAGCTGCTCATATGTCAAAACTAGGGGTGCATTGAAATTTCGGTGGCCGAAACGTTTTGGACGAAAACACCCCTATCGGCCGATATGAAAAAAAAAAAGCACCGAAAATAACCCCGCCCCCTTGCCGCTGCCACCCTGTAGTTGTCAGCCTTGCCTGAGAAACCGGATATCGTATGTACTCTCCAGCGCCTCAGGATATGCACAGCCAAAAGGGAAGCCAAGGGTACCAGGACAGCGACAACCAAAGGAAATGCTCCAGGGGTGCAGCCCTCCTCAGACGGGGAAATCAGCCACTGGATAGAGAAAAAACAGGTGGCGCACACACCTAGTGCATTATCCAAGGTTTATTGTAGGAGTGAAATAATAAAAACATACTCACAGACGAAGCATGTATCTAAAAAGCATAGAAAAATGACAATGGCCACAACGGCAGGCAAGGTGTTCTCACTGTCAGTGCGGTCAAATGGCTGACGCGTTTAGGGGACGAATCCCTTTCCTCAGAGCTGATGACCAACCTCTGATGCTGATGTATGATGAAATGGAAAGTAAGAGCCTCGCTGTTGATGCCTGAGAAACCACCGAACGATCCCGATGCTGGGCATAGAGATTAGTGAAGGAAAGATGGCCTCCACTAATCTCTATGCCCTTGGAGGACCAGAGCGATGTCACGTCCGGTTCTGTCGCCTTGTAAACTATGCTTTTTTTTAAAGCACTAGATCAATGCTTTTTTTATCTAATGTCTTATTGACCCCATATCTCTCCATAAAGAGGAGCTGCCACTAATTATTTCTATCACAAGGGATGCATGAATTCCTTGTGATAGGAAAAGTGGTTAAAATGTTTTTGTAAAAAGGGACTGTAAATATAAATAAATAAAAAGTTTAAAGTGCCCCCATCCTCACACGTAGTGGTGAACACATACATAGGCCATGCCCACATATGTAAACGGTGTTCAAACCACACGAGGTATCGCCACGAACGTCAGAGCAAGAGCAATAATTCTCGCACTAGAACTCCTCACCACCCCAAAGGACCAAATATTTGCTACAGGCGGGAAAAAGCAAAGCAGCAATAATGCAGTAAAAGGAGTGCTGGAAAGTATAGAACCTGATCCTCTTCAAGGCGTTCTTTAGGTAAAGGACCCTGCGGTGACAGTCACCTTAAATTATACCACAGAGAATTCTCTTTTGCTGCTGACTCCCCCCCCATCCAAACTATAACAATTTAAAGAGTTCTGCATCCTTACACCCCCCCCCCCACCCGTGTTCTCACCTGAGCTGATTATTCAACTGGCTATTGGGAGTTGGTGCCGCCATCTTGACTAAGGGAAACCAGCAGTGAAACCTTGCAGCTTCACAGCCGGTTTTACACTGTGCTTTGTGAATGGGCAGCAGTCTTCTGAGACCTGTGTAGTGTTCCAGAAGGCTGCAGGGGAAGGAGGGGGCCAAACTTCAGTGTCAGTTCACTGCGGCAAACTGAGCAGGAAGTGGGAGCAGGTACCTGTCAAAAAAAGGTACCCGCTCCCCCCCCAAAACAGTGCCAAATGTGACAGCAGAGGTGGGGAGAAGGCAGACAAGTGGAGCTTCGCACCAAAATCCACACATTGTGTGTTTCCATGTATTTGTATTGTGTTCCAGTGCGTTTTGTTGCCCCACTTAAATCTTCAGAGTGCCAAAGATCACATTCATGTTAAAAAAAAAAAAAAAAAACAGCACCTTTTATTTTTTTTTTTTAAATTGAGCGCAGCAGTTTGAATAGGGTGATTGGAAAACATTTATTTTGTTTAAGTTTTGCAGAGAGTGAAGAGGGATTACAACCCTTGCCAAGTCTTTATCGCTTTCTTTTTCTGCTTTAGGGAGATTTACTCTCTCTCTCTTTGTTCTGTTTACCATTAAGGAAAGTGAAGGGAAATCTCAAAATTATGTGTTGACGCCAGAAGAGGAATGGAGGGGGAATCTTTCAATGGGGACACTAGATCTGATGACACCCCGGGATTCTCTCACTTCCTGTATTGGCATTGGGACAGGAAGGGAAATCTCCCCAATGGGAAATGGATGGCAGGTTTTTTTTTCCTGCCACGGGGTTATAACCCTTCCTTACCCTATCCAAAGTGCAAAATATAAGTTTTGCCTTTAGGTCTACTTGAAATCCTGTATGTTGGTAATGGAGGGGGAGTGTGCAGGAGCCTGACATTGCACCCGCTATCCACTGATTGCAGCTGCAATGCTTTGCAGGCTCAGGGTGAAAAAAATAAATGCACATTTCTTTTCCTGAAAGAAAAAGTACAGCTGATAAATGTTCCTTAAATTTATATTAAACTCAAAACCAAAAATGAAATATATTGTAATTTACTAAGCAATAGATATAGTGGCTGCACCAGTTTTCTTCTTTTATGTCCCCCCTCTGTTTTCACCTGGTGATCTGGCCAGTAACAGATCTCCTCTTGTATTCTAGTGCCCCCACTCTGGATGGAGAAGCACGTTTGGACAGCAGCATTGTCAGTCTGGGGGTGGGTAGTGTTAGATGTACTAGCAGATTTAGATACAATAACAAATTGTAGCCAAGCTCCAGCTAACACTTTATAAGAAGTTACAGTGAGTTTTTTTCCTTTTGGGATAAAAGTGTTACATAAATAAAAGCCAATTATGGAAAGCACCCCTGTCAGTTGTAAATGGTTTGTCTCATCCCTGTAACTGATACAATCTGCTGGAGCATTTCTTCTTTTGAAAAGCAACAGATGTACTGCCTGGATCACCAGATGAAAATGGAAGAAAGAAAGCCTAAAAAAAGACAAGAAGAAAAACAAATGCACCCATCACAGCTAGAAAATGGAAATCTACAATATAATAAATGTTTGCCTTTAGGTTTAATACCACTTTAACCACTTGCCCTCCAGAGGATTTACCCCCTTTCCAGACCAGACCATTGGTTTTCGATACAGCACTCCCTTACTTTAACTGACAGCTGAGCGGTCATGCAACGCTGCACCCAAATTAAATTTATGTCTTTTTTTTCCCCACAAACAGAGCTTTCTTTCGGTGGTATTTGATTACCTGTGCGGTTATTTTTTGCACTATAAACAAAAAATACTGACAATTCTGGAAAAAAAAATATATTTATATTTTTTTTTTATACTATAAAACATATCCAGTAAAAACATTTAAAAAATTTAATTTCTTCATAAATTTCGGCCAAAATGCATTCTGCTACATGTCTTTGCTAAAAAAAAAAATCCCAATACATGCAGATTAGTTGGTTAACGTGAAAGTTACAGAGTCTACAAATGGTGGTATATATTCTGGATTTTTTTTTTTTTCATACTAGTAATGGCGGTGATCAGCAACTTATAGCGGGACTGCGGCGGGCATTCTGACACTGGGGGGGGGGAACTGACTGCCACTGACAACCCAATGACACTAAGGCTAGGTTCACATCTGTGCAGGTGGTGCCACTGCGGATCCGCACGAAAATCCATGCAACTGCACCACCCGCACAGAGTAATGCGGAACCACGGGCGGGTGCCATTAGCTCTAATGGCACGCCGCCCACACTGGAAAACACAACCATACTGGGAAACGAGGTTCCCGTGTGGGCTGCGTTTTCAGAAGAAGTGCAGGGACTTCTTCCCTGCTTGTGACGGGACACAGGAGTCCATTCAAATGAATGTGCTCTCGTACTTGCGCAAAACGCGACCCGCACATATGTGAACTAGACCTAATACAGTGATCAGTGCTAATAAAAAGCACTGACACTGTACTAATGGCACTGTGCAGGAAGGGGTTAACATCTGGGATGATAAAGGGTTAATGGTGTGTTGTTTTACTAGGGAGACATGCTGCTTTGCATTTCTCTGTTGTGCAGAGAAATACACAGCAGCATGTTCTTGCTGGCAGGAGAGAGACCTGTATTGTTTACATACAGGCCTCTCCCGTCTGTTTTACTCGGCAATCAGCGGGTGCCGGCGGTGAGTCTCCAGCCAGGACCCGGTGACTGGCAACGCGGTTAGGGCGACACATGCACCCCCCTACCTGGTAATGAAAATCATATATTTTTTTAATTTATTATTTATTTCAGGTACTTATATAGTGCCGTCAATTTACGCAGCGCTTTACATATATATTGTACATTCACATCAGTCCCTAACCCTCAAGGGGCATACAATCTAAGGTCCCTAATTCACATTCATACATATACATACTAGGGCCAATTTAGACAGGATCCAATTAACCCACCAGCATGTCTTTGGAGTGTGGGAGGAAACCCATGCAGGCACAGGGAGAACATGCAAACTCCAGGCAGGAGGTGCCGTGGCTGGGTTGCGAACCAACCACCCTAATACTGCCAGGCATGGGCAAGCTGACTGTACCAAAGTCAATCCATCAATCAACTTGGGTACAACCAGCATGTCGGATTTTTAGCGTGTGATTATTGGCAGTGGCTATAGCTGCTGGCAATATAATCACTATTCTCTCAGCAGGGACAGCTGTGCCTGTGTTGATGGGGAAATCAAGCAATTGTCTTTCCTGGAACCACAAAATCTGGCCTCCTCTATCCCCCTCCACCTTGCTGTTTGCAGGACACTTTAGTAGTGGACCCCCCTTAGCTGCTGGTCAGTCCTGGCTCACACTACTGCAGTTTCAGCTGTGACTTCAGTCGCACAAAATATAAAACACACTATTCCCAGTGCACATTTTCCTGAAAAATGGTGTGAACGTAAATGGCTGCAGACTGAAGGCAGACGGAGCGAAAATATATCACCAGCACACTGTGGACATCCGGAACGGGTCCAAAGCTTTATTCAGTGAATTTTTCACAACATCTGAAGCCGTGTTTTGGAGCCATGCAGGGCCCCTTCATCAGTCACGTGACAAAAGACATGCTAGTCACATACCTGATGAAACGTTGCTTCAGATGTTATGATGTGATTGCTGAATAAAGCTTTGGAGCCGTTGCGGATGTCCGTGGTGAGCTGAGGACACTTTCACTATTTCAGTCTCACAGAATTGCAGGACGATGGAAATCACATTACTTCCAATGATGCCGTTCTCATCCCTGCAGCGCACCACTTTTTTGGGAAAAGGTACCCAGGCTACCTTGATATGATGGAAGCGAGATTCTGGCTCCACAGACTTCAATGGATATGCACCAAAAAACTGTGTAAAATGCATGTACAGCTGTTTTTGCAGCTGCATGAGGAACACAACAAATGGTAGGGGGGGGGGATGGAGCTGTAGTTCTGATTAAGGCCTGCACAGGCTGAAACCCATCAGCTCTTCCCAGTGTTTTACCCCATTATTTTCAATAAAGAAGACTGGAGCTCCTTTGACTGTTGTGTCCCCCCAGAATGGGGAGAAGGTGCACACCCCCTTCCATATGGCTGGCTGCCATAGCAGGCCTATCACCAGGCCGGAGTGCTGCCATGTGGAGGTGTGCCTAGGCTCCTGTGAATAACATGTAGGGGGTATGAGCACAGGACCCTCAGCAAAGAGGTGGGGGGTAGCTCAGGTTCCCTGCACACTCGTATTATCGCCACCGTGTATACTGTACAGCACCGGGTGCACTGCCCTCTCCTCCGAGCTGTGTGTACAGCCCACCTATGTACTATTCCGCCACACAGGACCCCATGTGACACCTGGGCGCCCTCGCCTTACACAGCACAGTCCCGCCTTCCCACCAATCTCTAAGGGGACCCCCCTCCCCCGGGCTGCATTCCCTCTCTGATTTTCATGATTCTGTCCCCGTTCCACCAAGGAAAGGTCCCCCCGTACTAGAACACACAGCCCTTGTATTCCCGCTCACCTCCACAGCCACACCGAACCCCGCTTCCTGTTTACACTCACCCACTCCTCCGGTCCTTCCCAACACTGAAATGGCGACCGGGACGCTCCGGATGTGACTCTGAACAAGATGGCGGAGCGGGGGAGGGGGGTGTTGTCATGGAGATAGGGCAGCCTGAGAAGACTGAGGGAGTTCAGCGCACGGAGTTCACGCGTCATGTCATTCACTTCACTAAAACTCAGTAAAGTCACTCAATTCACTTATAAACCCCGGACCGAAAATGTAATTTCATGAGGGGGGCTTCACTGTGAGTTCAGGGATGGGCATCTGCCTTCCTCTTCGCCTCCATGATTAAGGTTCAAAGACAAGTTCTATTTATGTATGACACTTTAAAGTATAACCAAAGGCTTTTTATTTTTCATTTTGGATAGAATAATGGAGGGTTGGTTATTTTTTTTTCCACCCATATGAGATTTCCCTTCACTTCCTGTCCCATAACTAAAACAGGAAGTGAGAGGAAATCCCTCCAAAGTGAGGGAATCCAGGATCTAGTGCCCACATTGGAAGATTTCCTGTTGTGACAACAGAAAGTTTGGGATTTTCTTTCACTTCACTTTGGATGATAATGGTAAACAGGACAAATAGGGTGAATCTCCCTAACGGGGACGCAGACAGCAATACAAACTGACAGGGGTTCTAATCTCTCACCACTCTGTCCAAAACAAAAAGAAATGTTCTGCTCAGGGGTGGACTGACCATTTGGAAACTCGGGCACTGCCCGAGGGCCGGTGTCAGTAGGGGGCCCCATGAGATGCCCCTGGTACCTTTTTCATAGGCTTTTTTGAGTTTGGGCAAGGATACAGGGACCCCATGATACCCTATTGCCCGGGGGCCCCATGAGTTGTCAGTCCACCCCTGGTTCTGACACAAGAGCGCCATGGTTTTGAAGTGGTATACTGGGGTTCTGGCTGCAGCTAGATGCCATAACCTCGGCATTGTTTTTTTTCTGCAGACTGTACTCTCTTTGATAAAAATGATCCGAGTAACTGATTAGCCCCACACTTCCACCGCTTTCTGGTGGTTCTCGAGCTTATCTGGCTCATCAGGAACCAACCCTGCGGTTGTGGCGGCTGGCCATAGAGATCAAAAAGGAAAGATGGCCTCCATTCATCTCTATGACTTAAAGGACCAGAGCAACGCCATGACGTCACTTCCTTTTCCCGTGCCATATCACCAATGCAATAGATCACTCTGTCTGAGCATTCCCTGCCTGTGGCATGACAGCCCATCCTCCCGGCAGCAGCAGATCCTGCACTGAGGGGGCATTGTTTCTTGGAGTTTGGTGTCACTGGTACAGAGAAAACAGCACAGAAAGCTCCTTCTACAAGTGACAGTAGTGAGCACAGGACTCGTTTTTTGTTTTTTTAAGAACACACGCACAAAACTAGCACCCAGTGCAAAAAAAAGTGAGCACACAAAAATGAACCACAAAAAAAGAGCACAGGGTGCAAGTCTAGCCCTCCTCCAAAGAGAAAGGGCCCTAGCCCTGATCCCCTGGGGCGTGAGGCTCCTGGCAGGGACTGAGGCATTCACTAGGTCTACCCAGCTGGAACCAGGTGGACCCCTTTCTTCAGGAGGCCTGCTGAAGCAAGGCCACCCCGAATACTAAGTGGGGCTCCCCCGAAGGGAGACCCCATGAGAGGAGGAGACCCTGACCAAAAGACCACATGCCTCCCCCCCCAAGACTTTCAGGGAAGGCCCAAGGACCTACACCCTACTAATCGGGAAGTGAAAGTGTGTACTGTGCTGTGCAAAGTGCAAGTGACAAACAACATAGAAAAAAAAGGGAGAGGGGAAGTGGAAAAGTGCTATAGTGCCATAGTGAAATACTATGGCAGGCCGTTGGGCCAGGAATCAACAATTTCTCTGGTCCTGGCCAAAAGGCCCGGCCCAATAGGCAGGTGCGAAAAAAATCGTGACTGGTGTAGTGACCAAGGTGCCTAAAACTCAAAGTGAGCTCCCTCACCGTGAGAGTTTTGCCACTCCAGGGGCACATACCCAATGGGCTTCTTTCTCAGCCCAGCCCTCGGCCAGACCAGGTAGACCATCCCTACCAGAAAGGCATCAGAACTTATGCAGGCCATAGACGGGTCGAAAATCGGCCGATTTTTTTTTAAAAAAAAAGAAAAATCGGTCGTTCGATCGGCCGACGTTATCACCAACGTTAAAAAAATCAGCTGATTTTCGTCCCGTCTATGGCCGGCATTAACCCAATAACTTCTGTCCCTTGCAGAAACAGGAGCACACAATAGAATGTGACAGAAATATATAATAATAAGAAGAAGATACAGGAATAATAATAGGAAGAAGAAGAAATCCAGTCCGCTATTATATGTTATATGAAAAAGTCTTGCGGTTGCAACAAATGTATCCATTTGTATCCAAATAAAAACATCTGTATCCAAATAAAAACATCTGTATCCAAATAAAAACATTGTAATACATTATTTGGATTACAATGTTTTTATTTGGATACAAATGGATACATTTGTTGGAACCGCAAGACTTTTTCATATAACATATAATAGCAGACTGGAACTCTTCTTCTTCTTTTTCTTCTTCTTGCAGGTCAAGGCTCATGTGCAGATTTTTTATCGGTAAAACTATCGGCCGATTTGCCCATCATTGCCAGGAGAATTTTCCGATCGTCAGAATTGGCCGCAAATTTTCCAACATGCCCAATAAAAAAAATGTGCAAAAACCCTGAAAAATGGCCGACCAATTAACCCAACCCAATTAACGATGTGAAAATTGGCCGATTTTTTTTTCGGACGATTTTCAACCCGTCTATGGCCGGCATTAGAAAGCTTAGGGAAAGCCTTGCCTGCAATCGGGACAAGCCTGGTGCACTGGGCCAGAATCAACATGGGAGGTGGGAGGCACTGATGGGCACTGGTGGGTGGCACTGCTGGGCGGCACTGCAGGGCACTGAACATTAGTGCCCTGATGATCAGTGCCGATCTGCTCTGTGACAGTTGCCAGTTATCGGCAGTACTTTCCTTGTGCTGTGACACCGTGAGGATAGTGCTGACGATAACTGGCACCTGTATTTACTCCATGATCTGTCATTTTACGTGGTAAAAGGACGCTGTGATTGGCTTTTTGCCTCATCACGTGATCACCTGTGTCCGTAGGACACAGCGATCACAGAGATCACCGGGGGCAAGCCCCTGGGGTCACGCGGGAGAGTGCGTTCTGGAAGGAAGTCATATGACGCCCTCCCAGAACTGGGTAGCCTTGCTGTAGCCGTCATTCGGCTATAGCGCGGTTACCAAGTGCTTAAAGAGGAACTAAAGTCAAAATGTAAAAACTTATGAGCAGGCAGGACACATATGCAGCTTATAGTGCTCTGTAAAATGTGAGCTGAGCTGAGCATGTGCAACTGCTCACTGGATTTCTGAGAGGAACAACAGAGATTTTTTGCAATTATTGAACAGATATAACAAAACCCTTTCAATGGTAGGTAGGCAGGTGCAGTCTGCTGTCTCCACTGTAGGTGGCGCCAAACCAGTATCGCAGCCTGGAGAGGAAGTCCGGAGAAACATTGTTTCTCTATGGTTTTCTGGTTCCTGGAGGTAGCATTCTGGTTGGCTATGCTGCATCCAGGTGACCTCTACAGCCATCTTGAGTCAGAAGAGGCTTTATAAGCCCCAGCTTCCAGGTTTATACAAAAAATTTCCAGGAACACTTTTTTTCTGCTGTGAGTCCATCAAGCCATGGTAGGTGGAGAATAGAAATAGAGGCGGAGCATTCATTTAAAATGGCTGTGGCGTATCATTGACCTATTGTACAATCTTACTACTTCATTACTGAACTTTCACCCCCAAATTTTCAGCTTTCAGTTCTGTCACACTTTGAATGCCACTTACTCAGTCATGCAACACTGAATTGATGTTTTTACCATGTGTTGGGACAGATAGAGCTTTTTTTGGTGGTATTTATTCACCACTGGTTTTTTCTTTTTTTTTTGGTAAATAAATAAAAAAAAAAAAAACTATTATCTTTGTTTCTGTTAGAACATTTTGCAAATAAATAATCTTTCTTTAGGCTTGGTTCACACCTATGCGGGTGGTGCCACTGCGGAACTCGCACAAATACCTGCAGCCGCACCACCCGCACAGAAGAATGCAGGACCCGTGGGCGGGTGCCATTAATTCTAATGGCACGCCGCCCACACTGCAAATTGCAACCATACTGGGAACCTAAGTTCCCATGCGGGCTGCGATTTCTGAAGAAGTGCAGGGACTGCTTCCCTGTGTTTCCCAGGGAAAGTCAAATGAATGGGCTCTCGTGCCCGCGCAAAACGCGTCCCACACAGCAGCACATATGTGAACCTGGGGTAATTCATTTAAGACAAAATGTATTCTGCTATGTTTCTTTGGTAAAAAATAACCCAAATCAGTGTATGTCATTTAGTCTGTGTAAAAGTTAAGGAGTCTACAATCTATGGTTTATATATTTGAAATTGTGTTTTTTATTATATAATTTAAAAAAAATGATATATTCTACATTCTGTTATGAAACATATACAATAAACAAGTAGAAAAAAAATCCAATTGCTGCATGAATTTAGGCCAAAATACATTCTGCTACATGCCTTTGGAAAAAAGAAATCCCAATAAGTATATAATGGTTTGTGTGAAAGTCATAGCGTATATATTATACATAACTATGATGTATGTATTTGAAAATTGATCGCACCGGATGTACTGATGGCCTGTCTAATATCTTGAGGCCCTAAAATGTCAGGACAGCACAAATACCCTCCAAATGACCTTTTTTTGGAAAGTAAATAGTTCAAGGTATTTAGTAAGAGGTATGATGAGTTTTTTTTTTTTTTTTTTGAAGCTGTTATTTTTTTTGTCAGTTTTTTTGAAAATGAAGAAATTTAAATAAAATTTGTTTTTCACAATTTGTTTACATGCTGTCACCAGAGCAGTACAGCATCATAATATGACTGGTGTGGCAGTGATCAGAGGTACTGACATGACGGCATGTAAAGAAAAAAAAGTCAATATTTTTTTTCCTTTTTTTTTTGTACATACTGGGGCTAGAGCAGTGCAGCATTACCATAGTGATGCTGTACTACACTGGAAATGTAATTAGTATTTTTTTTAAATTATACTATGAATGCTTATAACAGTTCTGATCACTGTATATGAAATTATGAATGTCATCCATTCATTGCCATTGTGATAGCTATGATTGGCCACAGATTTCACATGGTACAGATGTGCTGTGATTGGCTCTGTACCATGTGATCTAGTACACAAGGAATGGCTATGAAGAAAGCTATTCATTGTGTGCCACTGTTATGCGACCACTGTGATTGGTCACAATGATCACATAGTACTGAGGCCTGGAGAGAGCCCAAGCTGTCCAGAGATGGTGTGAGTCTACATCTCCCTCATTAGGAAGAGTGTGAAGGGATATCGGTAGGAGGCAACCAATGATTCTGTGTCTAAGTGAGTATTCAGATTTAGAATACTTTATCAGGCTTTTTGTGCCCTTTTATTTAGGACGTGTTAGTCCTATTATGTTGAATACATCATTTATGTTCACTAGTTGATTATTGTGCACGTTTTTATCAAAATCCATATTGCACTTAGTTTGGTCTGGTTTCAGGCCTTTATATTTTTATGTATTATTTATGATGCATTTATAGTTTCATGCACCTTATATGATTAGTTTTGCACATATGTTTTGCCATTTGATTTTGGCACAGTTTTCTTTGCACAGTATTTTTTGTGCACTTTTATTTAGGACATGTTAGCCCTATTATGTTGAATACACTAAGTTCACTTGGTGACTATTTTTCACGTTGTATTTCATCACAATCTATATTGCACTTAGTTTGGTCTGGGTTCAGGCCTTTACATTTTTATGTATTATTTATGTTCACTTGCTGATTATTACTCATGTTCTCTTTGTCACAGTTCATATTGCACCTAATTAGGTCTGGATTCAGACCTTTATACAGATCACCTCTGTTTTGGGGTTATTTTTTCTGTCTCCCCACTCTTCGAATTATTGTGTCCTTAGTACTATTGATATTAGCGCAACACCATTTTATTTGTTTTATTTAAAACAAAGTTTGTGGCATATTCCACTGTGGGAGTCTTCTTGCTTGAATCTTCTATGTGAGATACTGGGGATGACAGAGGCCTGGGGCAATTGCTGGAGCATGCTTGTGAGTGTTTGTCGGTGCCATTGGAGAGGACCAGTGGCTTTGTGATTGTACCGAGGATCAATTCCCTGAAAATTATCGTTTGAGGCCTTCTATGCTTTGTGGGTCGAATTTTGAAGGTGAACGCGCACGCTAGCCGGTGGAGGATTTTTTTTTGTATGTTTCAGTGTGCACGTACTGAAGATTTACTTTTTTTTGGGGGGGGGGACTGCTTTTTTATTTAATTTTATATTTATGCATATTTTTTTGGGGGGGGGACTTAGTCACGTTTTGGATTGAGTTGCTCATCATTTTTTGGATTGATTATTTGGGACTGAGTCACCTTTCCTAGATATCATCGTTTGAATTATTCACTTGTGTCACTAGCACTTTATAGTTGTTTTTGCGGCCAGTACTGTCACTTGGTATTTTTTGCACCAATCCTCTGTATTTATATGGTATGTTCACATTTGGATGAGGGACACATTTATGTGTAGTCTATGCTATTCATTTTTTTCACTTATTATTCTTTAAGTAGCGCAGCACCCTGTCTGCTGGATAGCGTTGGACATGTGAGAATCGCCAACTTTGGCTTATCAGCAATAGGTGTGGGCGAGTCCCGGACAGTCTGGTATAGCACTCCAATGTACATTGCTCTGGTAGTAAGTATTGGATCATTTGTTTTCCTGTCTTATAAATATTGTGGCAGTGCAGTATCCTGCCACGGTAAAAATGAAGGTTATAACCCAGGATTCTCAACCATATAGGTTGAGGGGCTCCAGGCATTTCTCTTAATGCACAGAAAACTGGGTTGCCAGTTTCCTCTTTGGTTTGTAAAGCCCATTTTGGGACCTGTGGCATGGATATTTCTAAGTGATTTGGGAGGGATGAAATGTCCAATCCTGGGACCATGTTTTGAAAGCAGTCAGCACACTGATTGCACAGGTGTGTGCAGGCCTTTTTGTAGAGGCCTAACTATGATTCTGGGCTCCACCCTGGCAGACAGGAGGTCATTGCCCAGGAGTAAGGAGGGCTCCACCTAGGAGAGGTGGAAGCCAGACCAAGGGGCTGCTAGCTGTGTGCAAAAAGCCATATTTTGGAAGGAGGCTGTGTGTCATTCAAGGAGTTCAACACTGTGTGCTGAGACTAGCTAGTGGTATGGGAGATGCATATAAATGGAGGTACTGCTAACCAGCAGGGCTAACAAAGAGAGCCAGGAGGCTGAATATTTGTTTGTTTTGATGGTGAACACCCCTGCATGGGAAGCATGTTGTGGAACTTTCTTTTAAATAAAATTGGGCAAAAATAGCCCTTAAAAAAAAAATAAAGCGAGTGGTTGTGTGCTAGAAAAACTCTACCATTTGATGCTAGTTCCCACAATATATTATTACCATAGTAATATTCTTGTCAGTTATCCTTATTGACCATTCTTTTTGATATTTCCACAGATCTTAGGTCTTACATATGGATATGCTGTTGACTATTTCTCCCAGGGAGTTATAGTGTTTGAGATGACAACTGGAAATGATCCATTAACTTACCCAGATACTGACTCAGACACCGACGCATCAACAATCAGAGTCAGTAAGGTGGTCAAAGTCTCAGCCTGCAACTTTCATTCAAGTTTTCCCATGGACTTTAGTATGGATCTCCAGGACCTCATAGGGGATAAAGTAAATAAACACCAACTGTAGCATGCAAAAAATAGCTATTCTTTTATTAATATAAAAGTAGAATTTCATAGTTATTGCCTTTGTACCATAGACAACCTATTTTTGTATATTTTCACAGCTCCTATGCAAATGCCCCATCACAAGACAGAGGCTTGTTAACCTCCCTGGCGGTCTGATTATGTCAGTATTTTTTAATCCAAAGCTGTACATTGTTTTGCATGAACATGTGTTGTTTTATATTGTAGGTTTAGGAATAACTCACTTAAATCTGTCCAAACAAGAGTCTGGTAAACATCCCGGGTATGATAAAGTTTGAAACCTGAAATCATAACCTATAATATAAAAATTATAAAAAATATAATTTAATTCAATAATGTAATCAAACCAAAAACATTGACATTTGTCCAAACAAGGGTGTAATATTACTAGACACTACATATTGGTTTAGTAAATCGGGTATAAAAATTTTGAAACATGAGACTGCACAAAGCCCAATGTCACAATCAGGATAATGGAACCTGGTTTCCTTTCTGATTTTCCTTCCACTGTCATCTCGCTTCGAGCAGCAAACCACGCACATCCTAGTAGGTGCTGACTTTTTCTCGGTTGGTGGGATGTAGTTTCACGAAGTGTCTGCGTTGACAACGCCAACAGCACGACGACCTCTATTCATGGTGTTTGGTGGTTCACAAAGATACATTTGGCAATTTTCCAAATTAAGTCCGAATGAATAACAGGCTTGTCAATCTTTCCCTTTTTTTTTTTTTTTGGCATAATGTAGGTATTCCACATACATTGCTCACGAAGATGCCTGAAGATCTTCTTGTAGTACTTCTTTTGCTGTTTTCTCATTGCTGGGAAGAATGTCATTGCTTTGTAGGCTCTTTCAACACCTCCCATGGTGTTATTGTAGTCTATCACTATTTGTGGCTTCATGATTTCTTTCCCACCTTTTGTGCGTACCATAACAGTGGAGGTATTATGAATCATACTCCTTAGGCACACATCTTTCTTGTCACGCCATCTCAGTGCCATCATTTTGCCTTACTGCCAGGCAATTATTTTTCCAGTCTTCAGCTTCTTATTGGCAGCATGTCTCACCATTTAGCCCTAATGGTTTTATAGGCATCGTTTTTTTGTTTTGTAGAAGAAACTCAAAGTTCAGGAGACTTATAAAAGTTGTCAGTTGTTACGCAATAGCCCTGGTTTAGCAATGGCTCGATTAGAGAGAGAATCGAAGATATTGCCATTCCATAGTTGCTGTATTTTGGATTAAATTTTGTTCCTTTTCCAGTGTATCACTGAATTCCAAATGTAGCCAGTTGATGATTCGCATAGCATGTAGGATTTTATGCCAAATCGTGTTCTCTTTGATGCCATATATTGCACCTAGCTGAGCCTTCCCTTGTAGGCCATTAGACTTTCATCTATGCTGATATCTTTCTGGCACATAGCTCCATTGGAAATTCTTTAGAATCATTTGAGAATTCCCAAATTTTCTTTAGTTTTGGTACAGGATGAGTATTTTTGTCAAATTCTTCATTGTTTTCAAAGTGTCAACATTTCATGATCAGGGAAAATCTGTACTCTGACATGACCGTGCCCAAGAATGGAGTGGCAATTAATTTATTAGTTGTCCAATACCACTTCTACAGGGGTTTCCTCACCACTCCCTGAAGTATTATTAGGCCCAGAAATTTCCAAATGGCATCTTTGGTCACTGGTTCCCACTTTCTGCTTGGAAACTTCCAATGCAGAGAAGCCAATTGTTGCTCTTGGTACCGGTTTGTCTCATTAACAATTTTTTCAATAACCTCATCGGTCAGAAATAATTGTGAGTATGCCAAGGGATTGTCATGTTCGACATCTACTTTCATATCAGGTGCTCCAGCAATTGGGAATCTTGGGGGCGCTGCCTGATCTGTACCACAGTCAATAGCACACCAAGTACGCACATCACTGAGCTCAATCACAGAATCGTCGCTGTCATCACTTTCAGTGTCTGACGAATTTCCCCACAATCACTATCACTCAATTCTACAGGTGATTCTAATTCACTGTCGCTGTCTTCTAGCTGGTCTACAGGGACGCTTTTTCGATGCCATGGATGTTCTCAAGTTTCCAGGCAGAAAGAACGGTCGAAGTGCAAGCAGGGCACAGGACAAAGCACTAGGGACAAATCTGAGGTAAAATGGATTGATACAGTAATGTAATACTAACATATTGCAATGTATTGTGTGTGTGTGTCACATAACTTTTTTAAATTTCCTGCCGGTTCCACCTCCCCATATGTCCTGATGCTCGCAGAGAACGGAACCTGGAAGACGGATGCTGGCATTGGCAGGAGGACATGGCCGGGAACGCAGTGGGAGGACATAGCTGGACCGAAGGACAAGGTAAGCGCTAGAGGGATCTTTGCAGTGTAATCCCGAGTGTTGCTCGGGGTTACCGCTTCTGGCACTGAAAGTTAACCCTGAGCTACACTCGGGATTACCGCCAGGGAGGTTAAAGATCTGAGGAGCCACCCATTTTTCGAGGAGGTAGACTGGCTGAAACTGGAGGCTGGCGAAGTGAGTCCACAATTTACCATGGAGATGGAAGAAATCATACTTCCTTCCGATGAGGAACAGGAGACCCAGTTTACAGAAGAGGATGAGGAACTTTATTGAGGATTCTCTTTTATCGGCAGCAGATGGGGAGAAATACAAAGACCAAAGGTGCCATCAATTCCCCCTGCAAAAGAACCCCCAATCCTCTAAGAGCTGTAGACTGGCTATAACTGGAAGTTGGAGACAGTACTTTGTTTTTTAGGCGTATGTTGAACCAGCGTTGAGGGAAAGTTGGAGGCTGGTAGTTTTTTTTTTTTGCAGGCATTCGTTGGACCTGCTGTGAGGGGAGGTTGGAGACCGGTAGTCTTTTTCTTTTTCTTTTTTTTTTTCTCAGGCGTGCGTTGGGCTGACTGAAGAAAAGTTCAAGGCTAGTAGACTTTTTTTTCCCAGGCGTTTGTTGGACCAGCTGTGAGGAGAGGTTGGAGGCCGGTAGTCTTCTTCTGCAGGTGCGTGTTGGAGAAACTGTGAAAAGAGGTTGGAGGCTGGTAATTTTTTTTTTCGCAGGCATGCAGTTGACTAGATGTGAGAAGAGGTTGGTAGATGTTTTTTGCAGGCAGGAGATCTTGGGAGGAACTAATAGCTTTGGTTGGTATTTTGAGACTAGGTTAGTGATGTAGCTGAGGACAGAGTTGTGGATAACTTTGTAAGTTATTGTTAGAATATTGAATTTATTTTGTTGGGTGAGTGGCAGCCAATGGAGGGATTGGCAGAGAGGGGTAGCAGACACTGAGCAGTTGGTAGGGTTATGGACTGAAGGGGGATGGCTTATGTAAAGGTAAGTTAATGAAGAGGGAGTTGCAGTAGTCAAGGGAAGAGATGACCAGGGAGTGGGCTAGGAGTTTTGTGGTGTAATTGATTAGGAAGGGGTGTATTTTAGGGATGTTGTGGAGTTTTAAGGCAGCAGGTTTTGGACATTGATCAAATGTGGGGCCAAAACGATAGTTCAGAGTCCAGGATTACACCTAGTACCTCGGCTTGCGGGGACGGGTTGATATTTGAGCCGTTGATCTTGATAGAGAAGTCAAAGGAAGGGGCACATGGGGGAGAACATTTTATGAGCTCCAGTTTTGGGTAGATTGAGTTTGAGGAAGTGGTGCGACATCTAGACTGATATGTCTGTTCGGAAATTAGTGATTCTTGTGGCGACTGATGGCGTGACCTGTGGGGTAGAAAGATAGATTTGGGTGTCGTCAGAGTAGACGTGGTATTGAAAGCCATGGGAGGCTAATACCTGACCCAGGGAGGAGATCAAGAATAGGAGAGGTCCAAGAACAGAACCTTGGGGGACCCCGACAGAGAAAAGGAGAGGAGGAAGTAGAATTGTAAGTGACACTGAAGGTACGGTGGGATAGATAGGATGAGAACCAGGAAGAGTATATTCATGATGATCAAAGGAGTACAGTTTTGTGAAGAGAAGGGAGTGGTCCACCATGTCAAAGGCAGCAGAGGGGTCCAGGAGTAGAAGTACAGAATTTTGTTAATTGGTTTTAGCTGTTAGATCATTTGAGTTTTAGGAGAGCAGTTTCATTGGAGTGTTGAGGGGTCAAGAAAGTTCTCAGTAAGATGGCCACTCAGTTGGTTGTAGACTAGATGTTCAAGGAGTTTGAAGGAAAATGGGAGCAAGGAGAGCATAGGTTGATAAGATTGGTGGGGTCCAATGAAGGCTTTAAATATGGGGTTGACTAATGCATGGTTTAGAGAGTTGGGAAAGGGGCCAGAACAGAGGGAGAGATTGAAGATGTGAGTTTGAGATTATAGGACAGAGCCAGAGGGTGACCATAGCATTTGTGAGGAAACAGGTTCCAGGGGGCAGATGGTTAGGTGGGCGTTAGAAAAAAAGTTTAGCAACCTCATATATAGGAGCAGGGTTGAACGAGGGAAGTGTTGAGTGTGCCTGTGGACATGGATTTTTAAATGGGGGAGATATCTGTAAAGTGAAGATTTCATCATGAATTGTATCAATCTTATTTCTGAAGTGTTTAGCAATCTTCTGGGCAGTGAGTGAGTTAGTGGGTGGACACGGTGGAGGACAACGTAGAAAGTTGAAGGTAGAGAAGAGTTAATAGGGACTGGATGAGAAGTTAATGAGAGAGAGAAAATGGGTCTGCTTGGCAGTGCAGAGGCAATTTATTGTATTTTTGGAGACCAGATTTATGTTGGTTGAAGTCTTTGTGAGACTTAGTGTTACGCCACAGGCACTCAAGAGCAAGGCTATGTTTTTTTGAGACTTCTGGTGTCATCTGTTTCCCAAGGTCTTAAGGAACCTATTATAGACAGAAGTGGCTAGGTTGGGACAGGACAAGGATAAGATTTTGTCATAGAGCTGGTCAGTAGCAGAGAAGAGAAGGGTTGAGGTGGTGAAGGTTTCTATGAGTAACTGTTAGACGTTTGGAGGGAGAGCAGGTCGAAGACAGTAAGAGTGAACTAATAAGGTGGTGATCAGAGAGAGGGAAAGGATTGTTAGGTTGCACAGAGTACATAGGGGAATACAAGGCCAAGGGTGTTGCCATCAGAGTGAGTAGAAGCATCTACCCATTGCTTCAGGTCAAGAGGAGGTAAGACTGCAGTTTAGAAGTAGCAGAAGTGTTAGTACTAACAGGGATGTTGAAGTCAGAGTGATTTTGTGTGAATTTCAGAAGCGAGAAAGTAGGGTAGCCAGACAGAGAAGCCATCAAAGAAGGTTAATACCTGTCCAGGGGGCTGGTAGATCACAACAATTCTTGGAGAAAATAGACTAATACAATGTGCCCCAAGAGGACACCATCAGAGTGGGAGGTAGGTAAAGTACCTGATGGGTGCTGTGGAGGGCTATAAGAGTTTTCTGTTGGTGTGCATTGGACCGGCTGTGAAAGGAAGTTGTAGTGTTATTCCCTTTTTTTTTTTTTTGCGTGCGTTGGACCGACTATGAGGGGAGGTTGGAGGCCACTTCTTTCAGGTGTGTTAGTTATACTGGCTGAGGGGAGGTTGGAGTCCGGTGCTTTTTTTTTTACAGGTGAGTTGGAACAGCTATGAAAGGAGGTTGGAGGCTGGTACTTTTTTCAGCCAGATGTTGGACTGGCTATAATGGAAGGTGATTGCAAATATATGTAAGCGAAACCTCTATTTTCTAACCATTTTTAAAAAAATCATTTAGATTGTATGTATGTCTATGCTATGTATGTCACATTTTAGAAACGTTAGTGTAGAGTTAGGGACCGCACTTTGCCGAGGGACCTTGACGTGGCAGTACAGATTTACATATATTTGAACAGTTTGTTCGGTTTACATTGGATACATTAGCAAACAATTTAAACTTTTTTTTTTTTTTTTTTTTTTTTTTACTAGCTGCTGGGCAGTGTGCTAAAGGATTTGTGTACTGTGTGAAGTGCTGTTCTTCAGTGACGAATCACACTTTTGTGCATTTTTGCAATGTATGTTAACACATGTTGTAGTGCCATCCAGTGTTAGTAGTTCATATGTACTGTAGATGTTTAACTGTGACTCAACCACATGGCTACATTGCTTCTCCCCATGGTTTTGAGGCCTTGCTAAAAAGCATTTTTGCACTAAAGTAAAACTGTACAAAAGCCACATAATTACTGACACTTGAGGTTCTTTTGGACCTTACAGTTCATTGCTGTGCATTAGACTAATATATGAGAAACATGCATTCCCTGTGTTATGTTAAGCTAAGCAATTTGTTTGCTTGGGTTGCCCATGTAACAAAATGCAACAAAAATGAGACGTGCACTTTTTTTTTTTTTGTGTGCACCCCATGGGGTATGTACATTAGTGTTCAGATCAATGGGCATTGCTTTCCTGTGTTTGCTGTGTATTTGGAATACACCTTAAATGGAGTTCAGCAGAACCCCATTGTCTATACTTGAGCAGTACACATGGCAGTACAGAAGTTTGACCTAGGACATAGCATGTTCCATTAAGATGCATCTGAACTGCAGGCAAAGCAGGTCAAACACCGCCTTTTCTTGTCAAAAGCTGCTTTCCCATTTGAATGCAGCAGAATATGTTTAAAATAGAATTGCAGTGTTTTGATTAGAATTGACATTGTCAATAAAACCTGCTTGAGGTGATTGTAGCCGTATTAGTGCATACCCCGAAAGCTTGTCCTCAAAATTGTATGTTAGTGCAAATAAAAAAAAGTATCATGGACAGTACTCAATTGTTTCTGTCAATAAAACCTGGAAGCTGTTTGGTTTTTATGGAGAGTTGCACTAGATTGTGCACTCTCCAGTTTTAGTAAATAACCCCACTGTGTTCATTCAGAAAAGGGCAGGGCTGATAAATGACCGAATCAGAAGGAATGGGGAACCTGGACAGGAGGGGCGTTGGAGGCAGCATTTACTAGAACTGATTGACTGTATTTCCTCCTGCAGCTGCTGAATGCCAGCAGGAGGGAGAGGAGGAAAATCTGGCTTTCAGCTGCTGCAGGAAGATTCAATAGAGCTGATTGGTTCTACTCAGGGGCGGACTGACCATTTGGAAACTCGGGCACTGCCTGAGGGCCGGGGTCAGTAGGGGGCCCCATGAGATGCCCCTGGTACCTTTTTATCAAAGGCTTTTTTTGAGTTTGGGAAAGGACATGAGTTGTCAGTCCGCCCCTGGTTCTACTAAATCGTGTCCCCCTCCCCAAGTGTGACAGGGATGCTGCACCGGCCCCCTGGAGCATGGAGTTGCTGATGCCCCTCTCAATGTGGTGCCCGGGGCACATGCCTGTGCCCCCCCATCCTGTTTTGGCCCTGCGCATCAGCATCCTGTAGATCACATCATTGTATCCATCTACCGTAAGTGAGCTCAGGGAAAGACATGCCAGTACAGTGTCCACTCACCTACAGAAGACATGAGCAGAGAATGGACTGATGTTTGTTCTGTAGAGGATGAATCTTGCTCCCCCATCTTCTCTCTCCTCTTTACTAGCATAGACATCCCCTACATCATCACCCACTCACTTACTCTGCTGGATCATACCAATAGTGCACTACTCGGGGGGCAGAAGATGTACTAACTACAACAAAGTAAAAACAATCATGCTGAAGTTAAACGTGCTGAGTGGAGGCACGCAGAGCACACAGACCTGGACACAAACTTGTCATGTACCTCTACACTCAGCTATATCTCCTTCCCTGGCCTAGAACTACATCATACAACACTGATAAAGTTCAGGACTGAACCATTACACAAAGAGTGGAGGAAGCACAGAAGAAAACTTTTCTCATGTCTTGTTACGCAGCAATAATTAAAAATAACGTTTGTATTAGGGTTGCACTGATGCCTTTTTTTTCAGCAAGTACAAGTAACAAGTACTCGCTGATACCAATTACTGGTACCTTTTTGTTGAGCGATTTGAGCCCATACAAAATGAATGGATCAAATTGCACTGCAAATCGCACCACACCCTGAGGGAAAGGTATCGGAGCATTTGCACAAGTACTCATGCAAATGCTTCATATCGGCACCGATACTGGTATAGGTGCAACCCTAGTTAATGTTAATATAGTATACATAACTGTATACAACTACTGTATGTAACAAATGTGGGACTTTACCTTCACTGGTTCTCTGTACTCTTTTCAGGGTATAGTACAATCTCTGTGAGGATGTCAAGTGACGAAACGCGTAGGGTGGAGCCTTGGAGTGACGTCACCATGCCCTCTGAGCTGTCGGCGTCAGCGGATACTGAAGCAGGCTTTTTTTAATTTGTGCTGTATATGCTGTTCAAGCTAGTGTTGGTTTTGACACTGTGGAATGTAAGTGTAAAATATGGACTGTTTTTTTATGAATAACCTTGCCGTAGGATTTTACACTATTGGTTTCCCTCTCTTCCTTTGAGTTTTATGTCAAGAAGATATTAATGTTCATTGAATCGCCTCCCTTTTGCTGGCTATCAATCTGCAGATCGTTGCTCCTAGAGCGAAAACGTGTGTGCTGGTTTATAATTTGACCGGCATGTTGCTCTGATTTTTTTCACGTATATTTTTTTTTATACTGAAGGACACTATCATTGGACATTTTTTGAATATATATATATATATATATATATATATATATATATATATTTATTTATTTTTATTTTTTTTTTATTGTATACAAATTTTTTTATAATGCTGGATTATTTTTGTTTGATGAAATGAGTTTTTATATTTGCAATTAAGAATATATTTTGGTTTTTGATACACTTTTCTTCAGGTTTTTTTGCTTCTTTTTAATGTATGTATTTTATTTTTTTTTTAATTTTGTTGATGGTTTGTTGTGATCATTGATGATTTGGTTAGAGTGCTACCTTTTTTTTATGTTTTTTGTCACCTTTTTACCTTGTTTGAGAGTGAGGTTTTAGCTGCTTTTTTTTATTTAGATATATTATATCTTTGGTTAATTCGTTTTTTTTTTTTTTTGTGGCGCGATCCATACCCTTTACAGTCTGCCCGAGTATATTCCCAAAGAATGTACACGCTGTTCTTTACGTCATAGAGACAGTCTGAAGTAGAGAGGAAAGGGACAATGAAAAGAAAACATGCCCCCCAGTTTTGTCCCTAGCCTAAATGAAAGAGGATCGATCCCCTTCCGTGTGGGTTTTTTTTTTTTTCTCAGCAGACTTAATTATACCCAGAGGTAGGTGAGTGTAAACCAGTGTTTCTCAACTCCAGTCCTCATGGACCCCCAACAGGTCATGTTTTCAGGATTTCCCACAGATGAAACAGCTGTGGTAATTACTAAGGCAGTGAAACTGATCAAATCACCTGTGCAAAATAATGGAAATCCTGAAAACATGAACTGTTGGGGGTCCATGAGGACTGGAATTGAGAAACACTGGTGTAAACTGACACAAGTCAGTTTACATCCACATAGGGATGAATGGACCATTCGATCAGGTACACCTGAAAAACTGACAGGCGGACCTGATCAAACCCGTTGTTTGAAATGGGACTTAGTGCTGGCATCAGCAGTGCCGTGACTCATCTTTTGCCCCGGGTGAAGATGCCAAGCCATAGGTGGGTTGAAAACGGTATGAAATTTGTGTCGATCATCAAATTGTTCCTTTTTTGCATCATTGGTGTGCCAGCTGCGACACATGATTTTCATGCTGCAATCGAAAGTGCCTGATCCAACATGCTTTTTTTTTTTTTTTTTTTTTACAAAACAAATGTCACAATCGCATGAGCTATTTTCGTTTTTTGATAAGAATGTTTGAATTTCGACTCCTCTATGGCCAGCTTAACAATAGTTGTGATACACACAGTCAACTGAAGAGTTTAACAGTGCACAGATATGGGGTTAACAGTGGCAAAAGAAAAAATGTACGTGTGTTAATGGTGTCACTTGAAGGAAAAAATCCTACGGCATCACTGGCGTCAGTCTGGGGAGGACTGATTGGCCTCTACCGTATGTCAGTGAAATGAAGGAAGGGAAATTGGCTCCGTGGGGTGCAAGGAACTAAAGTGGGAGTCTCAAAGAGGAAGGGGGACTAAAAGGACTTGGATTGATTTGGATGTGTGGCCAGTGGTGTATTTAGGTTTTGTGCTGCCCTAGGCAACACAAAAATCATCCGTGCCCCCCCCCCCCACTGAGAGAGCCTGACACCAAACCCCCCCCCTGCCCCCTGACAAAGAGAGAGCCTTCAACTACAACCGCCCTCCATACACTGGCTACCCCTCAGTGTGAGAGAGAGAAAAACACTCACCTTCACAGCTCCAGACATGCTCTGGAATGAGAGCCATGCTCTGCATACACCATCAAGCAGCCACAGCCTCTCTTGCATCCCACCTCCTCCCTATGCCGCATGTGTCCCTTCTTCCAGGGATCGGTGCTGCCCCCTGAAAAATGCCGCCCTAGGCAGGTGCCTTGTTTGCCTTGTGGTAAATACACCCCTGTGTGTGGCTATCATTGTTTGTTTGACAAGCAGTGAGGAGGGAATGTCACCTCCTCACAGCCTGTTTTAACCATGAGAATGCTGACACCCCATTCATGGTGACATACCATTACATTTTTGCCACTGAACACCACTGAGTGGTTGCATCTGCTTGTTCAGGTGGGTGGTCAAGGGTGGTAAAATTGCAGCTTAACTGTCTGCTTGCACCACCCCACCCCCCTGTGTGAATGAGCCCTGAGGTCTTGTTTACATGTGTGGTCTGAGATCTGGACATTCCACTGTAGGACTCCACACACTGACTGCTTGACACCCTTTCTCTTCCTGCTTACCTTTATCTCTTCCAACTGTTGTGCAGTCTAGCTCATTTTTTGTTGTCATTTAAGGTGGCCATAGATTTTTTTTTTCTTCAGCCCACTGTGACATGCTGGCTGTCTGTCCATGAACAACATTAATTTTCTGGACTCAGGCCGGGACAAAGGCATGCTGGGACAGCACTAGAAAATCTGTGACTGTCCCAGCCAATTCCTGACAGTTGGCAACTATGCTTTTAAAACCAATACTTTTTTTTTTTTTTTACATTTTGGATAAGGTAAGGAAGGGTTAGTTCCCATGTGGCGTTTTTATTGCTATCTGCTTCCCTATTGAGAAGATTCATGCTATAGTTCTGGCGACCATTGTCACAGGGAGTAAAGCTGGCCATACACATAGATTTTTCTTGTTTTAAACCCAAATCCGAGAACAATTACCTTCAGTTGTTTATAGCAATAAAACATTCCTTGGGAGGTCTGGCTTTGGATTGCCTTGTGCCAGCTACTAATGTATCCAATGCTGGCCTCCTTTATTGGTGGCAGGACTATGGCTTTCTGACATGTGCCAAGATTTGTGACCTCTCCATATCCTGACATTTCCGTGTGGCTTCACCTTCCCCTTTCTTATAATACTGTAGCCCCCTTGTTCTAAACAGAGGATACTAGCCTAAATTTAGTATTTTGCTGGGTGGCAGTCAGCCCAGACTAATTGTATAGATCTCACCTGTTTTTCCCTAGGCTTCAGCTGGGATGTGATTTCTTACTGCTGGCAGTAGGTGTCACTGGTACCACTGGCCATAGAATGAGATTTCAGAAACAGGCACAGTGATGAATATTTGTCCTTCAGCCAATCTAGTAGGAGGTTCAGATCACTGGTGCATGCTGGGGGGGGTATAAATATTTGGGACAGACCATGTTTGCTCTTTTCACCTGGGCTGAGGCCTGGGGTGGTCCTGTTGGATGGAGCTCTGCTATTAGGCCCAATAGCCTGTTTGGGGGTAATGTGCTGAAGTGGTCCTGAAGCTGTCTTGTCTAGTGTGTGGAGGATGTTGTGCCAAGGAGAAGATCCAAGGAGGGCACCCTTGCTGAAGAGAGCCAGGAGGGGGGGGGGCTGGTCTTTCAGATGTGCCTGGTGACTCACTTGGAGGATGTACTGAAATTGGGGAACGTGCTTGCAGTATTGTCAGCCAGCTTAAAGGTTGTGAAGCTGGACTTTGCTCTGGAGAGTCAATAAGTGATCTGCTATGGTATCTGAGCCCCTTAACCGTCACCTCCTTCTGCTATAAAACTCTAAAAAGACAAAGTGACTGGTGCCCAATATTTAGTCTGTCCCCCATTTTAGCCATGGACCTTTGGGGGTGCTGCAATAATGAAGTACCTTGTTCTCTCCTGGGGGAGTATCATCCATCCTGAAGCAGCCCCCTCAACAGGGAAAATACCTTCATCTTGTGGAAGGCATTCAACTTAAGTGCCCAGTGTTTTCATGACCACCGCTTCCTTTCTCAAGTAGCTGTGGGCCTCCAGGCCTTCACCCTCCTTCTCACTAGATCACCCTGGACATTTGTACATATATTTTTGGTATGGGAAATTATTTGAATGCTCACAAGGTTTTATTTATCTTAAAGTGGTATTGAATCCAAAAGCAAACATTTTGGAACTTACCAATGTCGTGGCTGCATTAGTTTTATTTTTTTTCTTTTCTTTTCTTTATTTTTTTTTTTTTACCTTGTGATCCTGTCAAGTCTGTTTTCAACAGAACAAGCTGTCCTCCAGATGTAGCAGTTACAGGGTTGAGACAAACCATTTAGCGCTGACAGGGTGGTCACAATGATCAGTTATTTAATGTTTCAGCACCACAAGCGGTAACCCCGAGCTTCACTCGGGAATACCCTGCAGCATTGCTCCGGGATCCCTTCTGCACTTACCTTGTCCTTTGCTCCCGCGATGTACCCCCTGCAGCGTCCTCAGCCATCTCCTCTGACCAATGCCATCATCCGGGTTCCGGTCCTTGCGACGTCTGGACGTACCCAGCGGGAAATTTAAAAATTTTAAAAAGTGACATTCACTCTATACACTAAAATCACATAGTAAAATATTACTGTATCAAACCATTCACATATATTTTGTCCCTAATGCTTTGTTTGGCGCCCTGCCTGCATTTTTACTGTTCTTTCTGCCTGGAAACTGAGAAATGTCCATGGTGTTCAAAAAGCGTCCCTTTAGGTCAAAAGCGGTTTTAGACCAGCTAGAGAACAGCGATAGTAAATTAGAACCACTTGCAGAATTAAGTGATGATTCGTGGGGAAATTCGTCATCATATACTGAATGATTTTGCAACTAAGATCAGTGATATGCGAACTTGGCGCTCTATTTAAAATTTCAGTGTTTTTGGTTTGATTACATTATTGAATTAAATGTATTATTATTTTTATGATTCTATTATAATTTTATGATTTCATGTTTCAAATTTTATCAAACCCGAGATGTTTACTAGACTCTTGTTCGGACAGATTGCAGTGAGTTATTCATAAGAATTACAGGCCTACAATAAAAGACATATTTGCATGCAAAAAAGTACCGCTTTGAGCAAAGATATACTGACATAATCAGACCGCTAGGGAGGTTAAGTAAAACCTTTATCTAAAAAGGAGAAAAACCGTTGCTGAAATGTCTTAAAAACAGTGTGAGCTGGAACTTCAATTTGCTAGTGTATCTAAATGTGCTAGTACAGCTATGTTCAAAATAATAGCAGTCCAACATCACTAACCAGATCAATCACTGTTTTGGTATAAATTATATTTCTACATGGCAAATAATTTACTAGTAGGCATAGTAGAGTAATAGAAAACCAAATGACCCAACAGTCATGAAATGCATGATGCTGATTCTGTGTAATTGAATGACTAATTGAAAGGGGCGCGTTCAAATTCAATTAGTGAGGTCATGCAGTCTGTGAAAAAACATGATGTCAAACAGGTGGCCCTTATTTACAAAGGCAGCAAATGTACATGCTGAGTATATATTCTCTCTGAAAATCTTAGCAAAATGGGTAGTTCCAGACATTGTTTGGAAGAACAAGGTACTTTCATAAAAAGTTGATTGGAGAGGGGAAAACATAAAGAAGTGCAGAAACTGATAGCCTACGCAGCCAAATTTATCTCAAATGCTTTAAAATGGCAACCAAAAGCAGAAGACATGGAAGAAAGTAGAAAACTGCCATTCTGATATTTCAAAATGCATTAAAATGGTAAAGACTCAGCCAATGCTCAGCTCCAGGGTGATCAGAGAAGGCCTGAAGTTACCTGTGACTACTGTAACAATTAGACAATGCCCAATGATGTGAAGCCAAGCTGTCGGCAAGAAGCCCCCTGTAAAATCCCATTGTTGAAAAAACTACATATGCTGAAGGTTACAATTTGCCAAAGAACACATTGACTGGCCTAGGGAGAAATGGGGCAAGATTTTGTGGACTGATGAAAGCAAGATTGTTCTTTTTTAGGTCTCGGGCCGACAGACAGTTTGTCAGACGACCCCCAAACACTGAATTCAAGTGCAAGCATCATGATTGGGATGTTTCTCATACTCCGGTGTTGGGCCTATTTATCGCATACCAGGAATTGTGGATCATTTTGAATACATCAAAACACTTGAAAAGGCCATGTTGCCTTATTCTAAAGAACAAATGCCCTTGAAATGGGTGTTTCAACAAGACAACAACCACAAACACCCTAGTAAGTGAGCAGCATCTTGGTTCCAGACCAATAAGATTAATGTTATGGAGAGGCCAGCCCAATGCCTGGACCTTAATCCAAAAGAAAACTTGTATGGTGACATCAAAAATGCTGTTTCTGAGGTAAAACCAAGAAATGTCGAGGAATTGTGGAATGTAGTGCAATCGTCCTGTGCGCTGATGGCTCGTGAGGAGAGCTGGTAATCAGCATTCTTCAGAGGGGACATCTACACTGATCATCAGGGCACTGATGATCTCTGTAGCCCCATTAGTGCCACCTGTCATTGCCCATCAATGCCACATATCGGTGCCTACCAGTGCACATCAATGCCACATATCAGTGGCCATCTGAGCTGCCTTTCAGTGCCAACTATCAGTGCCAGTGAGTGCTGCCAGTCAGTGCCGCCTGACCGTTCCAGTCAATGCTACCTAACAGTGCCTATCAGTGGCATTTATGAGTACTGCCTTTCAGTGATGTCTGTGAATGCCCACCAGTGATGCCTGTCAATGCCCATCACTGCAGCTTCATTAGCGCACATCAGTGAAGGAGAAAAATTATTCATTTACAAAATTTTATAACAGAAACTAAAACTTTTTTTTACAAAATTTTCAGTTGTTTTTGGTTTATCAAATGATAAAAAAACCCAGAGGTGATTAAATACCACCAAAAGAAAGCTATATCTGTCTAAAAAATGTGATCAAAATTTCATATGGGTACAGTGTTGCATAACCGTACAATTGTCTTTTAAAATGTGACAGCGCTGAAAGCTGAAAATTGGCCTGGGCAGGAAGGGGGTGAAAGTGCCCTGTAGGCAAGTGGTTAAAATGTCTGATTACACTTTATTTAACTCTGTATTTTTGCTTCCGGTATTATTGAGATCAATTTCCATTCCTTTTTGTCTGTCTGTCTTCTTTGGGTCTATCTCCATCTTATATTAATCAATGTTTTTAATTAATATGTTAACGCCCCCTATATTGGGGGGGCTGATATATATTTTGGATTTTGTTTCATGTATGCTTTGAGGAAGGCTTTAGCCAGAACACTTTTATAGATCATATCATGTCCGTGTTGTACTAATAAAGACTGTTTATGAAGAAGTGATCGTGTTGCTGGCAATATCTTTACATATTCCACAGAGAATTAAATCCTTTAAAATTCTGCAAAGTGTCCATATTTTAGTATCCATGACGTTTGAAACCCTGTTGAAGCCAGGGCTCCTGCTACAAACACTGTAGGTGCGACCCCCCCCCCCCCAAGTGAGCCTTCACCTCTTGGTCTCCCAGCAGTTAGACATAACTTGACTGAATTTGGATGACACTTGGCTACGCTGTGTAAGCTCTGGAATCTCAGGAGATGAATAGGAGGTTCCCAGCCGAGAAACTATACTTGAGGATACTATGGCCAGCTAAGCTACCGGGAAATTATTGTCCTAATCATAAATGACAACTTCAGATCCTGATGAGGAGCCTAAAGACCACTACATCTGCTGGATATATACTGTATATAGGCTAATCTGCATCCAACTGGATGTTGGTAGTTCCAATGCTTCAATCTCAGGTTAAGCTCACTCTTGCAGGAATCAACTGCCATTCATGACCACAGAGGTTACTTGTCAGGTTGAGATCCTGATAACCTTATTTGTTGTAGATCTATTGAATTGCTTGTTGGTTTAGAGGCCAACCCTTGGCATTCAAGGCTTTGTATCTTACAGTGTCTGACAGCAAATTCTGGGAAGCCAGAAGGACTGGCAACTCTGAATGGGAGATACCTCTGAAAAAGTTGAATAATCTTGCATTCCTTCTTGATAGCAAAGTTAGGACATTAAAATTTTGTGTCTGTTTAGAGCATAACTGAGGGTCCCTAGGCTGTGTTGCCAAAACAACTTCAATGTCTGGGATTCACTGCAACTCTGATGCTGGACACTTTGGCATACATCATTGACCTTGGACTAGGAGGTCAATCAGGTGAATACCCAACAAAGTGAATAGATTGTGACGATCGGTATGCCAGGTAGCTAAAAAGATTAACTGGTTTTAGTCACCACCAAGGGACTTGTCTCATATGTGGGGTCACGGTTTCTGGTGCAGGAAGCAAATCTTTCATTACTGTAGAAAACCTGATTATACAAAGTTCTCAACCTTCCAGTGAGTCCAAAAGACTGCATGGATTACTGCAGACTACGTTGCTAACATTTTGAGACCATGGCATGCAAAGAGATGAGAGAGAGCTATGACTTGTTCCAAGCGAGATACTATTACTGTCATGTTTTCTGAGGGCAACTCTACAGTATTCTCCTGAGTGTCTAGGACTGCTTCCAGGAACACCATTATTGTAATGAGATTAGTTGTCTTCCCCAGTTGATGACCCGTCCAGATTTGATCAGAGTCTGAATCAGAATTTTGCCAGGACATTGAGGATGTTGAGCCACCAGTAGGCTGTTGTCCAAATAAGGAACACCTGTAGCCCTTGCTCACGAAAGATGAGCCCTACTGGAAGTAATATTCTGGAAAATGTTTTGGGTATGTGGAAAGGCCAAAGGCAAACTCTCAAACAGCCAAGCAAAGATACTTGCAAAAAGAATGGTATACAGAAATGTGTATATACACATTTGCTAGATCTAGAGACAACTTACAGCTGCTTTATCTGATTGCTTGAGTGACTGACCACAACAACTCCATATGAAGCTTTGGATCTTGATCCTTCCTTCAGCTTCATGCCTAAGTCTACTTTTCGACTAAGAACAATAGAGAATATAATCCTTGACATTTTCTCTGCACAGATGGCTCACTGTTGAAACAACTTAGAAGAGGTATATGCAGTCTGTAAATGAATCCATAGGGCTCGACTGACCACCACGGAATACTAGAGGAACAACATATTGCATCTATAGTGGCTGTACTGCATCACTTTCCACTTTAGTTTCACTCAGGCATCAAACACCACAGAGACTTCATAACTGACCAAGTTTTGATTTCATCTCGTCTAAAATATTCTTGGCTACAGAAGTGAGCTCCAATACAGGCCACAAAACACTGCCTAATGGTAGTATAAACCACCTTCATTTCCAAATTTGTTTTGCTGTTCTGAGGCCTCTGCAACAGATGTTGCTTCATGCATCTGGCTAGTCTGATTAAGATTCCTTGGCCAACTGCCTGTGAAGTAAAGTTGGGCTTTACAGAGAGTTTATTGCACCCTCTGCTAGCAGGAAGACACATCTGGCCAGTCTGATGAAGACTTCTTGGCCAGCTGCTTCTGAGGCAGATGTATCCTTTAAACAAACCTAGCTGCTTGATTAGCCTAGTACCTGAGCGTTAGCAACAAACGATCCATCCAGCCAGTTTAAACAGAGTCAAAGCATCCGCCTTCTTGTCCCCTGCTGCCTCTGATATGTAAACCTGGTGTAAAAGGATGACACATCTGGCCAGTCTGATGAAGACTCCTTGGCTAGTAGCTTCTGAGGCAGAGATGTCCTTTAAACAAACGCCACTGTTTGATTAGGCTTATTATTTGACAATTAGTGACTATAGATCTTTGCAGTCAGTCTGATCAAAGTCAAAACATCTGCCTTCTTTGCCTCCTTATTCACTGCTGCCTCTGACATGCAACTTGACATAGCATCTTGGCAGGCAAGCCCAATCAGGATGATCATCGTAGTGAGATTTCCTTTAGCCTGCCTCTCCTGGTAGTGACTTGAACTCATAGTGGTTCTTTCAGTGCTAAAGAGAACTTATCACTGTTGAAGGAACAAGTTGCCTCTTTTCCTCTTGAGAAGTGGTGCTGGTGTTGAAGGCTGGAGAGATTTGTAATCCATTATTCCCATGATGTGCACTCTTTTTTGGGCTAGAATATACCTACCTGACCCTCACCTTAATGATCATGGCTGGTCTCTAGGTAAGCTTATGGTTACTGGCTCATAGATGAGCTGAAGGACTGTAGTCAAAACAAATGCCTGGGAGTACTGGCCAGGATATTAGCATTTATACACTACAAGTGTTTGAGGTGATTGTAGCTCTAGCCCTGCAAATTGTACACTAAAAGTGGTAATGCTCACATCCATCTGCAGAGCATTGAAGGGTCAAAGCCCCACTCACAACTGCGATGACAGCTGTCCACAATTAGCCCCAGTGACCCAAGAGCCAACCAGTTGCAGCGCCAAGGGCCGCCAAAGCAAACTGACCCCAGTGCAAGTGTGGGCAAGGTCTGAGACACATCAGACAGAAGCAATTACAGATTGATGTCCAACAGGCAAAGTACTGAAGGCAATGCAACTAAACAGAACACTGAAATTCACTCAGGCATTAGAACTATCATGTTAATGCATAGCAGTCATAAAATGCATAGCAATCTTTAGTACTGAAGAGTTAATATATCACTGGCAAAGCAATGAAGGATTAATACACACCAAATAATTAGCGCTGGCAGGTTAACCTACACCAGGCAAAGACACTGCAGAGGTTAATACAACAAACCGAACATTTAGAGCAGTGGTCTCCAAACTGCGGCCCTTTGCTTGCTTTTATCCAGCCCTTGGGGCACGATTTCATTCACCGACACCAATAAAGGGACACAGTTCCTCCCAATGACATCAATGATGGACCATAGTTCCTCCCAATGACACCAACAATGTGGCAAAGTTCCTGCCAATGACACCGATTGAGCACAATTCCTCCCAATGACACCAACAATGGGGCCCAATGGCACTAATGATGGGGCACAATTCCTCCCAATGATGCCAATTATGGGGCACAATTCCTCCCAATGACACCAGTGATGGGGCACAATTCCTCCCAATGACAACAACAATGGGGCACAGTTCATCCTAATGACACCAACAATGGGGCCCAATGACACCAATGATAGGGCACAATTCCTCCCAATGATGCCAGTGATGGGACACAGTTCTAATTACACCAGTGATAGGGCACAATTCCTCCAAATTACATCAATGATGGGGCAGAATTCCTCCCAATCACACAAATGATGGGGCACTATTCCTACCAATGATGGGGCACAATTCTTCCCAATGACACCAAGGATGGGGCATTATTTACTCCAACTGATGCTGGGACTTTTTCTACCAACGATAGTCACAGTGCGGCCACTCTAATGTCTTAAGGACAGTAAACTAGCCCTTTGTTTAAAAAGTTTGGAGACCCCTGATTTAGAGCATTAAATACATAGTAAGCCAAACCTGAAGAGCCAGGCACTGCTGAGTTAAAAGGAAAGACTCAACTCTGCAATAGCAAACACCCTGTACAGCCCATGCATTAGCAGTACTGCAGACACAAACCACAACCTGTGAGGCATTGACAAAACAGACAGAACTGTGAAAGAGCCAGCAAAGGTTCACGTGTGATGCCTGCTTTAGCAGTGCATGTTAACAGCATAAACAGTGGGGAAAATAATTATTTGATCTACTGCAGATTTTGTAAGTTTGCCCACTTACAAGGAAACGAAGGGTCTATAATTTATATCATAGGTGTATTTTAAATGATAGAGACAGAATATCAACCAAAAATCCAGAAAAAACACATGATACAAATGTTATCAATTGAATTGCAGTTCAGTGAATAAAATAAGTGTTTGATCCACAGGCAAAACATGACTTGGTACTTGGTAGAGAAACCCTTGTTAACAAGCATAGAGGTAAGACGTTTCTTGTAGTTGGTTACCAGGTTTGCACACATCTTAGGAGGGATTTTGGTTCACTCTTCTCTAAATCCTTAAGGTTTCTTGGCTGTGGCTTGACAACTTGAAGTTTCAGCTTTCTCCATAAATTTTCTATAGGATTAAGATCTGGAGACTGGCTAGGCCACTCCATTACCCTAATGTGCTTCTTCTTGAGCCACTCCTTTATTGCCTTGAAAGTATGTATTGGGTCATTGTTATGCTGAAGAGAAGAAGGTTCTTACTCAAGATCTTACAATACATGGCCCTTGTCCTTTGGCCTCTCAATGCGACAAAGTTGGCCTGTACCTTTAGCAGAAAAGCAGTCCCAAAGCATTAAGTTTCCACCTCCGTGCTTGACTGTAGGGATGGTGTTCTTAGGGTCAGTCAGCATTTTTCTTCTTCAAAACAGGGCGAGTCGAGTTAATGCCATATAGCTCAATTTTGGTCTCATCTGACCACAGCACTTTCTCCCAATCCTTCTCTAAATCATTTAGATGTTCATTGGCAAACTTCAGACGGGCCTGTACATGTGCCTTCTCTTGAGGAGGGGGACCTTGCGAGCACTGCAGGATTTCAATCCATGTGTATTGTGTATACCAATGGTCTGTTTGATGCCTGCGGGACCAACTGACGAGATCATTCACAAACTCCTCCCATGTCGTTCTGGGCTGATCCCTCACTTTTTTCATGATCATCCTTACCCCATAAGGTGAAAACTTACATGGAGCTCCAGACCAAGGGCGATTGATTACTATTTTGTATTTCTTCCATTTGCGAATATTAATTCCAACAGTTGTCTACTTCTCACCAAGCTTCTTGTGGGTAGTCTTGTAGCCCATTCCAGCCTTGGGTAGGTCTACAATCTTGTCCCTGACGTCCTATGACAGCTATTTGATCATTTGACCATGGTGGTGAGGTTTGCATGGAAGAAAGATTCTGTGGACAGGTGTCTTTTATACACATAGCAAGTTGTCATTAGGAGCACCTTCTTAAATTGACAGGACTAATCTGTGTACCACATGAGCACATAGCCAGTCTGTGGGAGCCAGAATTATTGTTGGTTGTTAGGGGATCAAACACTTATTTTACTCACTGAACTGCAACTCAATTTACATTTGTATCATGTTTTTGTTTGGATTTTTGGTTGTTGTTCTGTCTCTATCTTTTAAAATACACCTATGATAAAAAATTATACACCCTCATTTCTTTTAAAGTGGGCAAACTTACAAAATCTGCAGGGGATCAAATAATTATTTTCCCTACTGTACCTGTAGGTAACTCCTCACGTATAACAGCAGCTAATTACTATAGTCTTGTGCACCAGGTGGTGCCTTAGCACCTGAACTCCTCATGGCCAGCAGGAAATCCAATGAATGACCATCCATGGAGTCATGATGAAGGAGACACTTGTGCAATCCCTAGAGACCAGCATCATGCACCCCAGTACCTGGATATGGGGGAGGCCTCCCTCATATAGGAGCTTTACAACTTGTATGGAGGGAGCATCGCCACAGGAGAGGCTAAACCTGTGTGAGTAGGCCAGATGAATCTGGCAAGGTTCTATAACTGACTGAGCAGTGAGGAGAGGAAGAAAAAAAAAAAAAAAAAAAAAGGAGAATGCCTCCTTGGGGGAGGTGACTAATTTATATAGTATAACCGGTCCAGGGATTGGGCAGGAGGGGAGCCCACTAATGCATGTATACTTTCATGCTTGTGTCAAGAAAAGGTGTATGCACCTATTTTCAGGCTGTTGCAGTCCGGTCACATTATCCCGTGTGAGTGGTGTATGCAGGGGAGAGGAGGGAACACCAACAAATGGGACATGGGAACCTATGGGTGGTATCATCGCCCCGGGCCTTACCGTCCATCCTCTATCCTCTCCCCTGCAGCCATGGCTCACACAGGGGACCATGTGACCAGACCAAAGCAAGCTGAGAATAGGCATGTACATGGGTTAGGGGGCTCCAGGAGCTGACAACCCACACTACACCATTGACAACATACTGTACACGCACACACATACTATTCTCTCAGTAAGGTAAAAAGGTACAGTACTGTGTAAAATGTTAGGCAGGTGATGTATAATGCATTTCACATCTGCCTAAAACTTTTGCAAAGTACTGTATATACAGTATTATTGTATAAAAGTAGAGAACAATTATGTACAACTGAGAACTCTATCGACAATCAGCATGGTAAAAAGTCTATCCAGTGTTGCCATATCTTAGAACAGTGTTTGGATGAGGCCTTACCCATATAGATTACCTTATATTATGGAAGTTCTGAATTCACTTTTTTTTTTGTAGGGCTGGGGGGATACATTTTTCCAATTTAGAAGAATAGTCTTCCTGGCTTGAAAAAAGGATGAGTCTGAACATGGTGTGAATATAAGTATCAGGAACAAAGTAATTTGGAATTCCCAAGAGACAAACTTCAGAGGTCCTTGGAGCTTGATGGCGCATGTGGGTTTCAAGTTAACCAAAAAAATAATTCCAGAAGATAGTGATTTGTGAATAGGTCCAGAACATGTGACACATCTGCTGGAGCAACACCATACCTGTGACAACAAATATAAGTCCCAAGTCCTATATGTTAGAACTATAGTATACTATATACTAAATTGTAGGTCTTGCTCTCTCTCATATATATATATATATATATATATATATATATATATATATATATATATATATATACACACACACACACACACACACACACACATACTGTGTATGTGTGTGTATATATATATATATATATATATATATACACTGTAGTTATATATTATATTATATACACACACACAATATATTGCCAAAAGTATTGGGACACCCCTAAAAATCATTGGATTTAGATGTTCCAATCACCTCCATGGCCACAGGTGCATAAAATCAAGCACCCAGGCACGCAGACTGTTTCTACAAACATTTGTGAAACAATGGGTCGCTCTCAGGAGCTCAGTAAATTCAAGCGTGGTACCGTGATAGGTTGCCACTTGTGCAATAAGTCCATCCGTGACATTTCCTTTCTGCTAAATATTCCAAGGTCAACTGTTAGTGTTAGTATAACAAAGTGGAAGCAACTGGGAACAACAGCAACTCTGTCATTTTATGTGGCCTACCACTTCGTGACTGAGTGGGGTCAGCGCATGCTGAAGCGCACAGTACACAGAAGTTGCTGTCTGCAGAGTCAGTAACTAAATACCTCCAAACTTCGTGTGGCCTTTAGATTAGCACAACAAAGTGCGTAGAGAGCTTCATGGAATGAGTTTCCATGGCCGAGCAGCTGCATCCAAGCCTTACAACCAAAGTGCAATGCAAAGCGTCGGATGCAGTGGTGTAAAGCACGCCACCACTGGACTCTAGAGCAGTAGAGACGTTTTCTCTGGAGTGACGAATTATGCTTCTCTGTCTGGCAATCCGATGGACGTGTCTGGGTTTGGTAGTTGCCAGGTGAATGGTACTTGCCTGACTGCATTGTGCCAAGTGTAAAGTTTGGTGGAGGGGGATTATGGTGTGGGGTTGTTTTTCAGGGGTTGGGCTTGGCCCCTTAATTTCAGTGAGGGGAACTCTTAACGCGTCCGCATACCAAGACATTTTGGACACTTTCATGCTTCCAACTTTGTGGGAAAATTTGGGGATGGCTCCTTCCTGTTCCAACATGACTGTGCACCAGTGTACAAAGCAAGGTCCAAAAAACCATAGATGAGTGAGTTTGGGGTGAAGGAACTTGACTGGCCTGCACAACCTGACCTCAACCCTATAGAACACCTTTGGTATGAATTAGAGTGGAGACTGCAAGCCAGCACTTTCGTTTATTTCTTTTGTTTGTATTGGTATGACACAAAAAAGTTGAGAAACAAAAAACCAAATTTCACACATTTCACCCAAAAATGGGCTGGACAAAATTGTTGGCACCTTCTCAAAATTGTAAGAAATAATTGCATTCCAAGTTTGTGATGCTCTTGTAATTTCTACTTAACCTCTTCACCCCAGGCCACACACAAATGTGCGGCCTCCCGGCGTCTGGGCCTAGAGGCCGAGCGGCCACACATTTGCGTTCAATTAAAAAAAACATATGTGCTGAGAGCGCGCGCCCTGCACGCTCCCAGCACACATGTCCGGTACTCACGGAAAGGTCCTGGTCTTCTTTCGATCGGGACCTTTCCCGATCATGTGACCGCCGTGACGACGCGTCACATGATCCCTAAAGCCCACCTGTCCCACCTCCTGAAAATCTTAAAGGGCCGGGAGGCACCGGCGGGAAGGGGTTAAACTCATCTGTATCAATAAACAGGTGCTGACAATATAGAAATCACACCGATAACCAGTTAAACTGGTGAAAAAAATTTACTCAACCTGGTCTCTTCTTCTATGAAGCAATGCTGTTGTGATAAATGCAAAATGCGGTTTAGCATTGCCCTGCTGAAATATTCAAGGCCTTTCCTGAAAAAGACGTTGTTGCATGGGAGCATATGCTGCTCTAAAACCCTGGATATAAAACTTTCAGCATTGATGGTGCCTTTCCAGATGTGCAAGCTGCCCATTCCATATGCACTAATGCACCCCCATTATACCATCAGAGATGCTTTTGACCTGAGCGCTAATAGCAAGCTGGAAGGTCCCTCTCCTCCTTAGTCTGGAGGATGCGGTGTATATAAATGGCCGGACGGGAGTAGTGCAGGGTTGGGTGGCCGTTTATTAACTGCCTCCCCGCTCTCTGCTTGTGTGCGCTCCCTGGGAGCGTGCAGCACCGCAATCCGGTGCCCACTGTGTCCTCCGGACACAGTGGAACACCGATCGTTGTACGGGACCTCTGTGCGAGGTCCCGATCATGTGATCACCGATTGGCCAATCAGTGATCACATGAAGAGTAGTAAGCAAGATGTCACTTCTGACATCATTGCTTACTACATGTGAAATCTGTGAATGATCACAGAGGTCACATGGTACAAGGCTATTCACAACAGCCTTGTACCATGTGACAAGCTGTGACCAATCACAGCTCACACAGTATTTCTCAATGGCTGCAAGAATGCAGCCAGAGAGAAGGAGAAATTATTGCTTTTACATCCTTTATGGGGGGTAAGCAATCAGTGTAAAAAAAAAAAAAATCTTCACCCACCACAAGTACTACAGTGTAACTATGGTGACACTGTACTGCTAGGGTGATAGTATATAAAAAAATGTAAAAATAAATTTTGAAAAATTATACATTTTTGGTTATAAACTAATTTGGGTTACTTTTTTTTTTTACGAAAAAGAAAACGGAATATATTTTGGCCAAGATTTATGAAGAAAGATTATTTATTTGCAAAATTTTATAAGAAAAACACTCTTTTTTTGGACTTTCATTTATAGAGCAAAAAAAATAAAAATCCCAGTGGTGAATAAATACCACCAAAAAGTTTTATCGGTCTCAAAAAAATGCTAAAAAATTCATATGGGTGCAGTGTTGCATGACCGCGCAATTGTCATTCAAAGTGTGACAGCACTGAAAGCTTAAAATTGGCCTGGGGGGGAAGGGGGTGAAAGTGTCCGGACTTGAAGTGGTTAATACATTACATGGCCAAAAGTTTATGGACACCTGATCATCACACCTATTTAAGCTTTGTTGATATTTCATTCCAAAACCATGGATGTTAATATACAGCTACCCTCCAATTCTGTCTATAAAAACCTGCACTCTTATGGGAAGGCTTTGCAACATTTTGGGGTGTCTGTGGGAATTTCTGTCCATTCAGCCAAAACAGCATTTTTTGTTCAGATACTGATGTTGGATAAGAAGACCTGGCTTGCTATCAGTGTTTCAGTTCATCCCAAAGGTGTGCAGTAGGGTTGAGGTCAGAGCTCTGTGCAGACCACAGGGTTCCTCCATACATACTTGTCAAACCTTGTCTTTATGGAGCTGTCTGTGCACCTGAACACAATCATTTGGAGGATTGTCCACGTATTTTGGCCATATAATGCATATACAGTGCCCCATTTTTAGCTTTCAATTGTCCTTGACGTATCCCATGTCAGATTCCTCTGGGTAGCCTCAGACATAAATCTTTGGCTGCCGTAGATAAAAGAATTCCATGTACACACAGCATATTGTATAAATTGTATTATTAATTTTCATTTATTGTAAAGTAACCAAAAACACAAAAGATTAAAATTTAAACGGGAACTTCTTTAATAAGGTCTGTGACAAGCAGGTATTGAGAACAAATGATTGAAGCTTCATATCTCAAAACAAACCATGGCAGCAACATTAAAAAGAAGTTATTGAGCTGGTAAGAGAATGCTGCATTATATATCTTACATTAAATATTGAAAACATACGAAATGTTTCTGCTTAAAAAAATATGGATCATTTCATTAGGTTCCTTTTCCACCTTTAAATGGTTTACATTGCCGCAGTTTGAAAGAGAATGTATTTGGAGGATGAAAAAGAATGAATCATGCCTATTCAGAACTAGTGAACAGTTACTGCTCCCTCAAGTGGTAGCAAAAAAGAAGACAGGCAAGGAGCTCAACATCTATTCATGTCCAACAAACCACAAAAAGGTTATTTTCACTTTTGGCAGAAAAATACATTTCACCTTTTATTCCTCTCATAATAAAATATGCTATTTTAAAGGTCTTTAGTAAAAATTTTATTTGTAAACTGTTACTGTAAGGACAAACAGATATTAACATGCCCTGCAATACCAAAAAAACAAAAAGTTCTGAGCACCGCAGGAGCAAATAGTGATTTTTTGTTTTTCATTTTGTGAGCAATGGAGACACAAAAGGCGTGAAAGCTGAAACCACATTGCATACAGGAGCAGTGGACAATCAGCGCTGCAGTGACATCGAGGTGAGCATTGATGGGTTAAAGGTCACTTTCACCATACAGCGCCGTAGAAAAAGACATATAGTCCAGAGCCCCTGGGACTGCATCATGCCCAATGTACGGTGCCATCCTGGCAATGCAATACTCTGCTTGATCTGGAGGAAGTTCCCGGCGCAGCTCATCTGCAGTGATATAATTCTGTAAAAGAAAAAAATGTAATTATTTGAAGCTGGCTATGTTTGGTTACAGCGCCCTTATGCTCTACATCTGTACCTGTGGGGACAAGGGCAAAGGAGAATGTCATCTCAAGAAACATGGTGGGAGACAAAATGGGTTATATGTATCCAAGGCACTTGTCTTTAAAGCAGAAGTATAGCCGTAACTCTGCTGTAAAATTTAAAAAAAATCTGACAGATTTGCACATTTATAAAGCATAGCCTTTTGCTTTCTAAATGTGAATAGCATTCCACACCAGCTTTGGGATTCTGAAGCCAGGGGAGCACAATTTATTACACAAAGTCACCAGCCATTCACAAAGCTCTTCCTGCTGCCATAAGCAGAGAACACTGTGTCGGGCTCTGCTGGCGCCATACCATGGCCCATATTTCATGACTGGGCCACAAAATGCAGGCCAAGGTGTACATAGCCCTGCACTGTATATGCTGGACAGCCGACAGCAATATCTATTCTTTTTAAAATGAGCTCCTAGTAGTATTACAAACAAATTAAAATCAGCCAAATTCAAACCTTCGGATTCCAGCTGCAATTTTTAGGTACATTTAAGTTTGGCTGGAAGTCAAAGGGAAATACCAACAGTTCTTTGTAGTGACATTATGGGGAATTAACACCAGAAAATAAGAGCAGGAAAATGGCGTGAGTAGGGTGCACCACATTAACAATCACCTGTTTTAGGTCTATCTGTGCCAGCTGCTATTTTAGGGGGACATAGAAACGCAGATAACCATGCCAAATTAACAAAAGGGTACCACCAGTTTTTAATATAGAAAACTGCCACAGATCCCCACCAGATCAGAGCTGGCATATGGGATGCAAACTGTCTGTAGACAGCTCACATGCCTTTCTGCCTGTGCAGTAATTAGACTGCACTAGCAGAGCCTACACAAACACAGGGAAAGCTCCTCTCCCTGGTGATATGCCAAGATGTTAACCCCAGCAAATGCGGGGCTAACAGTCATCCTCATTCTCACCTGAGGGGAGGGGTGGGCAGACAAAGCCAGGGTAGCAGCTGAAGCCATCTTACTCTCTTTGCCACACAGCATAGAAAACAGGGTGGATCACTCCTAATTAACAAAGGGGCTTCCACCCCTTTGTTAATTAAAAACTGCTTTGTTTTTCTAGTGTAGAAGAGATGTCTGTTTATTCCCCTCCATTGACTCTTCAACTGGAATTCCTTGTCCGTGTGTTTATTTAACCTGTGTTGTTTCATGAGCTGTACTTGCATATACTTATTTTATTTCAGGTACTTATATAGTGCTGTCAATTTACGTAAATGGTTTTTCAGTTATCTCTAGGACACCATGTCCACAGAAGACAACCAAGCTGCACCCCAAAATATATTCACTTAACCAACAAAGGGTATTGCCCACATTTTCACTTTCCTGCAGCTACCTTTGGATAACGTGGTACGACACTATACTGCCAATACTGCCACTCTAAAGCTTGAGGACCAAAAGTTCCCTTACGTCAGACCTCATTACTAGACTTGGGAAGCATCTAGGGGGCAGAAAAATGTAAAAAATTGTAATGATCGTTATTCTTTAAAGCAGAATTCCAGTCTAAGGCTGGCCATACTTTATACAATTTTCTTGAGATTTTTAGTTTAGATTTACCAAAAACAATATAATATGAGGTCAAAGCTAATAACACTTTCAATTTTATCCAATTAGGCAGGCCCTTGCACTACACAGTTGAAGGTAAATCTAAGGGAAATTGGGCAGAAATTGGACAGAAAATTGTATAGTGGATGGCCAGCCTAACACTAACTAGTATTAAACAAGTCCCTCCCTTCTGGTACCTATGCTGCTAAACCTGTGTATATAAGATGTGTATACTTACCAGTCCAGTCACATGATCTGCAGCTCCAACTCCACTGTGTCAGTCAGCTACGACTGCAGGGGAGAAGAGGGAGCACTGACAAGGCCTGGGACATGGGAGCTAGGGAGTGAAGTGACGGCTCCTGAAATTCACAGCCATCGTTGAGTGCTCCCTCCTTTCCCCTGTAGCCCAACTCCCTAACAGTAGGGAGCACACGACCGGTCCTGAGCAGACTAAAAATAGGTAAGTACACACATCTTTTTTACACAGTATAGGTAGCCGATGGGGGGAGGGAATATTCAGACTAGTTAGTATTAGGCTGGAATTCTTTATTAAAGCGGTAGTAAACTCCGCTTACATTGCACACGGGAGACACATCTCAGCGGCACAGGTCGAAGCCGGAAATGTTCGCTGAGCTGCACATGCGAGGCCCAGTGTACATGACAGCTGACAGACAGGAGGAAGCATTTATGCAAGGTTCAGTGGACATGACAGCTGACAGACAGGAGGTAGCATTTATGCAAGGTTCAGTGGACATGACAGCTGACAGACAGGAGGAAACATTTATGCAAGGTTCAGTGGACATGACAGCTGACAGACAGGAGGAAGCATTTATGCAAGGTTCAGTGGACATGACAGCTGACAGACAGGAGGAGGCATTTATGCAAGGTTCAGTGTACATGACAGCTGACAGACAGGAGGAAGCATTTATGCAAGGTTCAGTGGACATGACAGCTGACAGACAGGAGGTAGCATTTATGCAAGGTTCAGTGGACATGACAGCTGACAGACAGGAGGTATCATTTATGCAAGGTTCAGTGTACATGACAACTGACAGACAGGAGGTAGCATTTATGCAAGGTTCAGTGTACATGACAGCTGACAGACAGGAGGAAGCATTTATGCAAGGTTCAGTGTACATGACAGCTGACAGACAGGAGGAAGCATTTATGCAAGGTTCAGTGTACATGACAGCTGACAGACAGGAGGAAGCATTTATGCAAGGTTCAGTGTACATGACAGCTGACAGACAGGAGGAAGCATTTATGCAAGGTTCAGTGTACATGACAGCTGACAGACAGGAGGAAACATTTATGCAAGGTTCAGTGTACATGACAGCTGACAGACAGGAGGAAGCATTTATGCAAGGTTCAGTGTACATGACAGCTGACAGACAGGAGGAAGCATTTATGCAAGGTTCAGTGTACATGACAGCTGACAGACAGGAGGAAGCATTTATGCAAGGTTCAGTGTACATGACAGCTGACAGACAGGAGGAAGCATTTATAACAGAAGAGACCTATAGGGACTCTTCTGTCATAAATATCCTGTCTGTCAGTCATTTTTTAAAAAACAACCTTTACAACCACTTTAAAGGATAACTGTCCTTTTTTCTTTTCTTACACTGGTCACAGAAAACTGCATGATTTTCCCATTCACCAAGGTGCCAACCTAATAGAAGGATTTTTATCAGTGCTATGGTCCCCATACAGGGCTAACACTGAGTTGATGTTAAAATGGTTAGTGATAATGTCCTGCATTTTACTTTTTTAGTAAAAAAAAAAAAAAGATATATTAATTAAAATACTGTACAGGTCAGCACAGTGACTTGGCACTTCTGGCTTGCAGCACTAAGGTCAACTGTTCAAAACCCAACCATGACACTACCTGCTTTAGAGTTTGCATGTTGTATTTCTGTGCTTGTGTGGGTTTCCTCTGGGTACTCCGGTTTTCTCGCACACTCCAAGGACCTGTTGGTAGTTTAATTGGCTCCTGTCTAAATTGGCCCTAGTATGTATATGTATGCATGCACGTTAGAGACCTTAGTTTGCAAGCTCCTTGAAGGCAGGGCTTGATATGAATGTACACTATGTAAATTGCTGCGTAAATTGTTGGCGCTATATAAATATTTGTAGTAGATATACTACAATGCAGTAGAGAATTAGTGAATGCGCATATATCTGTCACTCTAATATCAGTGCTACCTGCCTCCTCACATGACTAGTTGGTCTCAGTGCCACGAAGAATGATCAGCTGCTCCAAGTTCTTCCTTCTTCCCATGTGCATACTAGTTAAAATCTTCCCTTCAATAGCCCAGTGACTGACAGGTACAGTAATTTACATACAATTTCATAGACACTACAGAGAAAGACAGAAACTACAGACACAAACTTATACAACGTAATCCATGCAGACATGAAACCTTTTACCATACAACAAACATGCATCTAATTCTTTAGATCTACATTTTTTGGCTGCAGACAGTAATTTGTTACAGTGTATAATGGCATAGAGGTGACCATACACATACCTTATCACCAGCCAGGACTTTAAAAGAAGCCATAACTTGGTCTGCGGTGTCTGTGTCTGCAGTTTCCCGAGACATGAAATCGATGAAGGCTTGAAATGTTACCACTCCTAGTCTGTTAGGATCTACAATACTCATAATGCGGGCAAATTCTGCTTCACCCTACAAAGCAAACATAGTAGAATGTAAGTATTCTAATGTAACAATACCTCCCCCTGCAGACAGTTTATGGTAATACACCTCTATGACAGTGTTTGGACCATCTGACAGCTTCACATGACTATTGATTAGATTACATTAGAAAAACATGGATAGTCTGGTCAAATGAGAACTTGTTGCTCAGCACATGATTCCTTACTATCTCAACATCATATTGCATATTTTTTGACACATTTCTGCTAGCTGACCCTGCCAAATGCTACAGCAATGTTCCCAATTTTGACAATTACTGGCAGTAATCTGGCTAGGGTTCAGTGCTGCTCATTATCACACAGGAAAATGTTCAAATGTGTTGGATTTTTACCTACTTTGTTAATGATTTAGTTCCCATAAATTAAAGTGATATTAAATCCTCAGGTTTTTAAGCACTTTCAGCAGTTTGTATAATCACATAGTATTGGGATTCTTTATCTTTTAATCCTTGCCTATGATCCTGTTTAATTTGGTGCATCATCACTGCCCCAGGTTTTCTAGTTTCAGGGTGGCTCCCTTCTCCTGCAGCATCCTATGAAACCACCATGACCTGTGACAGACTACTGACTGCACTGTCCATTGTTAACTCATTCCTGTGAAGACAGGACGTTCAGGGAAGCAGCACTGAAAATTTTGATCTGCAAGCGCTGGGGCAAGAATGCTTCCTTTATTGTGCTCAGCATGTTAAACTAAAAATACTGGAGGGTTTAATACTACTTTAACCTGTCGCCCTTGGACAGCTTTCTCTTTGCACAGTTATTTTTTACTTCACTTACTGAATGAGGTGAAATTGTGCTGACTTCATTCACTCATACTCAAGACAAAAAAATCTGCATGATTTCTCAGTCATTGTTTGACATTTTTCACATACATGTTAAGATTACTTAGAATCTCTAAACTATTTATATCTATCTATCTTCACTTCGGCTCTGAAAGATTTTACCACCTTTATGACCAGAGCATTTTTTGCTATTCAGCATCACGCTGAACTGGTAATTGTGCGGTCATGCAACACTGAACCTGCATGAAATTTATATAATTTTTTCACACAAAATAGAGCTTTCTTTTGGTGGTATTTGATCACCACTGGGTTTTTTTATTATGTAAAAGGAAAAAAAGACTGAAAACTCTGAAAAAAAAACCAATACATTTTCTGTTATAAACATACGATAAAAAGAAAAACAAATGATTTTAGGCCATTGTCTTTAGTATATTGATTGGTTTATGTGAAAGTTATAGCATCTACAAAATGATGGTACATATACTAAATCTGTGGTAGGCGGTCCACAAGTAGATATATACAGGGCTTTTTTCTGCGGGAACAAGGGGAAACGCAGTTCTGGCACTTCCAGCATTGAATGTATGTAAGGGGATCTATTGTTGAGGGAGGAGCCCATTGTTGCTGGGGGGGGGGGTCTATTGTTGCTGGTGGGAGATTTACTGTTGAGGGAGGGGTCCCTGCTGGAAGGTCTAATAATGCTGGCTATTAGAAGATTTATAGTTGCTGGCAGGGGGTCTATTGTTCCTTGGGGTTGATTTGTTGTTGCTGGAGGGGGGGGGGGGGAGGTTTGATGCAGGGGGTCTGTTCTTGCTGGGGCAATCTACTGTTGTTGGGGGGGTCAATTGTTGCTGGGGAGATCTATTGTTGCAGGCTGCAGTAGATCTACAGTGGGGAAAATAATGATTTGATCCCCTGCAGATTTTGCAATTTTGCCCACTTACAAAGAAATGAAGGGACTATATTTTTTATCATAGGAGACAGAATATCAACCAAAAATCTAGAAAAAACACATGAAACAAATGTTATAACTTGAGTTGCAGTTCAGTGAGTAAAATAAGTATTTGATCCCCTACCAACCAACAATAACTCTGGCTCCCACAAATTGGCTATGTGCTCATTTGGTACATAGATAAGTCCTGTCAATTTAAGCAGGTGCTCCTAACTCCACTCGTTATGTGTATAAAAGACCTGTCCACAGAATCTCTGGGCAAGACCAAAGAGTTGTCATAGGACATCAGGGACAAGATTGTAGACCTGCACAAGGCTGGAATGAGCTAAAAGAGCATTAGCAAGAAGCATGGAGAGAAGGACAACTATTGGAGTAATTATTTGTAAATGGAAGAAATACAAATCAACCATCAACTGCCATCAGTCCGGAGCTCCATGCAAAATTTCCCCTCATAGGGTAAGGACGATCATGAAAAATGTGAGGGATCAGCCCAGAACTACACAGAAGGAGTTTGTGAATGATCTTGTCAGTTGGTGCCACAGTCGTCAAACATACCATTGGTAACACAATACGCTGCCATGGATTGAAATCCTTCACTGCAGTACCCACAAGGTTCCCCTCCTCAAGAGAAAGCACATGTACAGGCCGTCTGAAGTTTACCAATGAACATCTAACTGATTCAGAGAAGGATTGGGAGAAAGTGCTGTGGTCAGATGAGACCAAAATTGAACTCTGGCATTAACTCAAATCTGCGTGTTTGGAGGCAGAAAAATGCTGACCTTAAGAACACCATCCCTACAGTCAAGCACGGAGGTAGAAACATTATAGTTTGAGGCAGTTTCTCTGCTAAAGGTACAGCCAACTTTGCTGCATTGAGGGGCCAATGGACGGGGCCATGTATAGTAAAATCTTGGATGAGAATTAGATTCTTCCCTTAGCTGGAACACTGAAGATGGGTCGTGGATGAGTTTTCCGGCATGACAATGACCTAAAACATACCGCCAAGGCAACAAATGAGTGGCTCAAGAAGCACATTAGGGTCATGGAGTGGCCTAGCCAGTCTCCAGACCTTAATCCTATAGAAAATGTATAGAGGGAGCAGAAACTTCAAGTTGCCAAGCGACAGCCACAAAACCTTAAGGATTTAGAGAAGATCTGTAAAGAAGAGTGGACCAAAATCCCTCCTGATATGTGTGCAAACCTGGTAACCAACTACAAGAAATGTCTTACTTCTGTACTTGCCAACAAGGGTTTCTCCACCAAGTACTAAGTCATGTTTTTCTTGGGGATCAAATACTTATTTTATTCACTGAACTGCAACACAATTTATAACATTTGTATCATGTATTTTCTGGATTTGTGGTTGATATTCTGTCCTAATCAGTTAAAATACACCTATGATAAAAATTAAAGACCCTTAATTTCCTTCATTTCTTTACAAAATCTGCAGGGGATCAAATCATTATTTTCCCCACCATATTTTACTTTTTTTGTTGTTATCATTAACAAATTCCATACAAAATTACTTAACAGCACAAAATGTTACTTTGTTCTCTTTTCTATAAAAGAGGTGGTATGAAAGGATGGTGCTTGGAGATTGGTAGGGGGCAGAGACAAGGGTGACTCACAAATTGGAGTACCTGCACCTATTTGAGAAAAAAAGCCCTGGATATATATACAGTCATGACCAAAAATATTGTCACCCCTGCATTTTTGTCAGATAATGCACTACTTTGCCCAGAAAATTGTTGCAAATACAAATATTTAGCGCTGGAGAGTGCTGAACTGGCCAGCAATTATCCAGATTTCAATCCCATAGAGCACCTGTGGAGAGATCTCAAAACAGCAGTTGGGAAAAGGAACCCTTCTAATCTGAGAGACCTGGAGAAGTTGGCGAAAGAAGAGTGGTCCAAAATTCCAGTAGAGAGGTGGAAGAAACTCAATGATGGTGACAGAAAGTGATTGATTTCAGTTATTTTTTCCAAGGGGTATGCTATCAAATATTAAAATGAGGTTGCCAATTTTGTCCACTCTATTTTTGGGTTTTTGCATGGAATGTGTCAGATTTGGCTTTTTGTTTCTCCACTTTTTTGTGTCATACGAAAACAAACTAAGGAAATAAACATGGGAATGCCTAAACATTTGTAATTGCAACAATTTTCTGTGCAAAGTGGTGCATTATCTGACAGAAATGCAGGGGTGCCAATATATTTGGCCGTATATATATCATTTTTTTTTCCTACACTTACTAATTTTTTTTTTTTCATTTAACTTTACTGCTATCACATGTCCCCTTATGATAGCTTTGACACTGTACTGTTTATTGAGCCATCAGGACTCTATTCGACCTCTAATATCTTCCCTGCCCTTGAAAGCATTTGATCAAACATAGATCATGTTTAACCCCTTCACGCCTAAGGGTAAAACAAATCTTAACGCCTAAACACAATCTTGCAACTTAGACATGTGTTAATAAAACCGTACATATCACAACTACTTTGTACATCCAGGTGGATATACCTTTCTTTTTTTCAGGACAAATCGGGCTTTCATTTGGTGGTAAATGGTAATGGATATATCCTGATTTTTTTTTTTTTATTATCAAAAGGAAAACTGGCCCAAAATAGTAAAAAAAAATAAAAATGTTTTTAATTTAGCGGTGTGTTTGTTACTACCATAACCTACCACCAAAGAACAACCCAAAATAAATTTTCCAGCTCTTGATGATTGCAGCGGTACCATATAAGTGTATATTATTTGTTGTTTGTACCCACAATAGAGCCCAGAAACAATAGTGCACATTTTGGTTTTGTTTTTTTTTTACCTAAAACACACTGATACCAATTTAAAAACAAAACAAGAAAAAAAATCCTGACCTTTGACCCTGACCCAATCACTAACCCTGGCACTGAACTAGATCAAACCTTGATCTAGGTATTTTTTAGTTTATCTTTTAATATATTTTTATCTTTTTTTTTTTTTTAATTTAAACAAACAGTTTTTTTTCCCTCTATGCAAGGAGAGAGAGATACAATGTATCTCTCTTCTCCATTCATAGAGAAAGAAAAAAAAACAAGGGGGGGGGGGGCTGTACAGTGACTAATCACTGTGATAAGCAATCAAAGGCTATCACAGCGATCATGTGACCCAGAATCGGGAGTACTGAGTCCCAATCGTTAGAACGGGACACAAAGCTCTCACTCACACCCCAGTCTTTGTGCAGTACAAAAGGCAGGTATGCCAATACAGGGCCCCACGGAAAAAAGCCCAGTTCTGTGAGGACTTATATTTGTGTTAAGTTGGTGTGAAGGGTTTAATCAAAGGATTCCCTGGATATAATGGCCAGGGAAAGACAGCACTGAAATTAGCAGTGACTAAATCCATCTCGCTCCTGGCTTAATTCATCACAGAGAAGATAGGAGAACAGATGTTCCTTCATCTCATCTGTGCGTACCCGAACCAACTGCTTACTGTGGTCCCACGCTCCCTTGCGGTACACGAAAGCCCGGGAATGGCTACAGGCGGGCAGGAGGGCTCCACAATGCTGTAAGAGTGATTGTCGCCTGGATCACTGTTACATGAAAGCCTGTCGCCGGTTCTAAAAACTATACCAGGGCCATGGTTTCAGAGAGTTAAAACCTTCTGCACTTATTTGGACAAGAAATTCATACTCACATAACCTGTCAAAACTGATTACTTTACCAAAATCTTGAATCTAATGGAAAATCAGTAATATATTGTTTTTTTTGGACTCAAAACACTTCTGGATGTATATTTAACAGACCAAAAAGGAGCTAGTAAGAATATTAAATATTAGGCCCCTTTCATACAGGTGGACTCTGCCAGCAGATCCACCCGCTCAGCAGGGAATCTGTCTGCTGATTCCCGCTGAGCAAACAGATGACAAATCCATGTCCCTTCCACTTATGCAGAGCAGACACGGACACAGCCTGCTTTCCTTTATGGATGGTTGGATGTAAACGGACCATCTGTCCATTTACATTGGACTGTCATGCGATCCAATCCGCTAGACAGATGGGGATGAGATCCCTATCCGTCTGTTTTTAGTGGATCGGATGCATGTTGGGGTGGACACATGTTCGTTTACACCTGCCGCTCCATAGAGGGCAAGCAATAGATGGTCTGACCGGGTTCACCAGAAAAAGACAGGCAGACCCGATCGGTCCACCCTTGTGAACGGGGCCCTTAGGGTTTACATATATTTTAGGGACAAGATTTATGTCAGCCTGAACCACCTTCAGGGGTCATCTCTCCTGTACAAAAAATCAGGAGCTTTTATAAAGGATCCTTTTACCCAGAGAGGGCATAATTTTTTGCTATAGAGTATTTATGTTTCTACAGCATCACACAATGCAAGCAGGTATTTTACATTACCATGTTGTAACCCATGGAGATAAGGCAGGCTCGGAAATCATCACTGTCCAGCATACCAGTCTTCTTCTGCAGGAGGATCAGTGGTGGAGAGGAGAGAACAGAAATGGGCAGTAAAGAACAGAAAGAGGACAGTAAGAAAAGTAAAGCAGCAGTAGGAGGTTTATAAAGTTTGTGTTAGGAAAAAATTAAACAAAGAAGAAATAGGTTAATAGATGTATCACGGAAGCAAAGGTTTGGAAGGTATTTAAAAGAAAATGTTGAGTAGATTAAAGGAGAAAAGTAGAGTAGGCAAGAGAAAAGTATTCAATATCAAAGAAATAAGGAAAAAAAGAAATTATTCCTTCTCAGTATGATCTACAAAAACATTCGTTCGCAATGCCTGGGAAACCAAGAGTCATGTTAAAATGAAATACCCGGCTCAAATTATCAACTCTAATTTTCAGTACCTGAGGGTCGTTGCCAATATCGTAACCCAAGCTGATGAGGCAGGCCTTAAATTCCTCTGGGCCAAGTGTGCCGGTGTGATCCTTGTTACAGCAAGTGAGAGTTCAGGTGTCCAGAACATGCCATGCCAGGTGTGGGTGACAGGGTGAAAGCAATAGAGGGTTGGTTTGTGAATAAAGGGCCATGCAGCAGATGAAGCAGGAAAGGACATGCATGGGATGGAGGGAACAAAAAGAACATCGTTAGAATTAATATTTGTGACAAGGATGTATTTAACAGTGGATGATTTAGAGTTTGTGCACATAGAAGACCCCCACAATCCCAAGTTAAACATTGCTGTTTCACTAAACAGAGATCTTCACTTACAGATGGAATTGGTAACGTTCCTAAAATAACCAACAGGCAAATGCTTGTGTGTCTCATGTATGTACAAATGTGGACAAATTTGTTGGTACCCTTCCATGAACATAGAAGAACCCACAATCTTCCCTAAAATAACATGAATCTGGTACAAAGCAAATAACATCCATCACGGTTTATTAAATTTGCAATTAAAATCAGACTTTGCTTTTGATTTGTGATTTAACTGAAAATGAAAAAAAATGGCATGGACAAAAACGATAGGACCCTTAACCTGATATTTTATTGCACAAACTTCAGGGGCAATCATTGCAAACAAGCAATTTCCATAGTTCTCAATTAACCTGCCAATAGTCAATTTGGTTCACTCCTGTTGAGCAACCTGCTCCAACTGTCCCAGATTTGAAGGGTGCCTTCTCCAGATGCAAGTTTCAGCTCTTTCTATAGATATTCAATAGGATTTAGATAAGGACTAAAAGAAACCCACCACAGAACAGTCCACTGTTTTGTTCTTAGATATTCGTAGGCACTTTTAGCTGTATGTAGGTCATTATTCTGTTGGAGGACCCATGACCTGCAACTCAACTGCACTGCACCCTGCCCAGATTCAAGGCACCCTATGCCAGATGCGGCGACCTACAAGCCCAGGAGCGTAAACTGTGCCAGCAGTTATTTGGCCCTGCCAAAAAAGCTCATTTGAACTGAAATTAATTGAATTAAGAGGGAGAGTGAGGGAAGAGAAAGGGACATTTTTTACGAAGTGCCTATTGAAAAACCTGGCCCTGGTGACTACTTTTTAATTTAAATAGGCTGATGGGCTAGTTACAAGACTGAAGACGTGTGATACTAATTATAGAAAACAGTTTAAATTATCACTATGATACAATTTATTATAATCTTTTCAAGGGGTACCAATAAATCCATCCAGGTCATTTCAGAATATCTTTCTACAAAAAGCAATTTGTCTCTTCTCACATGTTCTTTGCTTTACCCTATGACATACCATAAGGCATGCAGGTATACATGCGACAACTGCTTTTAATTTCATCAGTTGTCAAGAGAAATGAAGCATTGTGTCAATGAGCTGCAAAAGATACCAACAAATTTATCCCTGGCTGTAAAGCTGGCCATATACTAATCAATATTCGGCTGGTCCAGCAGGCTGAAAAAACAAAACAAAAAAAATGTCATGTATGGCCAGCTTAAATGGCTGAAAATGAACTACCTGTGTCGCCCCTAGCAACAAATCGGCTTTATCTGAATAATCAAGGCGGGTGTGAATAATTGAAAAGAACACTCTGACTGGCTGGTGGGGACAAGAGTCTCACACTATCACTGCTAGGTAAGGGAAACACAGGTATGAGCAATCCATTCTCCTCCTCCTCCCTCTATCCTCCCCACAACACGAAGCATTATCTCTATCCTTGTTATAGGAAAGCATTTTTAATTTACAAACTGGCTAAATACAAGAAAGAACAAGAAAAAGTGTTTTAAATAATGGAATTCAATGCAGACAAAAAACATTGTACTAAACTATTCTCTTTTTAATCTTTGTTGATGCAACTATATAATAGATCTCAGTGGAGAAAAATGGTTCAGACTGAACAACTAAGGGGTTCATTTACTAAAGGCAAATAGACTGTGCACTTTGCAAGTGCAGTGGTCTCAGAGCTTAGTAAATGAGGTAAAGCTTCCCTTTGCCAAGAATACCCAATCACATGCAAGGAAAATAAAAAAAACAGCATGTTTGCTTGTACATGATTGGATGATGGAAGTCAGCAGAGCTTCTGCTCATTTACGAAGCTCTGGAGCAACTGCACTAGCAGAGTACAACTGCACTTTGTAAAGTGCAAAGTCTAATTGCCTTTAGTATTTCCGGTTAGGTTTGGCTTTACACATTTAGTAGCGTTATTTGCATGCTTGCCTTTTAGAATAGACAAGATATGTTTTACGAGAAGCCAAAATGAACCAAAATGTGCATATACAGTACGTATGTGTGTGTATAAACCTATAGATGCGCTATTTCATCACTGTAATTGTTGTTTTGCCATTTTTGGTAGATAACTTTTTTTTCTTTCATTTTTTATTATCGTATACTTTTTCTATTTAATTTTTTATGTTGTATATCCTTAATTTTATATGTCTTCTTCTTGGGCATTCAGATTCGGTCTGGAGGAGACAGTCAGCCCGGAGTGAAGATTAAGAGATTGTGTTGATGGTGTAGTGAGGGGGAGGCAGCTCTTCCCTCTGGCTGTGCCCTTTGGCTCCAGCCTATCTGCAGCTTTTGGCCGGCAGGGGTGTGGGTTCAGCTCTTTTGCCAGTATGGTGGCAGCTTTGTGACAGCTCACATGACGATGCAGCTGAATACTGAATATAGAAATATGAACTTCCAATCCGGTACTGTACTAAGGCATTATGGTGTGCACCTACTATGGCAAGAATGCATACTGTGACAAATCCAGTGGGGCTGAATCTTATGTGTAACAACCTGAGTCATTGTAATTAAGTGTTCTTGCATGGCAAGACCACTTACTGTTATCTCACATATATATTCTTATTATTATAGCCAAATTTACCACCCTAACTCCTCCTACAGTTTTTACACTACATAGACAGTAATATACCAAAACGTGCGGATTGCTCCTGATTGGTGTGCTATTACTTTGCGAAACGTTTTCGCAAATGGTTCACGAAATATCGGCGTTTTTGTGGTGAAATTGGTCCCATAGGAACGAATGGCGAAATGTTCAAAACTAGAGTGGGAGCTGAAAAATCAGGACATGATTTCTAAACTGCCATCACTCCCTCATTTTCAAGCCCACCTACACAAATCTTATATCAAAACGTGGAGGCAAGAACACTTCACACAATTTCCCCAGAAATTGTCGCTTTTCTAGTTATGAATGTTGCCCACGTTTTCTCCATTCATAGAGAGTGGCAGATGCATTTAAATCATTTTGTGGATTAAGTCTATTACTTTTTTTTTTTATAATGTGTTTTTGTATAGTGCATCATTATTATTGTTACTACCGTTACCTTTTTCGCCAGTCTATAGTCCTAAGTACAGCCCCCTATTCACATAAAGGGAGGCAAGCATGCATGTAAGCAGGTCAGCTCTAGCAGACCTGCATCTACTACATCCCGCTGTTGGTGCTAAAGAGGTCTTCTTATCATATATCCAATCTCTGAGGGTGCGAAGAGACTCAGAACCTAGGATATGATGATATGCCTATGATTTTCATTCTTAGTGAGTATTCAAATAAGCTTTTTACATTTTAATGGTATCACAAGGTGTTGCACTATACCATTAGACTCTCCTCTTTTCTTTGTGTTATATATAAAAAAAAAAAAAATTAAAAGTCAGCAGCTACAAATACTTTACCTTCTGACTTTTAGTAATACAGACACTTACCAGCCCAGGGTTCCAGTGCTGTCATCACCGGGCTAGTTCTTTGCTGGTCTTTGAGTACCCTGATGCCGCCATCTTTCTTGTGGGAAGCCAGGTGTGACTTCTTGGTGTTTCACAGCTGGCTTCCCACTGTGCATGTGTGGTGAGCTTTCTCAGTGGTCTTGCAGCCTATTTGGACATGTGGCGTGTCACAGGAGACTGCAGTGTGTGGGGGGATTTGGGCAAGCAGAGAGGAAGTGGGTGTGAGTACCTGTCAGAAAGAAGTACCCACTCCCAGAAAAAAGAAAAATTCACAATGACCGGGTCAGGGGGATAGTAGGATCGCGATGTAGGATGAGCAGAACAAAATTATAGGAGAATACCTCTATTTGTCTCCCTTAACACTTGAGCACTAACAGTGTGTTTATTTTCATGCAAAGTGAGGACCTGCCTAAACTTTCCATTCAAATTATATCCAATTGAAAGGATCCTCATGCTACACAGCTGTTGGTACACTTTTATTAGCTATATCGTATTAATATTCAGTTACTAACAGTACAAGAACTTAAAATGTATTTAAACTGGAAAATATTTAATATATTGCAGCTTGTAAATCCTTGAATGGGGTGGCTGCTTTAGTTTTCGGTTTATAGGTTTTTGTTCCTTTTTTTTTTCCAGCTGGTGGTTTGGCCAGTAACACACTTACTCTTTTAGGGTGGCAATGGAGACACCCTTGGAAAGCAGAATTTGTCCGGACAGGGTAGTGTTAGACTGACTAGTAGATTTTGATGGACTCTACAAAAGTGACTATGAAATTAAAGCCAAACTTCAGCTTACACTTTAAAAGCAGTTACAGAAACAGTTTTTTCCTTTTTGTGATAAAGGGATTACAAAAATGACTAAAAGCTGACCATGGTAAGTACCCCTGTTAGTGATAAATGCTTTGTCTCAACGCTCTAACTGCCACCTCTGCTAGACAGCATGGTCTGTTAAAGAAAGTTAAAACATTACAGACTTAATGGCTGGATCATCAGGGTAAAATAAAGGAAAAAAAATCTAAAAAAAAAAACTAATGCAGTCACCACATTTAAAGATTGGTAAGCTGGAATATATTAATTGTTAGCATTTGAGTTTAGATACGCTTTAAATACAGGTAAGAGTATTCCCTATTTAGAAATGGCATTAAATTGTATAAACAGCGGATGGTGTAGTAGCAGAAGCAGAGCAGTGCTGTTTACATAAAAACATGCATGTTTATTGTTCATAGTAATTTATCGTATTTCATGCATAATTACTGTGATCTACATATATCAGTGCTCTTTACATTAGTGCATGCACGCTTCTCCCGCACAGCCATATTCTAGAAACTACAATCTTTACATTCAGACATAAAAGATCAATATATTTAATGTATTAGTTCATCCATACATATAGTCACACGATTACATAATTCACTGATATTTACCGTCAATCTTTCTGTATGATACATCCTTACACTAAACCACACTGCTTGTCACCCTTCATTTATAGTGATGTTGGGTGGTTCCAAACTAAAATTTTTTCCAAAAACTATAGGTTTTCAAAATATAGAGGAATCAAAATTCACTCAGTTTAGCAGGGACCAGCTAAATTTCAATCTGTGTGTGTGGCCATGCCTGTTCGACAGAAGCGGATCATTAGATCGACTGCTGTTGAATGGCCTTGTTAGAATAATTTTTTTTTTTCAATCAGCCAGCTGCTGACCAGCAGATTTTGAGAGTGGAGAGTTCTACTGTCAAACTACAAAGTCCTAGTGGGGAAGATTCCTCCATCCACCTCGCGTGAATGGAAGAATCTGTTTTCTTTGTTCATTCAGCTCACTAGCTGAAAGAATAAAAAAAAATCCTCTATGGCCAGCTTAAGGGCTCGTTCACACTTGACTGTTTTTCCAACTCTTGCCAAACGCCCCTATAGTGTTTTACAAGCATTGGTCCTGCGTTTGCGGTCCTGCGTTTGCAGAGCGTTTTTAACGCTCCGCAAACGCCGCATGTGCAGTTTAGCGGAAGTTGCTAGGCGTTTGCCAAGCGTTAAAAACGCCCCACAAATGCCTATAATGAAGTTTGAATGGTGTTAACGCTCCGCAAACGCCCCGCAACCGCCGGCAGTGCATTTGCGGAGTGGCACCATAGACTTGAATAGGAAGCTTCAACTCCTCCTGACTGGACCAGTGGCGTCCGTTTTGCTGCGATGTGACGCAACACGACACTAACGCTCCTGTTTGAACCAGGTGCTGCAATGTGCAGAATTTTCCCAGGCGTTTGGGAAACGGTAAAAACGCTTCCCAAACGCCTGTCTGCCGCTTGCTAACAAGGCTAGTGTGAACGTAGCCTTAGGGTGAGGATAGGGAAGGGTTAGATTCTCTATTAATTTTCTTTTGTTGTCTGTGTGCCAGATTGTGGGACACCTAGACTCCTGCAATGCCATAGAGATTCAATTTAAAGGTTAAGTGTACTGTATAGCTATCCTTTAATTTATTACTCTTCCCCCAGCCCCCAATGCCATCCATTAGGCATCCCAACAGTGGATGGCTTCTACAAATGAATGATGAGGACGATTCCAGGCATATGTAAAAGTAATTGCCTGGCCAGAAGAGTTTGCACTGCTGGAAGTATGTATAAGACTTTGCAGGGGTGCTGTAACTTAAAAAAAATACACCAGACACATGGATACAGAGTCTAGACACATTCAGCTTACCCTGTCAAAGTGGTTGAAGGAATTCCTAAACTCGTTCATCTGTTCTTGGCTGATGCCTTTGGCATCTCGGGTAAGGATCTGGTTTTCTATCTCATTGATAGTCCTGGCGATAGTGGTAAGGAGCTGCTCCCATCCTACGCGGATGTGCTGTAACAATCAAAACAAGTTATACTGTAAGAAATGTGCTATATAAGTGGTTTTAAAAACTATAAAGACTATGAAAAGAAAAATTACCACAGGTACCAAGGGGTAGAAAGGTCAGTTACAACAGTCTTATCATGTTGGCCAAAAGACTACCTCTAATGGGAATAGTCAAACGAAGTCCGGACACAAACAGAAAATGAAAGTTTTGGCAGCTCCATTGCTTGTTAGATATTCATCAACCATTAATATTCCATAGCATAAAGCTAACAGCTAAATATAAGGCTGAAATACATATATGTGAATTATTTACTTGCCAAATTTCAATTCTGTTCAACAACAGCTTTTGAAGATGAAAAGGAAAAACCCCCCACAAAGACTTCATAATTAACTGCAGTGAGTAAAGTTACACTTACCTCCATTGTATAGTTAGTGTGCTTGTTGTCAAATATAAGTGCTTCCTGAATCTGTTGGTGATCACCCTCTAACTGGTCAATCTTTGGTTTGTAGTTCACAATACTTTTCTCGTATTGCCGCAAATTGTTCAGTTGGTCTTCTAGAGTTCCATGCATTTCTATAGAAATGCGGCCAATCTCCTGCAGAGAACAGGTTATAACGCAGCATAAATAAAGTAGAATATGATTTTTCTATAAGCCAACATATAGATTTCAGGACCTGCCAGGTAAAGGCAGAAGCCCCAGTATTTAGAATAAAAACATTTAATACATAATTTACTGCAGGGTTTAACTGAAGAGCTGAAAATCTTTACACCCAAGTAGTCCTATACAGAATACGGTGTATGGATAAAGCTTGTACATTATTCTCTAGTAGGATATTTTAAATATTAATTCTTCCCCTTCTAATCACATACAGCAACTCCCTCCTCATTGACCTACCTCACTATCCCCCCCTTTCAGTCTCTCATAAATGCTGCTGCCAGACTCATCCACCTTACCAACCGCACAATGTCTTCAGCCCCCCCTTTGTCAATCCCTCCACTGTTTTCCAATCAACCATAAAATAAACACAAAACATTAACAGCAGCTTACAAAGCCATTCACAACCCTGCCCCTTGCTACATCGCTAATCTTGTCTTGAAATATAAAAAAAATGGTCCTCTTTGCTCCTCCCAAGACACCCTGCTTTGCTCCCTTGTCACCTCCTCCCATGTTCACTTTCAGGACTTCACCAGATCTCCTGTCCTCTGGAACTCCGTACCCTAATCTTCTACTTTGTCCACATTTAGGTAATCCCGAAAATCTCATTTGTTCAGGGAAGCCTAACCTGCCTCTAGCCAACAACTGAATTTTACTTTCTTGAACACATCATCCCCACTCAGTTACTACCTTTTGTATCACTTGCCCTTCCCTTTAGATTGTAAGCTCTAATGAGCAAGGCCCCCCTAACACTCCTTTATTGCAACAACGAAGGCTACAAATGTAGACATAGATGTCCCATTTTACCTGCATCTTTGTTTGTATCCATGGTCCAATGACATTGGCTTGTGCTGCAAACTGCTTTCTCAGCCTTTCATTTTGCTGCTGTCGTGCATGTTCCTCCATTAAGGCATGATCCCTGCGAGGCACTAGCTGTCTGACCTGCATAAAACACACCAGGTAATGATTTAGCAAAACTGTATTCTTCACAACAACAGCACTGTGTACTGCTGCTTTCAGTGCTGAATTTAAATTAAAAGGTGATGTGCAGTTAAAATTTCCATACTTTTTCCAATCTGTGACTGATAGGTTTGGAACCCACTGGCTCAAAATGGCATACAGGTAACTGTCATTTTCAGAAGGAAATATTATTCTTCACATAGCCTATCCTTTCTTAGGCCCCTATCACATGGAGTGGAGCCCGCTCAGATCAGCAGGGGACAGAAAGACTCCTCCGAGCTCATGGGCAGCTGTGTGTAAACGGACCCCACTGTCCATTTACATCGGGCTACCTCTGATCCAGTCCACCATTACAAAAAAAGAATGCAGCACTTTTCCTTTTTTTTTTAATTGGACCTGATCAGACCCAAAGGCTGCTGGGTGTAAACAGGCACAAGTTTGTTTACATCCACCTGTCCATAGGACTTTCTAATTAGGTCCACCTGAAAAACGGACAGGCAGAACCGCTTGGAATGGAGAGAAGAATAAAGCAACCGAATGCATGTACTCCTACACTGGACAGTGGACTTCACAATGTTAATATCCCCACATGAGTAAGAAAAGAATGCAAGCCTTGCTGCCCTCAACGGACCAGGGAAATCCAAAGAGAACTGTATATAAGAAACAAAGCGAGGGTGCAAGGGCCTAGTGCATTACCTTTAAAAAAATGAGATTAATAGTAAAATACTCACAAGAGAAATAAAATCAAATGGAAAGCATGTCACAAAGGATGCAATGTGGTCCAAAACCCCTGAAGGTGGTCTGGTGGGGGACTGTAGACCTCTGGATAGCTGGTGGCTGACGCGTTTTAGGGCTCTGAGGAAGAGGTACAACCTCAAAACGCATCAGCCACCAGCTATCCAGAGGTCTACATTCCACCACCAGACCACCTTTAGGGGTTTTGGACCACATTGCATCCTTTGTGACATGCTTTCCATTTGATTTTATTTCTTTTGTGAGTATTTAACTATTTATAATAAATCTCATTTTTAAAAGGTAATGCACTAGGCCCGTGCACCCTTTCTTTGTTTCTTATATACAGACCTGATTGAATGCCCATGTGAAAGGGGCCTAATTTCTGAACAGGCTCATCATATCCTACTATAAAGTAATAACCTGAGGAAGCTCTAGGACAAATATACAGCTCTAGGTGCCCTAGATGTAAGAGCTTTCTGCAGGTGTCACACCAAGAGGGTTAATTAATAAACCTATAAAATGTTAACCAACAATTTACCTTCATCTATATGTCAAGAAGCTTCTGCATTACCCAACATTGCGGAATGTATATATTTTTCAAGTATGGCTACAGCGGGGGAAGTATTACATTTCTGTCATTTTTTTCCTCTCTTTGATCCCACTAGAGAGATTTTTAAGTTCCTGTCTCAATGACACCCATATAAGGAATTGGGGTTTGGTTGGCACGGGTTGAAAAAGCAAAGACAGCAATAAATTAATTGTTGCAAATTCGAACAATTCCTCGTGGGCACACAGGCAGCATTAAAACCTCTGCCTTCACTATTTGAAACAAAATAAAAAGCTTTGGCTGAAGTTATGATTTAAAAAAAAAATCTAAATGGCTGTTTTGTTAGAAATTTACTCCCATAACTGTTTTATGCATTTTCCGGTTTAAAACAAAAACGCAGCTGTGAAGAGCCAGACAACGTGCAACTGCTGGATCACAATCTTATGCCCATGTGATTGCTTTCAAAATGGAACTCCCAACACGCATTGCATCAGTGTTCATGGGTTGGTAAAGAGTCTTTCTTCACCATTTGATCCCTAAATCTGCATTCATTCAAAATGTCATCATTGTTAATACAGCATTGACATGACACCAAAACACAATAATGTTTTTATTTCAATGCATTGCTCAAGCCTTGCAAAGTTTTTTTTATCAGGTGTTATGACCCAGTCAAAAGAAATAACTCACGTGGTCCCATTTATTGTTGATTTCTAGAGGTGTGATAGTGCTGTAGGGGTTGGTTCCAGACATGTTGACATGATAGGTCTGAGCAATCTTTGAGACCTCATTATGTATTCCGAGGATTGCTTGTCTCTCCTTGTCAGCCTCTGGCAATGTCGCTTTGAATTGTTCATGTGCTGTGCTCAGTCCCTAGAACAAGATGCATTCATTTATATTACATTCTATCATGGTCTGTCATTACCAGTTCATAAGGTTCATGAAAGTGGAATCACCAGTTATTTGTTTATTCTACATCACTGACAGTCCATTTGATGGGGATGGGGAGAACATTAAAGCTGAACTCTTTTATTGAATGGCTACATTAGTCCAGCTTAGACCAATGTAAATACACATATCTCATATTTGAGTGACTGCTGTGGAAGCTGCAAATCATTGTAGATGTTGGCGCTACTACAGTCATAGCAGCAATTTTCTGGGTCATTTATGCTGAGCGGCTTCTCTTCTGCATATTAACTGAAGGGGGTTTGTTCATTTGGCACTGCCACCATTCTTACAATGCCTTGTATTTTTTTCAGTGATTACAAGGCATTCTCTGATTGGAGGAAGTGGAGACTGTGGCATCACCACCCACCTCATCTGTTCAGAGAACATCTTGCATTCATTAAAAAGATACAAGTCAATCTGTGAATGGTGGTGGCTCAAAGTGGGTGAGCCCCTATAGTTACTATGCAGAAGGGAAATGGCTTGCACAGATATCAGAGGATCAGAGCTATCACCATAGTAGCAGCAGCTACTACAGTGATTTTCAGCTTCTAAGGCAACGAATTAAGATGATATAGACATACTAACATTGGTCGAAGCTGAACCAATATAACTACACAAAAAAAAAAAAAATCAAACCTAGAGTTCATTTGGTTGTGCAATGGCTGCTGAATGTGGAGTTGACTGGAATCTCCATTGGGTAAAGCTCACTACAATAATATGGGAGAAATGCAAAACATTTGCATAAAATGTATCTTGCCTGTAACAAAGCAAAACTCCAATTTCAGTACTGAGTGGGACTTATCTTTAAAGTGATACTAACAGCTAAATTTTTGGAAGTTTCAAATAAAAAGAGCTGCTTTGGCTAATAATAATGCACAGAAAGGTCTCCTCTACTCTTCTTCTCACAGTCCCCCTTCAAAGCTATCTGCTTCTCCCTCCTCTGGGTGGCTCCTTAGCAAGCCAGGTGCTAAGAAGGCACCTGTGCATGCTTGCTTTCTAGCTGGACTGTGTGTCCATTGACAAACACAGCGTTGGTAAGCAAAACCCATGATCCCTTCTCATAGGGGTTTTTGAATGACAGCAGCGGGAGCCTATGACTCCACTGCCCCCAGTTTCAGAGGGCAGGGAGTGAGGGGAGACAGCGCTTTACTTTAAAGTGATCTTTTATTTAATAAAAAAGATGTTATACCTGCCTGCTCTGTGCAACAATATTGCAGGGAGCAGTCACTTTCCTCCTTTATGGCAATCCTGCACTGGCGCTGCATGTGCTAAGGGGGCACATGTGTGGGTGTGCTCCACAGCCAGGCTGTGTGCATCCATAGACACAAACAATGCTGGCAAGCTACACCCCCTTGCTCCTTTCTCACAGGAGTTTGACTGACAGCAACAGGAGCCTATGGCTCCCAGGGCCTTCAGTGTGTTTTCTGAGACCAGGAAGAGAGGAGAGCGGGGCTGCAACTGGGTTAGCACAGTAGTCATGGGAGGGGTCAGATATTATGAGCAGCCCCTGCAAGGTAGCACTACAGGAGCTTGAGACCACATATCTGAAAACAGTTTTGGAAAAGCATACTCCATATGGGAAGCTGAAGATCTCACCACTGAATTGCCTAAGAAGTATATGAAGTACAGATTCAGCCCAGCATTGCCCATTAACAACTAAATGTCAGTTTTGGGTAGCCTCAAATTTGAATGGCCACAAATATTAGTGCTACATCCATTGTCCATATCTGCCTAATCCTTTAAAATGGCTTATTCACATTTAAAGGTGGGAAAGTGATGAAGGTACCTGGATCTCCTCAATGGTATGAACGATGAAAGTGTCCAGCAGGTCTTCCATGGCGCCTTCCATCCAGTTGTTGAATGGTGCAGCTCTCTTGGCATATTCCAGATAAAGCTGGTCAATTGTTTCCAGCAACTTTTCTGCTTTCTAAAATATCAACAAATAGAAAAAAAAAAAAAGTTATATAAATAAATTTAAGCTTGCAGACATACAAGCCCATTCCTACCAATCTTATTTTCCGGTCATTTGATATCTTAGAAGATCAAAGCGCAGATCACGTTATTTGCGGGAAACCAAACTGCTGTGGTGAATTGTGTCTTCTCTATCCACTTATCCTAATGGAAGAAAACATGGACCCAAGCATGCATCATGTAAATTAGTGTTTACTGGCAGAAAATGTCCAAAACATTTAGGTAAGTGTGCTCTCTGAGTACGGGCTGAGAAGACACTGAACTGTACCATGTGCAACCATCAATACCTCAATGTTGTCCTCTATTATCATGAATGTGGAGGACGAAATTGTATGTGACTGGCATTGCTGATCTCATGTCTATGGCAAAATTTATGCCAAACTGCAGAAGTTGTCACCCACAAATATTAAACTATCAGTGGTGTTATCAGTTCCTACCATTGAAATTAAAAGCAACAACAAAAATTATATACGCATATATCATACTTGTTCCTATCCCCATACGAAAAGCAACAATCTAAAAATATCTTGACATATACTACAAAAGGAGGTCTCTGTGGAGCTACAAAAGGAGGTCTCTGTGGAGCATTCACTCTCTCCAATCTACCTTCCTCCACACCTGCACATTCCCTACTTTGATAAATTGTGCTGCCAAGAGCTAGAAGGGTAATCTGTCACTAGAATATAAATTTCCTTACAAAACAAAGGCAGAAGCCATTCCAAATACAGCAAAGCTGAAATCAATCCACACTGCGAACAATGGCAGACCATGGATGAAGTCTACAGAAATATTTCTTATCCTCACAAAATACTGAAAGCACAACAGAATCAATACAAAAGTGATATAAAAGACAAAAGGCTGAATACACACATCTATATAAAGCAATATCACTTGCACGTGAGTCAGCTCCCTTGTACACAGAGATTCCATTTTATCTAGGCATACGTTTCTTTTTAGCACTGAAAGCCTCTTGGCTTGATAATGAATAAAGAAACAGTCACTGTAAACTAGCATGATAAAGGCTGCCAATAGGTAATAGAAGGCAGTTGGACCTGAACACCTGGAAATGCATGTCTATGCTATGGAAGCAAAACACTCTTGAGGTCTACTTAAATTTCTTTCTGGGCAAAATCTGGAAAAATAATGTAGTACATCTCTGCGATATATGCACATTTTGTCTCTTTAAAGGCTAGGGGGTTAAAGTACAGGCTGTAGTACTTACTTTACACCCCCTGTCCATATCCAGTGCTCTCCTGCTCTGTCCAAAGCACCAGTCTGTGGGCGCAGCCCTGGTGCCATGAAGTACAGCACAGGGACATTATCTCTGTATTGTGCACAGAGACTGGAGTGTGCAGGTGAATGGGAACGGTCGTACTGCTAGAGGGAGCCTGCTGGAGCAAGATATAAGGTAATTATTTATACCTTATTTATGCACCCTAGACGGAGTATTTGCAATGGGCCCCCTGCATTGCAAGGGTGAACCTATTTAAATTCTTAAAGTTGGGTGTTAAAACACAGCAAGTACAGAAAAATACCTTTATGTTCGGCTAGAAATTATAAGTGCTCCTAAATTCCTGTTTGAGATGACAACACAGTATCTACTGCACTGAAATCCCATTGTCAGCCCTGCCCAATTCTCTCCAGCTGCACTGCAGAATCCCTTCCCTATCCTCAGCTGCAGAACATAAGGGAGAGGTGTTCTATAGTCTAGCAAATCAGAACTAGGCAGGGCTGACTTACTTGGGATTTCAGTGCAGTAGAGGAAGAGTGCATGGGAAGTTAGATGCTCACTGGATTTCTAACTGATCAACAGGCATTGTTTCTTTTGCAGCATTTTTTAAAGGAAAAAACACAGAAACATGGAAAAGTGAGGGCACAAAAAAAGGCCAAGCGGTCGATCGAGTCTGCACCATTTTATTCATACATGTTTTTGTATTTTTTTTTTGTCTGAGTATAAATGTCCCAAGCATGTCTGAATCCACTTACTGTTGACAGGCTCGCTACCTCTTCTGGAAGTCTATTTCAAGCATTGACTAGCCTTTCAGTAAAATAATATGTTCTAAGATTAGTTTTGAACTTTCCTCCTGCTAGTTTGAAGTCCTGTCCCCATATTCTTGATCTTGGCATCATAATGAAAATACTGCCTTCCTGAGCCTTATTTACCCCCTAAATGTGTTTAAAGAGAAATGTGTTTTCTCTGTTGGTTAAATTGGATGGATTTGTGTCTATTTTCAACCAGATTAACGATTTAACTATATAAAAGGCTCCAACAGTTCTCTCCCGTCAGCTCTTGCATAGCACAGCCATGCAAAGCAGTATCACAAACACAGGCCAGTATACAAAACAGCACACAGTTAACCCTTTGATCGCCCACATGTTAACCCCTTCCTGCCCAGTGCTATTAGTACAGTGTCAGTGCTTTTTATTAGCACTGATCACTGTATTGGTGTCACTGGGGATGTCAGTGACACCAAGTCGGTTCCACCCAGTGTCAGAATGCCCGACGTAGCCCTGCTATAGGTCGCTGATCGCCGCCATTACTAGTAAAATAAAATAAAAAAAATCCCAGCATATATACTGCTGTTTGTAAAAAGCTATAACTTTTACGTAAACCAATTAATCACGTATTGGGATTTTTTTTTTTAGCAAAGACATGTAGTAGAATACATTTTGGCCTAAATTTATAATGAAATTTGTTTAAACTTTTTTTACTGGGCATGTTTAATAGCAAAAAAGTCAAAAATATTGTTTTCTCAAAATTGTCAGACTTTTTTTTTTTTATAGCGCAAAAAATTAAAACCGCACAGGAGATCAAATACCACCAAAAGAAAGTTCTACTTGTGGAGAAAAAAAGGACGTAAATTTAATTTGGGTGCAGCATTGCATAACCGCGCAATTGTCAGTTAAAGTAACAAAGTGCCGTAACACAAAAAATGGCCTGGTCAGGAAGGTCGGGGGGGGGGGGGGGGGGTAAATCCTCTGGAGGGCAAGTGGTTAATGAGGTCTAGCTAAAGATCTATATAGGGGAATCAGGACCTCCTTCCTCCTGCTGGTGACCCCTCTAGTGATGCATCCTAGAATTCACTTTCCCCGCTGCCTGGTCATACGGTTTTCTAATTTTACAATCATATTAGATAAGTACCTCCAAACCTTTTTCCTCTGTAGTGCTGGCCAATGTGTACTCTGTCAAGGGATTTATTTTTTCCTAGGTGCATTATTTTACATTCAGAAACACTGAACTGCAGTTTCCACTGCTTTGATCAATCTTCTAGGAATACCAAGATATGCAAAATATGTATTTCTGTTTTATTTGCCTAGAGATGCACTTTATTCTGTCCCACCTGTGTATATGGAACATTTTACCTTCTCTCTGGTATAATATAACATTTTCTGCAGCTCAATACCTCTCCATAGAACCACTTCTCCCACTCAGTTATATGAACAGTTTCCCACCTACGTTACCTTCACATCAGCAGATTTTTCCCAGTCACTGTAATTTTGTAGTGAAAGAAGACCAGTACAAATGCTGTTCAGAAAATACAATTTTCCTCCTGTGCTGCTGGCTTCATTGTGTCTAATTATGTCTCTATGGGACATTCTCTCCTAGATTCTCTTTAATATATACAGAAATCAGATGTGAACAAGTTATACAGAGCAGCTGATAAGTATGAATGTAGTTCAGAGCATGGATCTGGAATATGGCCAAATGCTTTCATCTAGGCTAGTGTGTATTTTAGATGTACTTTTATATAAGCAAACGAAGCACTGATATTTACTAGACAAACTCAGTTATGATATCCCTGCTTTATATTAATCAGCCAAATTCAAAAACACAGCTACTGAAAGAAAATACATTTTTTATGTAGTCATAGCCAGGTGTATTATGACTTTTTTAGTGCCTTGTTAGAATGTTTTATAGATTTGTTTTTTTAGGTGTCCAGGCACATAGCAGCAACTGCCTCTGTCTGGGTTACAAAAAAATGGCACTTGTTGAAAGGAGAAATGTACCTAAATAATTTAAAATGTGTTAGAAATTCTGTATATAGCCGTTCAGCGTCTACATGTGCTTTTCTGCTTCTTTCACTGCAATCAGTAACTTGATTTTGAGGGAAAAGACATAGCTTATACAGTACAATAGAGGAAGCTACAAACGTATAAACAACACTGCCATCTACTGGTTGAAGAATATATTTCTACTGAATACTGATCTAGTTGTTGCACAGAAATACATGAACAATGTATTCCAACAAAATGCATAAAAATAAAAAGGTGTTAAAATTCTTACAGTTCTTGTACTTTGGAAAGCAGCTACAGCATATCCTCATCCAGCATGCTACAGAGAAGGACCCTTACTTTATATGTGGAGGAAGTGGTCTCTTTACATTGGCCTGACATGCCTGCTGCTGAGTCAGAACTAGAGCTCTTTAATCAGCAGGGAGCAAAAGCTTTGCAGAAGTCTAAAATGCCCCCCAATGCGTCAGTTCAAAAGCTCTGTAATCAGCAATGCAAAAGCTTCCTTCTCTCTTTAGAACTCATACTGTAAGAAGTTGCACTGTTTTTGTCTTGATGCACCTGGAATGTATGCTTATTCAATTAAAACTGAACATTCACTTGGGCATTAAGTGTGGTATGGGCTTTAACCCCTTCAGGACCAGGGTGAAAACAAACCTTAAAGTGATATAAAGTCTTGTGGGTTTTTTTTCTTCTTTTGTAACACTTTAACATATATTTATTTATACTATTAGTTGCCCAATAATTGTGCACACATAGATATTCTCCTAAGAAAGCCAAAACCTCACTTTTACCTCAAAACCTCACTTTTGAGGTTTATTAACATTTTGGAGTGACCAAGAGCACTGTAGTTGTTCAATAATGAAATAAACAATTAAAAAAACAACTTGCCAAATAATTGTGCACAATGTGTATAGTAAACTGGCTTCCTCCTCATTAAGAACAATATCGCAACAGGAACATTTATTATTAAGAAAAAAATTGATAGCCATGGTGTAGTGTTTCATAGAAGTCAGCCAAACAAGTATTAGAGAAGTCATACCTCCAAAGCCTCTCTTCGTTTCTGGGTGAGAACGCCAAGATTATCCCACTGGTCACAGATTTTTTGGCACCTGGCATTCACGCTCGGAGAATCATAGTAATCCAGCTCACTACATGGAAGCACAAAAACGCTGTTCAGTGAACACAAAGGAATTCAATAGCTTATGACACATGTGACCTCAATGAGCCCCATGAGGACCATTACAAGCAAAATCGACAAGGGAAATAAATTGCTGGGATTGCTTATTGACTTTTCCATTCACACTTTTTTAACCTACAAAAAACAATTTGATGATTGTGTCAGACAGGGAACATAATCATCAGTCATAATCACCTAACACTCATGTACAATGTATAACATAACCACCAGAAGTACATTTTCTACATCCTTGTTTTCACACCACCTGCATGAAATGTTAGGACTAAGAAGGAAATATAACCTTCCAAAATGTATTATTGTCTACTAGTGGATTGAATATTTCTCCAGATTTACAATACCAACTGGGTAAACCACTTAAAATGTTTCTTCTTAACAAGAATGCACTGGTCTTTGGATTTGTTTATATCAAAAACACTTTTTATTTTTCCCTCTGCAGCCTCCCCTAATACTGACCTGAACCCGAATCAGCACTGTGCACGAGAGCTGAGGCTTCCCTCCCGGACTCTCCTCATCAACTGAGACAAAGAACGAGAGCCATTGGCAATCACAGCCAGTGAGAAGGGATCAGGGGGCGGGACTGTCTATAGGACACACAGAAGCGGCTCAGGAGCAAGCACGCAAGAGTGCCCCCAGAACAAGCAGCTTCCTCTGAGGGCTCTTGGCAAGGGGAGGGGCTAGAGGGCTGATGGGGGACCCAAGAGGAGGAGGATCAGGGCTGCTCTGTGCAAAACCATTGCACAGAATAGGTACGTTTGATGTGTTTAGGATTTTAAAAAACAAAACAAAAAAAAACAAAAAAAAAACAAAACTAGGCTTTAGAACCACTTGAACTGGCCCTAGGTTTGTTCCAAGATAAGGACTCAAGACATGGCTAAATAACATCCTAAAATATCTAAAAAAACTAGAGACTCTGTTCCATCATTGAATATTGGTGTACACATACAGTTTGCCTTGGTCGCCTGAATATGCTTCCCTCTGTTGCTTGGTGGCACTACCTTGGGCTTCTATCTCTTCAGCCAGGGACTCCTGAAGAAGCTATTTTTGCAAAACGCGTTGAGTGCAGTCTACACCCTCAATCAGCATTAGCCAGCTAATTAGTATCATGATACATTAAATATGGGCTATGCCAGATCATGTGATGTTAATATTAGAGGTTGTGTCATATGCTGATAAGATCGGGGGGAGAAATATGAGGTGTTCTGTTCTATATTACTGCATTTTTTATAAATGGGATAATGTATTTGGGGTTAAGTTTATGTTTTTAGCGCTGCTGTGTTGACATGTATAAGTTATTAAACAAAATGTTTTTATGATATTCAAAGTGTCTTCATTCCTGAGAGTTTTTGGCACCTTAAAAGTCCCAATTTTTTCTTCTCTTCCTTGATCATATTGCCCTAGTCCAATTAGCTGCAGTCTCACAAAGAGAAATTTCAGCAATAGCTGGTTGCAGAGCTGGGCTTGCGAGATTAAAGATTGCCTTTAAACATTTCTAAAAGTTTCTAATCGACAGAATCTTTAAATGAAGGAACATCTTCTATTAGGTACAATAAGATGTTTGTTGAAGACTGAGATGACAGGGTGCACTACAGGGACACACCACTTTTTAGTAAACTTTCTTTCACAGGATAGAGTTCGGAAACTATTCTCAAAGGGGTGAAAATCTTTTCATGGTTAACCCAATCATCATACACCGCCAATTCTATTTGTTAAATGAATGAGACATGTCTTTTTAGACTTACCAGGTCTCTTAGTACCTAAGTGGGCATGGTAAGATGGACGAGGTGTGACAATGCCAATGTGCTTTTGTGCACAGCAGAAGTAAGCAGGTACATTGGCCAGCATGTTGCTTGAAGACTTTACATCAGGTGTATGGGAGGCTGAGAAATTTTCTGCAGCCTCCTCCAACACTGCCCTGGGTCCTCTTCATTTACCTCAATGTGTGCAACCTCTAAAGGAAGCATTTCACTTTCTGACTCTGACAGAGACAGTGGGGGTAGAGAAGGAGTTGGGCACTTTTGTGTTCTGGACAGTAGAGCAGTATAAAAGGTTATTAGATGCCTGACATGGTTCAAAAATCTTCCTTGGTCAAGTGGGCTGTTTGTTGCATTTATGAGATGAGCTAGAATCGAATGCAGAAAATGTGTCCTGCTCCAGTGCAAGGGAAGCGCCATCACTCAGTTTCAGTGTTTTGCAGGTCTTTGACAGAGCAAATGTAATGTAAGCCACTGTTTTACCTGGTTCCAACTATTACTATTGGTGAGAGTATTCCCGGTTTAGGGTGCTTACAAAGTAGGGTTGCAAAAACAGGGTAAGCATGTCCGTGAAAAAAAGTACATAGCATCCAACCATCCTGTAGCAAAAATCCTCATGGCAAAAGGGCGGTAGGAAGTGCCTAAGTACCTTATATAGGGCTCCAAGAGGAAGTGGTGGTAATAGTGCAACCTAGGTGTGACATAACATCTTAGTCATCCACCTGAAACTATGCTAAGAATGGTGGAATTTTACCACCAAGTTTGAAAAGTTTAACAATACACAAGTGGATGCATTTTAATCACTCCCTCAGAAGAAGTCATCTGACAAAACGTGTTAGGGTGTGGCTATCAGTGACGTCATCACGCACGCTGTCCCACATATCCGGATCACGTGGTTGCACCATAGCCATCTTGGATGAGGGCAGGCGGGTGAGACGCCGGAGACAGAGCCTGTGGCTCTTTAACAATCTATGCTTTATTGTTTTATACTCATTGTGAGTGCGGTTTTAAGGGGGGATTTGCTACTTCATAATAATTAGTTGGATGATATTGCACAATGGCGAGTATGTTTTTTATTCACATGTACTAATTGGATATGAGAGGATTTCCTTTAAACCGGAGCATTGGGGTGGATAGCTGGATATTTAAAGATATGCTGGTTTATCACCAGCACATGGTGAGTGTGCATTTTGATGGGGTGCTCTGAGCACTGGATGTCACGTTGGTGAAGGAGGATCTCATTATTTAATTTATCAAAGGATCATTTATGGACTTTTTAATGGACTTATTTATTTTTTATGTGCACATATGTGGTGGTGGATTTATTCATTGATTTATTAATTTATTGATTTATTATTTATCAATTCATATGAATATGTATTTAAATATTTACTTATGTATTGGTGTAGGGTTGCGCTATTATTTGTGGTTGGTTGTCTTCACATTTTTATTATTTACAATTCCAAGTTTCCTTAAAGTTTTAGTGCCCAGTATAGGGTAAACCGTTCAAGCTACTGGTCCCTAAGCAGGATCTAGGCTTTGACTGCAACGGTGCACATACCCTTAGAGGGGTTCCATAGGGATGGACCACGGCTCTAGACCTGTATAGCACCCTGCGGCTGACTACACATGCTGCACTAAGTGCCGTGGTGAGCACCCAAGCAGGATCCAGTGCCTGATGTAACTATACAGGATGTCTCCACAGTGCGGGGTCCAGGGTATGGCTCCCAAGGTTATAATGAGTTTGTACTGATCTGGATGCACTGTTTCTATTGTTGAATTAGAAGACTGTATTTTAGGTAAGCATACCAGCTGTCTCATTTTTTGCAATCTATTCCTGACCTGGGATTATACACCAGACAACTTACTCCTACTGAACAGCTGTGTGCAGATAGACAATATGTACCACACTTATTGTCCGTTTTATACAAACAACTGAATTCGGTTCTGGACAACTTTGTCCCCCTGTACATTAGGCGTTGGGAGGTGGATCCGCAGGAAGTGAGGATGGGAGCGAAGGAGCAGAATGCCCCTCCCATCCATTCCTATATTCCTCATCACTTGTCTTCCCTAACCTCTAGGACTGCATTATTAAAAGGGAAATGACAATGATTGGAAAGGTTGTCTGACCAGCTTACTCCGCCCCCCCTCTCCCTCTCCACAATCCTCAGCTCACATTATTTGCTGATGCCCTATAGGCCTATACAGATGTTCATTAGATGTTCTCCTGAGCTGGATGTTTGACTGTCCTCCAATGTCCATGATCACCTTAAGATGCAGTGGTGCTCTAAGGCTCAGTATTTCCCCAAGGTAGTACTATAAATTACGACCCCTACCACTGGCAAATAAACCCTTCACAGAGCACAGTTGCTTTGCTAGTAGAAACATGAGAATCTTGTCTCATGCACTCCATGACCAAGGTCAAAACAATTCTTAAGACCCAAGCCCACCTTTGCAATTTTGACATGTGTTGATACAACTGTATATATCATACTGACTATTTAGTGTATCCAGGTGAATTATACCTTACTTTTTTCAAGAGAGATTGAGCTTTCATGTGGTGTTAAATGTTAATGGATAGCTCATGATTTTGTTTTATTGTGAAAGGAAAACCGTCCCAAAATGGTAAAAAAATATAATTGTTAAAAATGTAGCTGTATATTTTTATGTCATTACTATGTACCACCAAAACACCTGCAAAATAACTTTTACTCTTAATGATCATGGAGATACCACATGTGTGTGCGTTACTTATTCTCTGTAGTAGGGCCAAGAAACAAAATATAAAACCTTGTTTTCTGACCTAAAACATACTCACTCTAACGCTGCCGCTAACTGCCACTAACTACCACCAACACTGCCAGTAACATCAACTGGAACTGCCACTAATTGAAACCAACACTGACACCTACACTGATACTAATACTGACACCTACACAGGAACTAACACTCACTGAATTAGATCAAGCACTGAACAAGTTGATTTTTTTTTTTTCCAGCAGAATTTTTTGGAACAAACTTCTGAGGAAGAAAATATATAATGTATATTTTCCTAATTACTAGAGAAAAAGTTTGCGGTCTCTCATTTTAATAGAGAAGAAATACCAATGGGATGGGTTACAGAATGAATGATCACTGTGACAGCCAATCAGAGGCTATCACAGTGATCATGTGATTGGGATCGGGTTTCCCTGGATCCTGATTAGTAGGAGACCCGACGTTGTCACTAACAGCCTGGTCTCAGTGCTGGGAGCATGTGCTCGAGCATGCTTCCAGTATAAACAGAGAAACACATATATGCAGCACCCAGGATTAAAGCCCACTTAAAGGGGGCCACCTTGTAGCACTCTTTTAAACTTGGCCAATGAAGTTGCCCAGATCAGTGCTGAGTGCTAAGAAACGTAATCCCAGTCAGTCAATATCAACATATATATGCAAACCTGTGCCCAGTTATTTTAGTTAAAGGGTTAGTCCACCTGAAAATGATAACATATACAGTATTTTAAAACAGTTTAGTAATATGTTTTTCATTTCTGATAAGAGGAAATTTATGAGATAATTCACTACAAATCATGTAAATTAACTTTCTATTATGTCCCTCTATTTGAGTGCAAAGATGATGATCTTTGCGATATCTAAAGTAATTACCTATGTCTTCTACACACTTTCCAATGGCTTTGCATTATCTCTATGACACAACTTTTCATATTTGCACCAATAATGGGTATGAGAAAGTGAGGGTTGTAACTGTAAATTCTGTCACTGGCACAAATGCTGCTCCAACTAAATAATGGACAGCGCAGCTGACAATCTTTTGAATTCACGATTCAGGTTTTACTTCGAAAAGACAAGCTAAGGACAAGCTCAAAAGAAGCGAACCCTTCGTCAGACTTACTTGAGTTCCTGGGCAATGGCTGCAATCTGCTCTACCCGGTCCTGATGAGCAGCCAAATCACTTTCAAAGGCCTCGTGTTTCTTCAGCAAAGCTTTGATCTCTGACAGACTTGCCGTTTCATAGTCTTTCTTCTGCAGCATGTTTTCTTTTCCTGTTGGTGCAGAGGAGTTTATTAGACTAATTTTCATACGTTAAGATGACAGATCTACAACCAGGAAAGAGTTTAATTTTATGTTATGTGATTTTCTTAGTTTAAGATCAGTATACAATCACTGAATGGTGCATTTTGTTTGATTGCTGCGGATTACTGGATTTTGCATTCTGATATTTGCCGTAAAGAATAAAATATTTTAGTAAAAAAAATTAAAAATAAAAAGGGGGGTGGGGGGGGGGGGGTTATGGGACTTTTCAGGTGCTGCACATCATAATTGATAAGTATTTAGTGAACAAACAACTACCAAAAGAAAAGACTTTGTTAATTTACAGGCCAGTGATCCCATTTAGGTAATAAGTTATGTCTTCGTAAAATTGCCTTACCCCAATCTCAAATGTTCATGCACATGCTCAACTGCAGGATTAAACTGGCAAGATCATGAAAACCGAGCATCTGGCTTGATTGCCATTTTGTGAAAGACTACACATTCTAGAACGCCAAATATCTCCTTAAATAATGATTTAAGGTTAAATCTATCCAAAGTTATTAGGGCTGACTCTGGTTAACAGTTTATATGCTGACATTTACATGTCTGTATAACTGTGATGTAGCCAGTCACAGCACCACCTCCGCCAAGGCCACTACAAGCGTGACACTAATATTTTTCATTTTCTGCGTACACTGTACATCTTTGACATGGACTCCCCAGATGTGGCAGATCCACTAGCTCTAACATGATCTTCCAAATGAAATCAGAACTCCAAGGAGAGGATAATCCTTACCCTAGGAAGTGTATCCTCTGTAAAACTACAATTAGTTTAAATAAAGACATACATATGAAATACTAATTTTTGCTTACATAATTCTGCATTTCCATTGTCACTTGAAAAAAAGACACAGGTCCCATTAGTTCAACCAAAAAAAAAAAAAAAAAAAAAAACACATCCATGTCTACCACTGACTGGTGGTAAATTTGCCTGTTTTTGGGAGGATTACTAATGGTATGCCATATCCTGAACACACGACCCACACTCAAGACAAGGCACATCTAGGCACTCCTCCACTTGCCTGATTTTGTGGCTGGCTGACCTTGTCAGATGTCACTGTAGGGTTCAGCCTAAGCTGCACACCAGTATGCTAGTAGATAACACCTTAGAATTGTTACGCAGTTGTCAGTGAGACATTTAGATTTTTGCTCTTTTTAAAATAGGATCTACTTTAAGAAATGGGAATGATAAGTATTATATGCCAGGAAATAATTCAACCTTCCAGCATTCACCCAAGCCTAGAAGGCATCAGTTTTAGTGGAACTTGTCCTCTAAGAAATATCAAGGTACAGCAATACTTATAAATGTTATTCTTAATTTAGCACTGAGGATAAGCAGAAAAGATATAAAGTCAGCTATAACAGAAAAAGGTGAAGAAAAAAAAAACAGCTCAATAGATTTGCAGAAATAATGAAAGCTGGTCATTCTTATACATGTGTGTGTGATAAGGGGTTATCAGAATATTCAAGATATTTCTATGCAGTGCTCTGCTTTCCTCTCTGTGCTCAGACACAGAGCATGATTTAAAACAGAACACTGACAGTTTTGTTGACTTCAAACAGTTAGTGACAAGCAAGTCCCACAGTGAACAGTAAGTGAGTGATCATGTTACCATCAGTCCAGGCTTCATGAATAGAAGCTTTCTGTCGAAACTTTTCAGCCAAGTGGTCTAGTCTTTCCAACCTCCGGATCTCATTCAGCAGCCACTCCTCGTAGCCCTTCTCTGCTTGTTCCAAACCTCCCCATGCATTGTTTATATCCTGGGTAAAGAAAAAAAGGACATGATAATCCATCATGTAGCTACACAGCAATCACAATGGACTAAAAAGCTTTGTCAGGAAAAAAAAGCAAGAATATACCAAAAACATGGTAAAAACCTAACTATCATCCATAGATCCAAGGTAGCCATAAGTCAGCCAGTAATCAAGCAAATTATATTTTTCTTGCCCTAATATAGATATGTGATCTGTTTAAAGAGCTACTAACACAATCAGGTTGGTTAGTGCAAACTGACCCAATAAATACACATGTATATGTTTCGCGAGATAGTGAAATAAGCAATGGGGACAATGAGCTTGACACATTCACCATGACTAGAACAACACATTCTTGCTGGCTGTTGAAGAAATCTATTCACAGCACTATTGACCAAAACATATAGGGTAAGATTTACTAAAACAGGTGTACTCAGAATCGCTTCTCTGCCTTTTGGCTAAGATCAAGTGTAGTATCTGTTCTTATCAGTGTCCGGCAGGGGTGCTCCCCATCATTCTAGCTTTCCGGGGTTGATTGGTTGTATAGTACCCCTGCTGGTATGATGGGGGTCCTGATGGTTAGTACAGGTTGGAACAGAAACCGTGGTGCCCATAGATAGTTGGGGCCCGGGAGTAATTCCCCCTGGAAAACCGGAGGGGCCCAGTTCCTCCTGATTTGAACGGATCTACCTTGTCTGGCCAGGGGCCGGGAAGGCAGAAAGTCCGCGAACCAGTGCCCCGAGTGGTCGCCTCAGGGGTGCTCTTAGTAACATATGGGTGTGGGACCCCAGCGTGTGAAAAGGCACATGGTCACTGAGTTCAAAGCACTTTTCTTACACAGCGCCTTTAGGACTGGGCCTTTTGGCTAAGTCCTGGGCAATTTTTGCCATGGGCCTCAGGGCCTGGTCTGTGCACAATCTGCACGACCACTTAATTTATTTAATTTATTTCTCTCCCACGTTTGTCACTTTCACTTTTGTGTGGGTTTTATTTTCTCACAGGATGGAGGGTGTGGGTCCTCGGGCCTACCCTGAAGTCTAGGGGGAGGATGTGTGGCCTTTTGGTTCCTTCCTCTACTGTCCCTAGGGGGTTTTCTCTTCGGGAGAGCCCCCTGACCAAGTACTGTGTGGCTGGCTTCGGCTGGCCACAAGGAACGGTGGTCCGCCAGGCCTTTTGGCTAGGTGGACCAAATGGGAACCTTGTCCCTGTCAAGGAGCTTCGTGCCCCGGGGGATCAGGGTAGAGGTCCATCCCCTTTGGGGGAAGGACAAAGCACACCCCTAAGTGCACTTTTTTGTGTGGTGTTTTGCACTTGCACGTTTTTTGTGAACACTTACAGTTTTTTTCGTTTTTCACACGTTCGCGGACTTAAACAAAAAAAAAATAAAATAAAAGGTGTACTCAGAATCTGGTGCAGCTGTGCATGGTAGCCAATCAGCTTCTAACTTCAGCTTGTTCAATTAAACTTTGACAATAAAACCTGGAAGCTGATTGGTTTCTGAGCAGAGCTGGGCCAGACTTTGCACCATGCAGTTTAAGTAAATAACCCCCATAGATTTTATAAAGAAGGAGAATAACTCTATAATGAAAATACTGGCAATAGCCCAAAAAATAGAATGACAGTCATATGGAAATACTGGTACTGGTCCATCTTGTCTCATACCTACATGTGTAGAATATATCCCTAAAATACAAAACAGTTTTGTTGTACACGGTTTGCCATCATATCTGGGAGCAGATATCAATCACATGCAGTTTACTCATTAGCACTAGGATTTTGCTCGGTATGAGACCACTGATTTTTAAGTATCAGCATTCCTTGTCCATGCTTACCGAGACCATCTTCCCTTCAGATGGCATGAATGCTGGCCGGTTGCTAAGTCTTAGTTTAGTCTGAAGGGTGTTGAAGTTGATCTCTAGCTGACACTTCTCCTGGACCTTAGGAGGTTTATGTAGACGCCTATAATCTCTGAAGTCCTCCAGCTTCTGCTGCATGGCCTGCATGGTGTTTTCAGGAGCGCGGTTCTCCAACCATGGGATTGTTCGCCGGATCCATTCTAACAACTGACAGAGCAGAAAGTCAAACATACAATAATACAATACAGGACTAATGCTCCCACATGGCACATTTCTAAAGTATTCTATTAACATTTATTGGTTTCCTTTTGCTACTGTATTAAGCTAATCCCTCTAACACTAAAGGTTAACCTTTTCTTCAGCCTTTTGTTGCAACACGTACATCACTTGCAAGCTTCTCATAGTCTTCCATGAGCTGCTCATTCTCCTGGTTGACGGCTAGGACTTTGCAGATCCGATTGGCTGCAGTTTCAGCCTACACAGAGAACAGAAAACAGTGCAGGTTTAGGATTATTGGTCAACTACAAAGCAAACACTTTCTTTCACCTACCACAAAGTGAACACATTTAGGTCTTTACATTAGTTGTAATTAGTAAATTTAAGTAAATTATATTCTGATGCAAACATGTACATATTGCCAGGTCCGTCACCATGACCTTGGCCATTGTTTATTGATATTTATAGAATACCATAGATTTATATATAGGATATATAATATGATGAATTAATATGACGTAAAACTATAAAAATGATAAGGGCATTAGATTGAAAGTCAGAGAGGAAGAAACAAATGTGAATATTTTCACATTCTTCTATAAAGCACTGAAGAATATTTAATCAATACATGAAACTTGAGATGCTGAATCAATTCAGTCAATGTAGCGGCCCTAGTCATGCTACATAGCTAATTATTTCATTTGGGTGAAATAACAAGACACTTGTCCACAGCTTTTTGGACAAGGACTGCTGCAGACGGATAAAATTCTAAACCTTTATAGAGTCCAAAAGCATTAATCCTTGCACTTGAAGATATCTCCAAGAAAATATACTGCTTGCAGTTTGGCTTTTATGGTAGTCATGCAAGAAACATTATTATTGGTTGCTGTTGGCAGAAGATCTTAATTTGGATCCTTATGAGCTCATTAGTGCTTTTCCAAAATAGTCTGTGCATTAATCTGCTGGTCATAGACACCTAAAATTTTGACCGATTCAGCAGGCACCACCTCTAGACAAACGTATCTGAAAAACGAAGGAGCCAGGTAGACAATTATTGGCAAAACAGTGACTGCAGCCAATCAGAGGCAGTCACCTTTCAGGTATTATGACAGCCACAGGCACAAAGGCTGTCAGAATACAATATCCAGCAGAAGAGAGTATACCATGCACCCTGTTCTGTGTGTTTCCATGAAGCTGAAAGTTAAAAATCTTGAATGGCTACCCTTAGACTGCCTTTGGCTACAAGATGCTAGCTCCACAATAATTTATTGCTTATACATCTATTATTTCTGAACAGGTGGCAACCTATTTATGTGGATAAAACCTTGTACAAACCTGAACACACAGATGTATTTGAGTCAGACATTCACAAAGCACTGAGCTAGCCTTTGGGAGACAGACATCTCCCAAGTTATCTGGTTGTTCTTTGTAAAGACTTGCCTGATGGACTAAACAAGCACATGCGTGATTAACCCCTCTCGTATTTCTCTACCCTGAGAAGGGGAAAGTAGCAGCCAAGTCACACAGATATTTTCAACAGTTGGAAAACCTCTATGTGTGATGAGCACTGTGATGTTGGCAGTGCTCATTATTATCTCCTGGGCATGCCCTTAAATAACCTGATCCTCGCTTGAGCATTGAAAAAGGCTGTTTATGGCCAGTCTTCTAACAATTTTAAAGATGCACCGCAAACCACTCATTCTAAATTAAAATGTTGAAACATCTAACAATCATAGCACTAATAAGTTGCTACTTTTTATATATCAGATCCATCAGTCACTTCAAACTTGTTATTTTTACAAAATGCTAACCAAAAAAAACACTCATGCAGATTTAGTTGGGATTACACATAAAATACTTTATATGTAGAAAATGTTATAAATTAATAGGAATTAGTATACACACACCTATAAAAACCTAAAGCTATACCTTCACATCTCAGAAGTAAGGGAAAAGCACATGGACAATGCAATCGGCACTAGAAAATGAACACATTTGATCAGAAAAGAATTTCACCCCATTAAGGTCATTGGTCATTTTTTTTACTATTGTATATGAGAAATGTTGTGCTACCAAATTTAAGGAACCTGACAAGTTAGCACCAATCACTTTTTTTTTTATAATAAATTGGAACTCCAACCTCACTTATTTCTGTTCCATCTGCTTCTGCCTCAGGTGCTTTGTACAAAAAACTGTGCTGCCATTCAATTTTTTCCCCTCCTCCTTCATACTGTGTGTCTCTAAATTTTGATTGAAAACTATTGCAACAAGCAGACTTTCTGTCTTCTGTCTGTATGACGCTCAACTCATTGGTTGCCCTCTGGGTTACACAAGGGGTGTCATTCATGGCTGTTGCATCCTATGTGGAGCACAAAACTTTAACAGAGTCAGTTTCTCCTGGTTGAGAAAAGGTTAGCTGCAGAGCCTGTCCCCTGTGCATACTGAATCCCAGAACTCGGGAATTCCAATGCAGTTGACAGTGTATGTAGTTAGTCTTTCTCTATGTATGAATTCTGTGTTGTTTCTCATTGCGGTGTTCCTTAATGTATTAGGTAAAAATATGTGCTGTGTTATCTACTTATACTTAAGCAGTACAGAGAGTGAAAGAGGCACTCAGACTAGTGTTATGCCAAGCAGTGTGATCTGGATTGCAAATGTGTAATACACAGCATCTAGTTTATGGCCCTGTTAACATTTAGGTAATGTTGTGTGCATTAGCTTAAATAGACATGAGGATTGCAAAATGCCAGTCATTTGCTGTTGTGTTCTGGCTCCACTTGACTCCTTCTTGCTGTCAATGCAGAACAAGATGAAAAGAAGCAGGTTTTCTCTCCATTTACTATAGAAAACTCTCAAATGTTAAAATAAGGGCAAAAGGCTGCAGAGCAGGCAGAGGGAAAGGGAGAGTACTAAAAACTGGATTTTTGATCTACCTGTAAAATGTATTTCATGGTCTATATCACGGCACACAGAGCAGCTCTATAAATACTTACTCACAGGCATGGGCGGACTGACCATTTGGAAACTCGGGCACTGCCCGAGCGCCCAGAGTCAGTAGGGGGCCCCATGAGATGTCCCTGGTACCTTTTTCATAGGCTTTTTTAAATTTGGGCAAGGACACAGGGGACCCATGATCCTCTATTGCCCGAGGGCCCCATGATTTGTCAGTCCGCCCCTGCTCACAGGGTTATTCGTCTTCTACAGGTGGTTGGACACTGGCAAAAAGACAGTAAGTCCTCTCCTATAAAACCCCTCCCGTACAGGAAGTACCTCTGTTTTGAAGCAAACCATACATCCCAACATAGAATGGAAGGATGTCCGTGTCCTTTGATGTACTCCAAGAAATAAATTTTACAGCCAAGTAAAAGTCCCTGTTTTCTTTGTTGTACATCACGGGACACAGAGCAGCTCAATAAATCCATACTCACTGGGATGTCCTAAAGCAATGCCCGTGAAGGGAGCGAGACACAACAACCATCAAACAGCCAACCAAAAACCCTAAAGAGCAAGCACTGCAACTAAAAGTCGCATCCTCAGCGGCTCTTACATCCACCTTGTAAAATATGAAGACCGGGTTGCAGCTTTGCAGACCTGAGACACTGAAGCCTGAGGATGGACAGCCCAGGAGACACCAACACTTCTGACAGAATGAACAGTCACCAGAAGAGGTGGAATATTTCCTTTCAAACCATAGGCTTGAGAGATAAGATATCAAATCCAATGTGAAATAGTAGATTTGAAATGCTGTGTGACCCTTCTTTGACCCTCATGGGAAGTTACACTAGGAGAGGGTTATGTCTTCTTGACCTGACCTGTACCTGTTAGCCTTTTCCCCCTGTGTTCCCCCCTCTGCCATTTACAAGACATATGGCCTGCTGATATGAACAATAGAACCTGTTGCTCAGTGCATACAATGGCCTTTTTCCAAACTGGTAATATGGTCACCACCATGCCATCCGTCTGATGTCATTGATGCACACACATGCATATGCAGCCCCAGACACTGAAGGGGCAGTGGAAGCCCCCACCAGCCACATTGTGTCAAAAAAATGATTCTGTCCAACGGGATGTATCTTCCCTTCATGCACATACCAACACGAAGGACAATTTAATAGAAAATGTGACAGCAATCACATACATCATCCAACTCATAGTACCACAGCCCCCAATGGCCATCTTACATAAGGATCTGGGCAGCTTCTGACGCAAAGCTCATCCCCCCAGTGAAGAATCTGGAAGGGACACTTCTAGCCAGGCAGTTAAGAATCCCTAAATAGGGTGTACTCCCTCTATGGGTATCAGAAGACTACCCATGCACTCAGCATTCTTGCCGCAGGACCCATCTCATTAGACGTACAGATCCAAGCTTCACCCACCACAGCAGGCCATGTCTCTCGGGACCTTCAGGGACTCTATCCCTCCTTCTGCAGTCCGCTACCCTAGACCTGTCTAGCACCCCGCTGGAAACTCCATGTCAGTTATTACTGCACAGGGTTCCATAGACACAAGGTCCACATTACAGGCAATCCCCACATCTTGTACCCTCCCACCAATGCAAGGTCCAGGTACCATCCTTTGAAGCGTTTAAAGCTATAGGAAAGGATCTGTATAGCACCAATCTCTTGATTTCTACTAGAACTGTTGAGAATCTGGTAACAATGTGCAGAGAGTTGCACGGCAGTGGCCATCACTTTCAAACACAAAGGAAAAAAAAAAAAACATACTCCTTGTATGGTAGGGGTTATAAAAGAGAGGACTTCTTGTCTTTATGCCAGTGTCCAACCACCTGTAGGTGGTGCATAACCGTAGAGCTCCTCTGTGTCCCATGATGTACAATAAAGAAATATAGAATGTTGCATAACGGAGTTCTGCTTTAAAAACACATTTTAGGTCTGTTGTTTTTCACCCCACAAAATAAGTAAGTCTTTTGTTTGTATAAATATAACCACGGCGGACCTCATCTATCAAAGGTGTCTAAGCAAGAACTTTGTCTATGGAAACCAAAGCAAGAGACAATGACGGAAAAACTAAGTTTCTTTTTTAGACTCTTTGACAAATGGACCTAAAAGAAGCAGACCTTTGTCAATACGGAAGCAATAGTACATATTTATTGGATATAAAATATAAAAATAAAACATATAAATAACAAGAAGAGGCATTTGCATGCTATAGGAGTGATCAAGATGACTCCCTTACCTACTATATTATTTACTTATTGGTGCAGGTAAAATTATCATGTGACACTTGTTTTGTTTGTACATTTTTAAAAAGCTCAAAAAGTACATGCTGTGCAAATTCAACAATGCTATTAATTGTATATTACATATTCAGAATTGTAGAATTCCATTGTATTTGTACAAATCACATACAAAATTGCATAATGAATATATAATTATATTTGTATATTTAGTAAAAAAATTAAACTGCGTTGCAATTCCTGGCAGTTGAAGAGTGAACAGTTTAAGCTGTTATCTAGGCAAATATCTAGATAAACAGATGAAATACATACATGAATGTTGTTTTACCACCCAAGGGACCTAACTTACTGTTCATCCAATTCCGAGATCTACACAGCTCTGCCAAAATACATGATCTAATTTTTTCCCCTGTTCAATAACATTTACAGGTTCCCCTCTCCACCAGCACCCTGTGATTGGACAGAGAAAGGAGAAGTAGCACACTAAAGATTCTCTTTGTCACTCCTATCAGCATGCCTTTTGCACTGAAACACAATTGATTGGCTCCTGTGCTGCACAACGTACCAGCCTGAGCTCTGCTGCACAATGGACTGAAAGAGTCTGTTAATTAAAATTTGGGCAATAACACTGCTTGCATTTAAAAAATACATTTATGTATACCCTAATGAACACAGAGCTGAATTAATCTGTGTCCATTATATAAGCCCCGGAGTTCAGCTTAAAACTTCTTGTTGGCTAAAGAGTCTTCATGGTGCTATCGCACTGCTTTTGAAAAAAAAAAAAAAAAAACTCATTAAAAAATGCCTATGTGTTTTTGTTGCATGTCCAGTGCATTTTCTGGCTGGCAAAACATGGGCATATGACTCATAAAAAAAAAAAAAAAAAAAAGCACCAAAAATGCAACCGTGGTATATGTTTCATGTATTTTTGGCACGTTCTAATCATTTCAGTGGGGAACTGTGTTTTTGGTATGGTTTGGAAAAGCATCCCCAATTGCAACATGCAGGACTTTTCAAAACACACTACACCCAACAGCGCAGTGGTGTGAAGAGTCCAATAAGATTTAAAGGGACATATTTTTCTTGCGTTTTTCTTGCATTTTTAACAAGGCAAAAATGCATCAGTGTGAAAAAGCCCTTAATCTGCTGCCTAGAAACTTCTATCTGAGCAGTGGCTCTAAGATTCTTAAAAAAAAAAAAAAAAAAAAAAAAAAAACCACATCATACTTACCTCTGTGCAGTGGTTTTCCACAGAGCAGCCCCAATCCTCCTTTTCTCATATCCCCCCGCTGGTGCTCCTTGCCCCTCTCCCTTGCCCCCATAGCAATGACACCCATACGTTCTCGATTCCGAGCCGGCTGTCTGTCCTTTGACACACAGAGCATGGCTCGGCCCTGACCCCTCTCTCTCCTCACTGGCTGTGACTGACAATAGCAGGAGCCAATGGATCCCACTGCTACCTTGCTGTCCAATGAGGAGAAAGAGAGCTGCTGCTCTCATGCACATCGCTGGATCGAGATGAGGCTCAGGTAAGTTTAAGGGGAGGCAGAGGTATGGGGGGGGGGGGGGGAGCTGGTCACAGAAGGTTTTTAACCTTAATGCACAGAATGCATTAAGGAAAAAAAATTCTACCTTTGGAATCACTTTAAATTGGAAAAGTCAAAGTGGTTGTAGGAGCCAAAGTTTTTTTTAACTTTAAACTTAAAAACCTTCCATAATCAATCCCTTTCCCCAAGGCCCTGCTAAATACTTACCCAAGTGCTATCTCAATCCAGTGCTGTACCCATCTGTGAGCAAGGAGAGGCGAGAGCCAATGCAGAGGCAGCAGCAGGTGGGGCTGAGCAGCACTGTGTGTGTCAGTAGATTCACACAGCTTGGCTTGAGATCAAGCCTGCAGGTGTGCCCTCATTGGAAGTAGCTCCCATGGTGGTGCACAAAGAAGAGAAGAAGCCTAGAGCGTCAGCGGCGGACCCCAGAAGAGGAAGTTCAGGGCCGCTCTGTGCAAAACACGCACGGGCACAGAGCAGATAAGCATAACATGTTCATTATATTAAGAAAAAAAACTGCTAACAATCCATTTAATTTACAAAATTCTGACAGTACTCAGTATTCAGACCATATATAATTGGTATGAACAATATCTCATAAACATCAAGCTGAGAACAGACTACATCTATGTTGTTTATTGTTCTGTTAAGTTAACAAAAGATACTCTTACATAATGTTTATCACAAAAAAGAACACTATCATCTCAAAGATTTTCAGGACAATATTTGCAAATGTTATTATAAGACAAGAAAAAAAAAAAGCTGTTCGAAAATGTTCACTCTACATTACATGAACTGTGACATGACTTGGGAGTTTTTTGTAAATGGCACCACAATGCACCTTCAAATGGCATGTGCGCAGCTTTGCACTGCAGCACAAAGCAAAAAGTCCCTTGTGCTGTGCTGGGTTGGAATTGAGAGACACAGGGATTCAGATACAGTCCAGTTATACTGCTGCCTCCAGGGAATTGAACCTGTGTCCCTTAATGAACGCCAAAAAACTGACTTTATTGTACATACAAAAATGCTATTGTTATCGTCCACTGAGGGACACAGGATTTCAGATAAGGAATGTTTGAAAGCAGTCCATCTGAAGGGTAGGTAACAATCACTGCAAGCTCACAAGAAGGGATCGAAGATTATCTGCAAGTCAGAACCATTTTAAGGACCAATGGCTGAAACTAAACCAGATTAGGTTTAGACAACAGAAGCTGCTAACAAACAAGGGATGATCAAAGAAGATATCTCAGCCGAAGGGGAATGACTCCATTTAAAGTGGTTGTAAACCTCAGTCATGGTACCTGAACAAAGCACAGATATCTGTAGTGTTTACTTGTCTCCCTGAAAAGCTCTAAAGCCTACTACACACAATCAGAAAATTGTACCAAATATACCGCTTTCAAAGCAATTGTACGATAATCTGATTGTTAGTACACAGCTTTCAAGGTATAAAATAAAGTGAGCGCTCTTCTAAACAAGCAAGCAGCTAAAAGCACTAGAGGGAATCACAAACACCTCTCACTGGAACAATAAATATATAAAGTGCAGCGCTAAATCATAAGAATGACATCAAACAAAAAAGTTCGTTCAGAAAAGTTCATTCAGATAATTCATGTAATAGTGGCCAAATAATAACACAGCTACATCAGATCCAGAACTCGTTGAAGTAATGATAGAAATGCGCACTCACCGACCGCACATAGGAAATGCGGTCGGTGAGTGCGCATTTCTATCATTACTTCAGTGAGTTCTTCTGGATCTGATGTAGCTGTGTTATTATTTGGCCACTATTACAAGAATTATCTGAACAAACTTTTTTGTTTGATGTCATTCTTATGATTTAGCACTGCACTTTATATATTTATAGTACACAGCTTTCGTCCAAAATTATTTGAAGGGACAAGCACAAAAGTTTTCTCGTACGATATCAGATCATACGATTTTTGTTTATTATTATTATACAGGACTTATATAGCACCAACAGTTTGCGCAGAGCTTTACAATATAAAGGGAGACAGTACAGCTACAATATAATCAAAACAAGAGGATTAAGAGGGCCTTACTGACAAGAGCTTACAATCTAATAGGGTGGGGCAAGTGGTACAAAAGGTTATAAACTGGTTATTAACTATTCGGCATGATAGGCTTCCCTGTAGAGATTCGTTTTTAAGGATCACCTAAAGGCAGCCAGAGTAGGGGAGAGTCGGATAGATTGAGGTAGAGAATTCCAAAGGATGGGAGAGGCTCTGGCAAAGTCCTGGAGACAAGCTTGGGAGGAGCAGACAAGGGAGCTTGAGAGCAGAAGATCATGAGAGGAGAGGAGAAGATGGTTTGGGTGATACTTGGATACAAGATTGGTGATGTACCTCGAGGCAGAGTTGTGGATGGCTTTATATGTTGTTGTTAGTATTTTGAATTTAATATCGGAAGCCAGTGGAGGGATTGGTAGAGAGGGGTGGCAGACACTGAGCAGTTTCATTCGAAAATACAATACAAATACAATACAATATAGAAATGTGCTCTAGAAAAATGTGCTCCAGAAGAAAATGAGAATGAACAAAAACTATCCAGATTGGCACGTGGAGGTGTCTCTGGGTCTTGGCAGAGGAACTCTGCAAGACCTGCCTAACCTTGAACACAGACCTTGGTTCAGGGATCTCCTGACCTGCCGCAATCCAGCAAAAAGTCCAGTCATGAAATGGAGAAAAAGTAAAACTTAGCCTTACTGATACACCTGATTAAGGGCAGAAAAAAGGAAGAAATCTCTGTCAAATAGCTGCAGATCTAACACAGAAAGAGGATCTATCCCCAGTTGGCCTGGTTCCACAAAAGCTTTCAAATGTACTCTATTTCCAAAAGTGCGTACCTTAAGCATGGACCCGGAATGTTCCACCTGCTGACATTCCAGGGGACAAGGTGATAGCGGTCTTTCACATTAAATATGAGGAGCACCCCAGTGCACAAACCTCTTTGTTCAGTGTGGAGACTACTGGTTGAGGAGAGCTAGATGCTAATGCATTGTGTTTAAGGAAGACAGTTCAGTTGAGTATGTACTCTAATACTGTCCAACTGAGGAGCCAACAACTTTCTGTAGGTGAAGGCACTGCAACCCATAAAGTGATGTCAAACAGAGTCCAACTCAGGAAGTCAATTTAAGACAGATACCCCTGACTATGAGGGAGAGGTGGGATCCCCCCCACGGCAGGAGTAATACACCACCCAGCTCACCTTAAGAAACTGATCAGGGATTACCTGGTGCATACAGACAGACAATGTGGGTGTCTAACCTGGCCAAAGCAATAGAGAGGGGGCTGCAAAGGGCCAAGAGTCAACAACAGAAGACAAGGTCATCCTAACAGGGGGTTCCCCAATTGTTGATGAAGGGTCCAACAATACACAGTGTATACACCTTTTCTGCCAAAAGCTTAAGCTGAACAGCTTTGCCTGCCAAATGCAAGAACCTACCAACACTAAACACCTGTGAGGCATTATATGGTGGAGTCTAAAAAGCTCACTCTTTTCAGAGGAGATTGTCTGAGCATCCCACAATGGGGATGCCAGGAAAGGACACCAGAATGAACACAAGGGCCAGTGCTGGTTGATCTTGTAGGTCAGGAAGTGCCTCTGGATAGGAGGGATGCCGTGGGACACCATGTATCATGAAGAGTTTAATAGAATCCAAGAACAGAGGATTCTCCTGAGGAAGAGAGTGAGTTTCCAGATGGGTTGCCACTTCAAAAACATAAATCCCCATTTAGACAGGGCCAAAGGGTCCCAGGATATTAGAACCCATGGAGACAGAGGAGGTTGCATTGTCTTTTGCAGTAGCAGGAGAGATGATGAGGAACAACTAAAGAAGGTGCCAGAGAGGAGTCAGCCTGTGGCCTACAAGGGGTGTTCTCTTCACCCAATTGCCAGAGGAGCAAAGTACCAAAGGACAAACATGGATTGGGGGGGGAAATGGGCATATTCGTGCAGAAGATTTTTCAAAGAGGGGTTAGGTAACCTGACTTTGAGCCATAAAAACTGAATGGGAGTCAGACTCTGAAGGCCTGTGCATACTTACTGCTGATGTAGATGGACAAGGGTGGAGTCCTCTCACCTTTCCTCAAGCCTCCTGCATTAGGGCAGGAGCATAGCTAAACACCCATGACATTCTTAACCACAGATTCAAGAGCAAGGCTGAAAAGACAAATATCCCTCCATACGAATTTGAAGCTCCATCAGTGTTGCAACAATGCAGCCAAAGTGCTCTGCTTATCTGTAGAGATTTCAATCTCATGAAAGACAAAAAGGTGCTTGTAACAAGCCATCACAATTGAAGCAAAAGACTCCAGATATTTGCTCCATCCACTTCATAAAATGGGGATATACCCCTCAGGGGAGAAATCTCATTTGAGGTAATCTACCCGTTCTAACACAGTTTGACAGATTAGGGTCACTGCCAATGCAGGATGGAAGGCAAGACCAGTCAATTCAAATGGGGATTTAAGAGGATTTTCATCTGAATCCTGAAATGTGAGTATGCCCTTAACCAGTCTAGTAGTAGTCATGTTATGGTGGGTCACTGGTTTACCAATGGTGGGAACACACTCTCAAAAGGGGAAAAGTTCAGACACACTCTCAGGTGGGGCCCATGCCCCTTCAGTGTGCACAAAGGAATTCTTCAAATTGCAGGTATATTGGAAAGGTCTTTGCACCTGTAGGAGCCTCAAAAGAAACAAAAAGACAGGAGGGTCTTTCAGATGCAGGGTAGATCAATTGCATCAATAAGGCCGGTAACTACAACCTGTAATTCTGAGTTGATGGCAGGAGACTGTGGTGCCATTTCTCTCTAGAAATGGACTGGTGGGACATTGAATCTAAGTGGGGAATGATGACAGGAACAAAAAGCTTGACTTGATCTAAGGCTTTAGGATGGCTGGAGACAGACATTGCAGGGGTTTGTACTGGAGCACACTTACAGCCTCTGTGTCAGGAATGGACTTGCCAATAGTGGTGGGACTCACCTGCCTTGTGGGCTGCAGTACCAGGGCTGGCCAGCGGATGCTCTCAACAACCAGAGGTTCACTTCTGCAATTAGCCATCACCTGGGGCTGATTGCAGGTGTATTTAAGGGATGGCCAGACCTGCAGTCTGTGCCTTGGTGTATGTTTTTCCATGGGCCCCTGTACCTTGTAATCTGCATTCCTGTTCCTGTTCCTGTCTGACTTGTTGCTGACCCTGCCTGATCCTGACCTCTGCTGACTTCTCCTGTTTTGATCCCTGGCTTGTGACCCTGACCATTCTCTCCGCCTGCTCCTCCTGTACCTACCTGCCCGATAGTTATCCACCCGGCCTGCCTGACTACGTTGTGCTCTATATGTGTATGTACCTGTGTATCTGTATCAGTTTAGGGTTTGGTTTGTTTCACCTTGTTGTATGTATTTGTGTTAGCTTGGGGTTTGGTGCACTGCGTTTATGTTTGTATTGTTAGTCTTAATAAATTGTCTTGTTTATACCATATCTGGAGCCCGTGTTTCCCTGTGTCAGTACACACATGTCTGGTCACACCCGCATCCCTGACACTCTGTGGGCAGTGTGCCCCAATATCTAAGAACATATATCCATAAACCTCCTTATGGACATGGTGGTTCCTGTAACTTAGTGGAAGTCTTAGCTTCACCTGATGAAGCAGAGAAAGACTTTGATGATTACAACCCTATAATAATAGAGGTCTTAGGTTCCAGATTACAGGCACCAGATAGTTCTGAGGATACCAAGTAAACCCCTTGGAACCACTAGATATGCATGTCAGGTATGTTCTGGGTCCACCTGTGTTAGCGGGACTGCCCTCCTCCTCCCCCCTCCCTTCCCCACCCAGGACTAGGGGAAGGAGTACTTAGATGAGCATTTCTGAGTTCAATGGATAAGAGGGAAACATAGTGAGGTACCATGGGTTTAGAGGGGGGTGGGAGGGTTGTTAAAAAATTTGCTTTAGTTCGGAGTAGGGCTTTAAGGGTTACATCAAGTGTGCAATACCCACCACCATTTCCAAGTTGGTTCATCACGTGTCCTCAATGCAATATTTACATTTATCACAAATAAAAACAGATTTATAGCAGAACCAAGGTTTAAAATTAAAAAAATGCTAGAAGACAGTATTTTTGGCAGAAAAAAAAACAGGCAAAGTCAAAACATGTCTTCCCTCTGTTCCCTAGCACTTTGTATTTTGCATACACTGCCTGCTGCATATGTGAAGTGCAGAGTGTACGCTCAACTCAGGTTGAGATGTCAGGGATTGTTCTCATCAGTGGCATTTCAATGGATAAACAGGGGTGACCACAAACCCAGAAGCAGTGGCAGAGAGGGGTGAAGCAGCAGGGATGGTGATGGTAATTTGCTTGCAGGACCCACTGGAAGGAAAATGTGCCATAGTATGCAAGTGCATATGTACATTATGGCAGGAGTTCCTCCCACACAGATGAAATAAAGTTCCACTTTGCAAATAATGAGGCATGCTGAATCTCTGCATAATTGCTGCCAAAGACTATTTCTATCAGTTTACTATTTGAATACATTAGTAGACAGCCAACATGTTCTTTAACACTACTTGCCTTAGAAAATTATACAGCCTGTGACAGTTTGAATATGAAAACGGTATGCCTTCCTGATCTAGAGCAAAACAGTGCTGCTTTCTGGCAATATTACATATGAAACCAATATGAATTCAATTACAACTAAATATAACACAGATGCCTGCATGTTGCATAACACTGACAAATATAAATGCAAAACGCAGAATCCCAAACGATAATACAATTCTACACTTTAGCTATGTAATAATGCATAAACAATACGATTATTAATATACAAAAATTATATCTTTGGACTAATTTCTTATCACTAGCACACTAGAAACAATGAAAGCGAAAGAGTACCAGCACAATAAGCAAATCCATTCTATTGAATTGCACAATGCTTGCATCTTAACATGTTGCAGGCACTCTTGGCTGGGTTAGGTCTGTAGGTGGTCAACAAGAGTGCGAGAGACTAGAAACGATGCCACAATAGGGAAAAAAGGTTGGTTCAGTGAAGATGGTGGAAGTGGAGAAGAGACACAGGAAGATGCAGAGCTGCAAATGTTGAATGTAGAGTAATTTTCTGGTATTCTTTTGGTAACAGCCAGGTTCCAACCTTTTAAAAAGGGACAAAAGAACCATTTTATAATAGTATGCTGCACCACTGGGTAACTGGCAGGAAACTCAGGGAATTATAAAATTATAAATTCTCAGTTCTCAGCATATTTATGGGAACCTGAAGATGTTATAATGTATGGTGTCTATTTTAGGACATACTTCTGTTTCCTTCATGTCCCTCCTTTAATCTGCAGTCAGGAATTGAGCAAACTACTGTATGGTCCATTCCATCAAACCACAGTCAAACTTATCAGAAAACAGTTAGATGTCAGAGTTGAAAAATGCTTTTTAAACTCCACCCCACTTCTTTAACTTGCCTCTTCTCTCTCTTTTGCTTTCTTTCAAATTTCCTCATCATATTTAATAGAGCTTTCTTACTCTGTATCAGACCATATTTAAAAAGAACTATTATTGTATGTAAAAATGTTTTTAATATTCATTACTTTATCAGTAATATCATTGGGTTTACTCAAAATGTCCCTATTGCACAAGCAATGTCCTCCATGTTTACAAAGATTGCCATTTAATATTGATTTAGTATTGAACACAATTATCATTGCCACTCAATAAGGGTGGGAGGTCCTGACTTTGACAACTGACCCTGACAGCCAACTGACTCAGAAAACCTTCTTCGAATGACTTGTATTTGTCTAAAAATATATAAACGGGTCGGCACAGGGTCGGGTGTCTCTTCGAAGGTAACAGGACACCAACAAAAAGAACAGCACTTTTTTTGGTAGAAAAAAAAGGCTTAGATCCTCTGATTGTCATTGCTGCATTTGTCCGATTCAGGAGATTTTCTGTTACTTTCAGTTCCTCTGAGAGTTGTCCCTGCAACAGGAAGCCAGTTGAGGTCCTCCCAGTGTTGACCTAGTAGAGGTGTTAAGATGAGTATACCTTTCTTTCTAGGTTTTATCATCTTTATTTTTTAAAACAATGTTTCGCCCAACGTAAATATATCAGTTGCAGAATATAGTGTGCAAAGACCTTGGTTTTATGGAAATACTGAAAACAGAAGGTACACACATGGATGCTGTTATAGAGAGTGACTAAGAACATCTTTTCCTTTTAAATTAAATATTCACTGGCTCTTTGGCTTACTTATTTTTTAAAAACAAGTAACCACATAAAAGATCAAATGTAAAATTAGTAATGATATGGAAACTGACAGTTAATTTGAAGCCGGAAATATGGTGTTGCCTAGCAGGTCATCCTCAGAAGTACAATTTATAGCAACTCCATGGTGACTGGTTTTCATTTTGTTACTGATAAGCCAATCTAAATGTTTGTTCATGTATAGTAACCTGATAGGCAATGGACAACGGAGGTTGATGGAGCAGAGGCTGACCATTATGTGTCTGAGCAGATATAAGCAGTGGAGGGTTTTTATTAGTGCTATAAAGTACTGTAAACTAGAAAACCAATTAAACATAATTTGGAATTGAACAGGCAGAAACTCCATGTTCCTTCAACAGCAGAAGAACTCTGTCAGTAGTTGATATTATTACTTTAGCTGTAGTAAGAGTTAAACGATTGATTACTACCCAAGCTAGTACAACATTAGTGTCAACTAATCAAACTGTACAGCAGGCACATAAGCATTAGTAGTAGAATGGAGGTTGTGATGCCAGGACGGAAGTAAACTATCTTGGGTCTGGTCATAAGACATTGACAACCATCCATAAAAGACAAAAAAGAGGGCGCACAGGCCTAGTGCATTACCTTAAAAATAGGATTTATTAATAAAAAGTGAATATTCACAAAAATAAAATGTTGTAAAATCAGATAAACACAGGAAGCATGTCACACAAGATAGCAGGATGGTACAGGAACCCCTGTGGATGGTCTGGTGGGAGACTGGAAGCCTCTGGATAGCTGGTGGCTGATGAGTTTCGAGGAAAAAACCTCTTCTTCAGAGCAAATTCACACACACATTGGCTCTGAAGAAGAGGTGTTTTCTTCAAAACGTGTCAGCCACCAGCTATCCAGAGGCTTCCAGTCTCCCACCAGACCATCCAGGGGTTCCTGTACCATACTGCTTTCTTGTGTGACATGCTTCCTGCGTTAATCTGATTTTACCACATTTTATTTTTGTGAGTATTCACTTTTTATTAATAAATCCTATTTTTAAGGTAATGTACCAGGCCTGTGCACCCTCTTTTTTGTCTTTTATGCACAGTTTCTTTTGGATATCCCTGGCCCATTGAGGGCAGCAAGGCCTGCATTACATTTCCTTTTCCATGTGGGGACCACCATAGCGGGGAGTCTACAGTTCAGCGCAGGAGTACATGCATTCGGTTGCTACATTCCTCTTTCCTTATTGACAACCATCCAACCTTTGCAGGCATGATACAGAAAAATAAGTATAGTGACCCCAGAACTTAGCTTAGTAGCATATCATAGGAGTGGGGGGTGCTATTTAGGTTTTTATGCAGTGGGAACCTCTACTCAAGACTGTAAGAAAAGGTATAAAAAGAGAACTTCCTAAAATTACAACTGTTAAGTCTCTTTGATCTCTTTTGTATTCCAGTGCTAGGAGCTTTCCAAGTGAATCTGCTGGCCTGTCCACCTACTGCAGCCATTGTAAGAAATCTTACTGTCTATGTTAAACTTTTTCTTCATTTTAGGTTATTGAGATGTAACACAAGGAGTAAGATTCATCAGATGCAAAAGCAGACTGAATGTGGTGTAGACACAGCCATGACTTATGGCAGGAAGATCTTACCTCTGGTGTTGCGGAAGAAAAAGCAAATTGATGTGTGATTTAATTTAAAAGCAGCTAGCAAAAGCTGAAACATGAGTTCTGAGAGGACCAACATTTTAACAGAAGGATACATCAACATATAAGTCAGTGAAGCACAGACGTTAACACAATGGTAAGTGGATAGTAGGGCACATATACACCATTCAACTAGAGATGGGTGATGCACCTCTGCATTCACTCAATGACACGACATAAGGCCTTTGCGGAGGTTGCACGTTGTGCAGAGGAAACTCTTACGTGTTATATCTCACCTTCTGGGCACCTGAGAAGGCGTGGTAATAACATGACACATAAGTCATTAAAGCCTTCATATCCGGCCTTAGCGTCCCTATAATATCTGTACAGGAAAGGAAAAGAAAAGGTTTGAAAGGATAAAGAAGCATAGAGCAAGAACAGTCACATGGAATGAGCAGAGCAGGGATAAAGGAAAAGATGGCTCTTGACATGCATAGCAGGAATGAGCAGACAGTTTTAAATCTTTAATTGTACAGCTAAGACTTTAAAGATATGGGGGGATTTACTAAAACTGGAGCATGCAAAATCTGGTGCAGCTTGGCATAGAACCAATCAGCTTCCAGGTCTTTTTGTCGAAGCTTAATTGAACAAGCAGAAGCTGATTGGCTACCATGCGCAGCTGCACTAGATGTTGCACTCTCAAGATTTAGTAAATCAACCCCATGGTTTCCAGATGCTGAACACTTCTATTTTCTCCTTTTCCATTGAACTGCATAGGAAGGAACCATATTGCACAAAAAGCACATTCTGCTGTAGGCACCTCTATATACCAAGGCAAGCTTGTTGGTATCCGCTATATAAAACATAGGAGTTATTCTCTTTGCAACATATGCAATGAATTGACTGTAACCTCTCAGGGTTTGTTATTGCTTTCAACTTCAATTTCTTTTTTTGTATGTGTTCCTGCCATGTCCATGTAACCTAAAATGGGTAACATATGCTTCTTTTGAAGAACACAGTAAAAGTCCAAATTCTTTGTATTCTATTTTATATGGATACTTGAGTAACTTGCAAGAGAAAAAGTCACTCCAAAATACCAGACTCATTCAGGACTGCAAAGACCAAAAGGGCACATACGGTCATTTCAACCATCAGGAGGCAAGACGTCCTTACTTACTTTTGTCACATTTGTCAGTTGTAGTGGTGCATATGTCCCCATCCATAGTACTATGATAAAAATGGGTAAAGGTAAGCAGGAAGGGTGCTTTTACAGGAATCCTGCACTGGTAAACTTTACATTCAGTCATTGCTGACTGTCCATCTCAAAATGGAACATTTGAGTAGGAAAAAATGCCTGACCCGCCTAAATGCATGTAAACTTGCATAAACATGCCTAAATGCTAGGATCAGAAAAAAAGACCTTGTTTCTGTGATGTTAAGGTTGAACAGTAACAGCTATGAGTCTCTTAGCAACGTCCTAGCAACAAGGTAGGATGGAGGTCTACCATTTCTGGGAATTTTCCAGTCAAGGTTCAGGAGGTATGTAAATGGCCTACACCGATAGCAAAGGCATTATTCAACGTTGGTCAAACCTGCACAGATTGTTTTTATCTACAGATGCCCCTTATTCACATAGGCAGTTGTTTGGTAAAGGTGAACTATGCATTTAAGTACCTAGGTCGACAACAGTCACCTAGATTAAAATCAAGATTGGCGAATCTTTTAACTTAGTAGTAAAATTCTGGTGAAGGAAAGCGGTCTCCACTTTTTTTTTAGAACAGAACTACATACTTTTGGATAGAGACGTTTAAAAATGTCTTTAAACAATTTCAGTGCAAATATGAATGTTTTCAGCTCCATCAAAAGTACAAAGTCACATAAGCCAATTCTGATCTATGAAGTTACTAAAAGCCTAAACCCTCCTCATATGCATCTAAAATGAATAAAACATGAACACAACAATTAGAGCAAGTCATAGCAATCAAAGGTTAAACTAGGAGTAAAGCTGGCCATAGATGGATTGAAATTTGACTGGTTCAGTAAGGGCTAGCCAAATTTTGATCCATCTATGGCTGTTCCCGCTAGACAGAAGCCGATTTAATGATTGGCTTTTCTCAAATGGAAAGTTTGGAAAACTTTCATTTGATCAGTGTATGCAGCCGATCGGCTGGTCTGTGTATTCTGACAGAGGATGAGTCCATGGTTTTTTTTCAGAAAAAAAATTTCCATCTATAAACCAGCTTAAGTCTTATTTTTAACATATAAAGTAAAAACAAAAAAAAGGAATAATGCCAAAAGAAACAAGGACTATTATTTATGTTAACATAAATGTTCAATCAAATTTGTATGAGAAATAGTTCAATGTCAAAGTACAAGATGAATGGCACACAAAAAGATTCTTTGTTTTCAAAGGATCTGAAGGCTAAAGCGACTGTATAGTGAGTATTTGATTTAATATAATCATGGTTAAAAAAAGGGTTTTTTTTTGCTAAATATAAAATGTATATTTTTGGTTTATGTTCTGCATTTCCCAGGAATTTATTAGCCTTGCTGTTGAAAAAAAGTCTGTTTACAGAACTCAGTGGCTGAAATGAAAATTAACACACAAATGAAAGTTATGAGTCAGAATGAGCAAGAGAAATTATTCAATTCTTTTCAGATGGCTTCAAATGAATGAATTTAAACCGTATCTAAACCCCAAAAAATTAATTTAATATACTTCAGCTTGGCGGTCCGTAGGTTGCTGTATTAGTTTTGTTTTTCCTAGCATTTTTTGCTTTATTCTTATCTGGCAATCCTATAAATATCACACTTCCTGTCCCTTGGTGGCCATGTTTAATTCTTCTAGTGAATCTATAGAAACAGCAAAGGCTGCCACCCAGACTGAACTTCAAACAGGTCTGCCTTTGTTCATTTCTATTACATGATAGCCGATAAAATTAGTAGTTTACATAACAAAATTATACTATTGTTTTTTTATCCCCATTTCTTCTTACAGGATCAACAGGTATAGTTGTACTTGCTAAAAAAGTTCTTAACCTGAAGATTAAAACTAGTGCTACACTAAATGTAAGGACTGGCAAGCTGAAATCTATTACAATTTTGTTCTTGGGTGTAGTTACACTTTAAATCAGACAAACTGCTGTGCTGACTCTTCAGCTTTCCAGTGGTGCTCTGAGAATCCTCTCTCATGTATTACATTTTTATTAGAATACAAATACATACATATTATAAAAACGGGTAAGAAATATGTCTAAAAACTTAAAAACGATAGGAAAAAATTATAACATATGTATAGACTCTACGGTCATCCACGCTGCAAAAGTTAAGTTTAAATCAGTTAGCCACATAGAAGTTGTACTTTGCCGAGATAGTTTGGGTGACTATGCATTTGTGATGACAGAGACTAACAATAAATTAATGAGTACATATGTCTGTTAATAGTAAAGAATCAATTCACAAAGCCTTATTTATTTAGATTATTCAGTGGAACCACATTTGTTAATTAAATATTCAAGCTCTTCTACCTTTTTATGAGCACTGCACAATGAGTGTGTATACCTCTCTCTCCCTCTCTTCCATAGGCCAGGACTGAACACAGACACTATATTTGCAAAACAATTCTACTGCAACAGTTGTAAAAGTGTATATATAGCCAAAAGGTTTTTCATAGCTTTGGATGTGACATTTCTCAGGTAATTTTTTTTCTGTGTCCTTGTGTTCTGTTGGGGATAAGTCACTTCCTGTTCCAGGGATGTAACAGGTTGTCACCACCAGAGCAGCTGTACCCAGTGGAAGATTTAGGTTGATAATTTTCATTATCAAACGATGGGGCATGCTTATGTTCCTAACACATTACCCAGGCCATATCAGTATAGATATCCAGCATGATATTTTCCCCATTGAGACCCGATGTGTTTCCAAAGTGTTCCTTTATTTTTTTTTGAGCAGTGTTTTATTGGTTTTAGAGGAAACCTGAACCGAGGAAAGAAGGAGGGTGCCATGCTGACCTCTGCTTCTGTAAATACCAGTTCTCTGACTGCCATATTGATCCAGAGGCTTCACTACTATGTGAATCACAGACTCAAAACAAATATGGAAATCTGGAGTCCTGACTTTTTACCAACTTTCCCGATTTGCATGCTTGACCGCGGTCAATGACTCTGAAACTACCGAGACTGGAGACAGCCAGACCACACTTTCAAGGAGGTCAGTGTAATGGACAGCATTATAACTCTAGCTATATGATGGTCAGAACTCTGCATTGAAAGGTTTCTACTGTGCACACCTTTATTCCAATCAAGACCTGTTAAACTGAACACTGAGCATTTAGCATTTGCCTGTTGAACAAGTTTGTCTGTTTGATCACACGCTGGATAGAGGTCTGTCTGTCTCTGACTTCTGACTCTGTGCCTTGGATTTCCCTGTGAATTATTTGAATTGCTTTTGTACTCAACCTAACAGGTGCTTATCTTTGTTATTAGCCCATTACCTCTGCTATTGGCAGTCTGCGTTTGTACTGGTTTGCTGCTGCTGCTGCCCTGACCATCTGTCCTTCCTGTTGCTGACTGTTGCCACTGGCAACACTGGGGGGAGCACCAAACTCTGACAGTCAACTATGACAGCTTCTATAGTTTTTGTTTTTTGTAAAGTACAGGTTTTAAGCCAATGTTGCATCTGTTTGCATTATTATTATTTTAATTTTTTTTATACAAATGCACAGATCGGCCGTATTTATTTCATTGCATATGCATGCTGTCCTACCTACTTAGTAATGAAATGGACACACGTTTTTACTGTGTCAGCAATTTTCTTGCAGCAATGATAGAGCATGGAGTAGGGCAAAGGAACCCAGAGGTCATATATATGACAGATAAACCCAATATAAAGCTAGGAAATAAATAATTTTTAGATCAGCTTTCTAATAACCAATTGCTATTTAAAAATCCAGGCAAAGAATATTGTTGTAAAAGACACACAGGCTGGTTGTTCATTGACTCTGGGCTATAGGCTAGTACCTTCAGGTGACTGGACACTGGCAAAGCTTTACTGGATATATCCCCAAGACAGAAGTTCTGGTTTGAAAGATTGTCTCCTAGAAGTTTCAGTATGTCTGTGTACCAAGTTCTTTGAGAATCACTAGTTTATTCTCTTGCTCTATTTTGCAGAGCAGTCGAGACAGAATTCACACTGGAGGAAAGACATGTGAACTGGAACAGGGTCAAGGGAATTATCAGATCATCCAATGCCAGTGCTAGAGGATCCTTGGTCCTGGTTATAAGTAAGAAGTCTTCTGCGGCCTCCTTAACACTGCCTAGAAACTGAGGGGGTGGAGAAGGAACCTGGTGCTTTTGTGGTCTAAACACAGATGGCTGTATTAAAGCAAATATTTGTTAAAATAAAAATATCTGACATAGTTGAAGAAAAATCTGCCTTGGTCAGACAAGTTGCTTTCTGCACGCCTGAGATACAGCTAGAATTGAACACAGAGACTGGGGTTAAAACAAAAAAAAAAAACCCTGCTCTGATGCAATGGAAAGTGTTGTCACTCTGAATGGTTAGGGTGTTTTGCAGGCCTTCCACAGTGTGAATGTTCACTTGGACTTTTGCAGCAGTTCCCTTGTGCCTGGGTTCCGCAACTGCTATCAAGGAGGATATTTCCACAGTGAGTTGCCCAAAAGGGGTAAGCGTGTCCAAGAATAACTACATAGTAACTCGGGTGTACACCGTCTTCTAGCGAAGCCTTCATGGTAAAAGGGCGGTAGGAAGTGCCCGAGTACCTTATAAAAGAGCTTAAGGTGAAAGTGATGGTAAAAGTTTAACCTGCGATCTGGCGTAACACGTAGTCACTCTATTCCAAAAGGTGGGATTTTTACCACAAAGTGTGCAAGTGAATACATTTTATAACACAATTTCCGATATCACATTTCCTGATAGTTTTAACATAGATCAAATACTATTTGGAAATCTGTTGTAAGTGAGGCTACAGTATCGGTCCAGTACTGGGTAAACGTGTCTTACCTGTTCATGGTCCCTAAGCACGTCCCTGAATGGATCTTCAGAGTCTGGGTGCAATAGGGTTGGATCACAAACCTGGACCTGCACAGCACCCTGCTACAAACTACATGCATTGGACAAGTGCCAAGTTGAGCACTCAAGCAGGATCAAGTGCCAGAAGCAGCATTACAGGTGGTCCTCAAAGGGTGGGGTCCAGGTATGGTTCCAAAATTTTTACAGAGTTTGCACTAATCTGAATGCATTGCTTTTATTGTTGTATTAGAATACAATGAGGAGTTAACTGAAGAGTTGGCTGAAGAATCTGAAGTAAAATAATAAACTAGTAAAGCACAGTATCTCTCTGTAAGGGAGAAGAGGTCCATCACCTTAGGACACTAGCAAAATCTGAGGTCTCATGGAGTGGGGTATGGTTATAGCGATATGCCTAGGCCTATGTTTTTCCAGTGTCCATTCACATGAAAGTACCGGGCTATAACCCAGTGTCTATGAAAATCCAGTGAGTGTCCTATACTGTATGACTGAGATATAAACATACTGGTAGAGGTAAGCACAAAAACAATGTAGATGGGCACTTTTTCTTTATGAAAGTGCATACATAAGCCTTTTTAAAAAGAAATTATCATGGTCAACCAAACTGTAAAAGCTAAAAAATAAGCATAAATAAGAATTCTAAAAAAACTAGCGAAACAAAATGAAAAGTTGACAATAAATAGGGTGGTTGTGTTTCTGCTTAAAGTGATATTAACGGTTCAGCTTTTTCATTTTTTTTAAAACAATTAACATGGCATATTAACCTGCTCTGTGCAATTGTTTTGCACAGAGCAGGCTCCTCCCTCTTGATCGGTGCCCCCAATAGCAAGCAGTGCTATGGGGGCACTGGTGCGCGCTTGTTCCCGCGCCTTGCTCTATGCGTCCATAAGACAAACAGAGCTGAAGTTGTTTTCGTGCCCGCCCTCCTGTGCTCTCTTCATTGGCTCACTGTCTGTGATTGACAGCAGTGGGAGCAAATAGCTGAAAGTGGGAGCAATGAGGAGAGCGAACCCCAGGACAGCCAAGGCTGCTGGATCAATATTGGACTCAGGTCAGTATTAGGGGGACTGTGGGGGGAGCAGCACACAGAAAGATTTTTATCTTCATGCATAGAATGCATGAAGGTAAAAATCCTTCAGTCTTTACAACCACTTTAATGCTATTATGCAGCAACTGTATTACCAGGGTAAAATAGTCAAATCTTCAACTGGTGGGGACACCTTTACAACCTGCAAATAAAAGGGACAAAATACTATTTTAATTTAATTAGAGCAGAACGAAGTTTTCATTGTTGCTTGTGTCCCCGCTAAGGAAATCTCTTCACCTATACAGGAAGTGAAATCTCCCCACAGGACACAGATGACATTAAAAAAACCTGAAAGAGCAGAAAACTCTTTTCTGCTATAACCAAAACTAAAAAATAAGCTATGTCTGGAGTTTGAAGAACTCTGGGTTCTGAGTCCTGGGTTTTCTGGGTTTTGAAGAATAGGCCTATGTCTGGCTCTCAGCCCTCCACATTTCCTTATGGACCTTATAGACTGAAGACACAGCCCAAGCTCGTAAGAAACACCAATGACAGTATGAGAAAGCACATTAGATAGAGTTGCTTCAAAGTTTTGCAATAAGTGAAGGGAGTGAAATATGAAGAAAGGACACAGTTGAAGTATGCAAAATGGAATGTTTTACAAGCTGGTGTTCTAAGAGCTTGATAGAGAATACAATTACACATATGCATAGGAAATATAAATCCAATTTTAACGTGGAAAACAACTAAAGTGCATGTGTTGTCAAAAATCAAGACTAAGTCAAGCAGAGGCTGCTCACACACATATATTGTCCCTAGTTACTGACTGACACTAGTAGAAAGTAACCTGGATATCATGCTAAAAATATAGACTGTATCTAACTTCCTCCCATGATATGACAATGCTGCACTGAAATTAGCAAAGTAATGAATGTAAAGTCTGCAGCTGGACAAGAAGACAACATGCCTACTGTACCTACATTGTCTTAGTACCCTCTGCTTATCTATGTAATACCAGTGTTCATGGCATGAGTAGTTCTCAGGCTGCTTGCACATCAAGGCAGTACAGGAAGTGCCTGTATAAACCGCTGGTGCACGCCAAGGCAGAAGCAGTGGTTGAAGGCACTTTGCACACTAAGGAATGTTGAAGGAAAGCACATATGAAAATTGTTAAAGATAATATATAGTATTGATTGCTGTGTGGGCTCCTATCTCTGGGATGGGTCTACTCCCCGCCTGGCGAAAGCCACTCTTCAACTTCCGGTTGGGTTTGGAGCTCTCAGATTATCAGGTATACTACTGGGCAGCAATATTAGTTACTGTCTGATGGTGGTTTACAAGATCTAGGGAGAACGCAGTGGTTTGCTTAGAGGCTGCTCTGTTGGGATCTCTTATGGAGTTGGCCAATCTAGAGTATAGGGTTTCCCGGGCCTACTCCTCCCTCCCTACCAGAGTTACACTCAGAGTTTGGGATACAGCTAGAACACGTTTTGGACAGCCCAACCATTATTCCCCATATCACTCACTTTGGGGTAACCCCTCTTTACTGCACTATAGGCTTCCTCCGGACCCGCTATGGGATTTTATGCTAACTGTATGCTTTTGTCTTTTCGGGAATGATCTAATAAGTTTGGTTTACCCCGATGAATGTACTTTAGCTACTGCCAGCTATGTCATGTGACTCGATCCTAGTTTCCTAACCCTCCTACTCTAGGGAATGACCCAATTGAGGACCTGCTCTCACAGGAATCCCTCTCCAAACTGCTTTCAGGGCTATATTTAGCATTGTTTAGGGTAGAGTCCCCCAAAATGGATAGACTCTGGGAACAATGAAGGGCGGATATTCCAACCCTGGATAGGGAGACTTGGGAGGAGAGTTTTGAGGCTAGTTCTAAGTTGGTTATCTCCTCGAGGGACAAAGTTAATTCAAACAAACTTTTTGCATAGGGTGTACTATACTCCCCAGAGGTTGCACCGAATTTACCTGATCCCCAGATTGCACTCAGTGTTGCACATTTGTCAGGACTTGTATTCGCATTTTGGACCTGTCCTGGGGTGGTACAGTTCTGGACGGAGGTGTTTGATCTCATTAATACTAGTCTACAACTGCCCCTTTACCATACTCGCCTGAGTTGGCTCTCCTGGATGAGGAATGGAGACCCAGGTATATGAAGCTATTGATTTCATACTTATTGTATTATACGAAGAAGGAAATACTTTGCAGGTGACCTCCCCCTCCCCTCCCTCACTGACATCATGGGAATCTGCAATTAATATAGTGCTGCCTATGTATAAACTAAGGTATATCAATAGGAACTGTCCTAAGTAATACGGTCAAATCTAGCAGCAGTGGTTAGCACAATGAGCATTCTCCTTTTATATTCCCAAAGATGTTGTATATTATGATCTTATGGTCTGCGTTTGTCCGGTTACTTCTCCATTTGCTCCCCTACTGTGCTTAATGAACTGATATGGGGGTTACTACATCATATCTGCATGTGCTCGATATATGTACATTTTGATCTTATGTGCTCCAAAATGCTGCCGCTAGGTTTTAGATTGCCATCTGCTGGTACTGTACCACTAATATGGTCAATAAAGAGCAATTCTGATTGTTAAAAAAGATGATATACATTACATCCACTTTAAGTTTGGTGTTCAAGTATGGAATCCAAGACTATCATGGTCACCAAGAGGTAAACACTAACAGTATGCTACAATGTTGTCTCACTCATCCCATAGCTACGAATACTAAGAATGTAGGATCTGCACTCTGTCCTGTCTTCCCAGTGTCCAAAGTGGAAAGATTGACCATAGGAACAGAACTTTTTTTGCCACTTGTTCATTCAGAATTGTTCATTTTACAGAAGTTCTTGGCAAATAAAAATATATTGCTCTCAATATACGGTATAGCAAATCACTCAATACAAAGACTCTGGATTCAGGGCTTCTATGTGCCCAACAGGAAAGCTATAGGATAGTGCAGGCTGCTATTCTAGAGCATTGCCTCTCTGCCAAGTTTATTGTCACCCCAGATTCACTTTTGGTGCAGTAACCGATACAAACCAATCGGAATTAATTTTGAAGTCAGACAACTGCAGAATAGTGATATACATAAATTAAATGAGGACTACTTTTACAAAAGTGGACTTGACCTTTAAGAGTACATTTATATTAAATATTGTGCAAATATTGTGCAAAATATTTGCCTATCTGCAATCCCTAGAAATGAAAGTGTTCCCTGATGCTTGATGTTGTGTGGACAAGGAAGTTTAGGATTGCTAGAAAGTAGTAGCAATGGCACTTGGTTATTATTTTGAACATCTGTGAAAATAAAGTATGGAAATCCCAGTGCTAAACCAGAAAGAAGGAAGAGAGATTCACACATTAGCGAAAGGAACAAAGTGTTGAGTAAACACATCTTGGAACCCTGGGATACCTTCTGGGCTCCTGAAAAGGCGTGATAGAAGCTAGAAACGTAGGTCATGATGGCCTTCTCATCAGGGCGAGCAGTCCCAACAATGTCTGTCAAGAAAAGGTTTAAAGCACGTTGATATAATATATGAAATGGAGACAGACTTAACAACACAGAATGAACTAGGTGATGTAAACAGCAATTGTGAACAAACATTCAACCTACATAATTTCACATCAAGCAAATTCTTCAGCTTAGCTGAAAACATTTATTCATGCTGAGACATTACAGCACATCAAAAGGTTTCCAATCCATTTTTATAAGCGTTAGTAAACACTTCAAAAACTTGGCAATAATCCCAGTGAAATGGCAAAATGGTAAGGGGGAAATGCATGAAGGTTCTAAATTAAAAATAATGACAATCATTTGTGGGAAAAAAATGAGTTAATTTCAACCACTTTGAAGGGGACAGCAAACTACTGCAGTGAGCACAGCTTGCTTTATAACAGATCAAGGTATGGGGCTTATGTGTGAAAAGAATGCTAACAAGAATATTTCTTTTAGTCCATAGCAAACAATCAGAACCTTGTTTAACTTTCAACTCTGCACTGCCAACATGACACTTGGAAGCCGATTGGTTGGGTCAACTGTAAATTTTCTTGCTAGCTTACTTTTTCTTGACTAATCCCTTTTGTTGACAGGTAATCACGGCATTTACAAGTAGCAAGACAGTACCTAGAGAGCAGCTGCAAAAACAGGCAGTCTACCGCCAATGCCCTGGACTTAGCACAACCTATTCAAGCAGCATTTACCATGACATATTCCAGGCTTTACCACTTGAAAGAAAAGATTTGTTTCCGCATGTTCTAAATAAGCTGCACATGTTCACTCGGATTCTGACATAGATTGTGGTCAGGCTCTCTCAACCAGGATGCTCCCTGGGCTTGTCAGGGGCACCGCAGCACCCTGGTAGAGAAACGCTGATTGGATGAGAAGCTGACTAGCTCTTTTGCTTCCGGGAGGCAGAGAAATGCTGAACCGCAGAGTAGAAGCTAGATTAGGGCAGTAATGGGCAAAGCAGTAATGGGGGGGGGGGAGCAGGCTGCTTCCTTAGTCCCAACTTACCCCACCTCCATCTTCCATGCAGTACTATGTAATCAATTTTACCTGGCAGTATGGGTGCATAATGTGAATTTCAACTTGTGAATGTGTCACTCAAGTACAGTAAACTGATTTTTCTAAAGGCTATTTGTATGCGAGTATATGTATGTATGAATGTATTTCTGGGTATGTGTGTGTGCATACATGCATGGGAATGTACTGTTTTTCAATGCATCCCCATTCATATCAACTAGGACACAAACGGTTGCATGGACACAGTCTCTGCTCCCAGTCTGATATCCATGTGGATCAGTGTCCCCAAAACGCAAACCGTGTGCATTCAGGGACCCGTACCTACTCGGATATCAAATTGAGGGTAGCAGCTGTAGCCATGCAGCTGCTGCGTCCCAAATGACGTACACCCTAGCACGGGTGTATGCTTAAATACACCCATGTGAATGAGGCCTTACTCCTGACCCCTATGCTCTGCATAATCAGAATTGCCTTTTTATAAGCTGGGGGGGGGGGGGGCTTTGGTTCTTTTTTTAGACTGCGGGGCCTGAAGACTGAAGATACTTTTATAACGTGCCGTGACTGAAAAAAATTAGAGAAATGCTAGTCTATATTGCCCCGAATACAGAGATAGGACCACTTGGTATCCTGGATCTAGTCAGAATGCCAATTGTAATTGACCAAGACATGAATTGGGATGGTTTTCTACACACCTAAAACAACTTCAGCTGCAACCTCACTCTAAATACACCACATCGAGACATGTAAAGAAAAAGAAAACGGAAAAAATCCCTAAAGCAAAACCATTTGTATGTGAATGCTACCCAGTCAATACGATATTTGATTGTTCTACTGAGCATATAAAAATCACTTGGAATTGTTTAACTGCCTTGGAAAACATTGCTTTTTATTTGGTTTCTTAGGGGGTAGTGGTAGAGATTTTTTTTTCCAATTGTTGGAATAGTTCACCAAAAGTAAATCACATATAATCATTTGTTCCCTTGAATTTGTACAATGTTGAGCACAGAAAATTATCTGGTGAATACTCCATTATTAAAATGAGAGACCAACTGTCTGAACAAAACTTGCAGAAAGTCATCACGCACAACCACATGGCTATCACTTGATTATACAGTTTGTTTTTTAAAGAAGAAAAAAACTGTCCATGTAGCTCTATCTTTAAGCCACATGAAAGAACCCAGATAACAATTAAACGGACATGTTATATCCCATACAGAGCACACATCAGGTTAATTTTTTTTTCACAGCACTACTAGGTGCTTATACTCCTCTTTCCTTTCTACTCCTCTTCAGTACCGGGACAAGTGCATTCAGTGCCCTGGGCAATGATGCGGAACTGCACTCTCTCCCCCACTCCTAGTGCATGCTGTAGAATGGGTGTACTGCCTTGTGCCCATTCCCCGCCCCCCTTGCACCAGCTATCCATGAATGGCATGGAGTGTGCACTGCCCTTTCATGGCCATTTTCTTGATTTCTACAGCAGTAGTTATCAAACCAGGCATGAAGCAATGGCCTGGCCCTGTTTACTATCCACTGTTATAGAGCTTGGGTGCAGTAAGGGCCCGCCTCCCCCATACTGCTGCACCCTGGGTGGCAGTCCCTACTGCCCACCCCTTGTCTCAGCCTTGGTCCTCTTTACCTTTTATACTCCCCTGCTGAGTCATTTGCCTGCGATAGTAATTCGACATTGTCAGTACTTCCTGGTATGGGGGAGTTTGTGATTCATCTCCTTTCTAATGGCCAGTCTGGCCAATCTGGTGGAGATTGGCCACTCAGGAGGAAAAGAGTTCTTGGCTCTGTGTAAGCACTAAGCGACTTGCAGCTTACACAAGGCTTTATCTCTTTGGTAAGTATGAACAGCTGTGGAGAACCAGCACTGAACAGAACCTGATGTTCTGCCCTGCATAGGATAATAGGATATAGCATAGCTTAATAAAAATATTAAAACAAATTTAACAGCGTTTGGAAAGTTTCAAAAACCCATTATGTCTCAAAAAGTCAGGATCATTATGACGAAAAAATTAATACATTTATCACTAATTTTAGGTGTAAAAAAATACCCAAAGTACTGGAGATGTTTTGATTTCCTGTACAATAATATAAATATACATGAATATACCATGACATTTCTCAAATGAAAAAACTATTCACAGTTGGTAAACTAAGAGGAGCAACACAGTTCTCTACAGGTAGTTGTGGGTAAATACTCAATAATCCAAAAGAAATGTCAGTCCTTGCTATAATGACAAAGACTTTTTAACACAACACAGTTTCAGAAAACATTTCACTGTAAATCCAACAGCCCTTAGAGAAATAATTATAAAACCAAAATAATTGTAGTGGTAACAAAAAAAAAATGGTAGTACTGAATACAATGCATTAAAGAGTTTTCCCAAAATTCAGTCTTCAAAGCATTAATTACCTTCAGCATCCAACATCTTGGGAATATCAAGGAACCTCTCAGCGACATCGAAGGCCGTGTTCAGATTCGTGTACGGGTCATCCTACAAATACAAAAATGCAATGCAAGAACACCATGTTAAATAAACAACATGCAGTATGCTGGAGTTACACTTTAATAGAAAAGCTATACGCTTGTTATAGAAAACAAATGAAAACTATTTATTATAGCGAAAGAGATTGAACTACCTTCCGTAATTTGCCATAGTCAATGAGTTCTGGGCGGTGTCTATGAATAAGGGCACAGAATCCAAGACCATCTTTCCAGCTGTAAATAAAGAAAGGCAAGTGACCAATTATTGTCATTAGTATAGTATATTGCTGAATCATCCAGCAATTTGCACTCCTAGCATATAGTGTGCACCCCACTAATTATAAAATATTGCATATTATTTCAGATTGACCATTTTCATCAGCAGATACCGTGCTTGAGGAATTTCATACATTTATGCTAAGTCATTTTACTGTTATGTTGTGAATATCTTTTTGTAAGTCCAACCTGCTTTTCAGCTGTATACACAACACACACCTAAACCTATCAGAGGGGGAACCCCTCCTGCCTTTAGTTCATGTACTCCTGCATCACTGTTATGAGACAAGCTTTGCTATGCTTTCTTATTAGAAAGTCCAATAAAACTCAGCAATTGAAGTGTTATGGAAGTACCATATATCAAATATTAGTTTGTAAATAAAAACTTTACATAAGCAAGTAAAAATTACAGTGGATATAAAAAGTCTACACACCCGTTAAAATGTCAGGTTTCTGTGATGTGATTCCAGAACTTTTTCCACCTTTAATGTGACCTATAAACTGTTTAACTCAATTGAAAAACAAACTGAAATCTTTTAGGGGGGGGATAAACCTAAAAAACTAAAATAATATGGTTGCATAAGTGTGCACACCCTCTTATAACTGGAGACGTAGCTGTGTTCAGAATTAAGCAATCACATTCAAAATCATGGTAAATAGGAGTCCGGACACACCTGCCATCATTTAAAGTGCCTCTGATCAACTGCAAATAAAGTTCAGCTGTTCTAGTAGGTCTTTCCTGACATTTTCTTAGTCACATCCTACAGCAAAAGCCATGGTCAGCAGAGAGCTTCCAAAGCATCAGAGGGATCTCATTGATAAAAGGTATTAGTCAGGAGAAGGGTACAAAAGAATTTCCAAGGCATTAGATATACCATGGAACACAGTGAAGACAGTCCTCATCAAATGGAGAAAATATGGCGCAACAGTGACAATACCAATAACTGGACGTCCCTCCAAAACGTAATGAAAAGACGAGAAGAAAACTGGTCTGGGAGGCTGCCAAGAGGTCTACTGAGTTGTACAGTTTATAGGTTACATTAACGGTGGAAAAGGTTCTGAAATGATTTATCTTTGTCTCATTTTTTTACATCACAGAAATGTTAACAGGGGTCTGTAGACTTTATGTCCACTGTATATAAAGCAAGAGATCTGACCAAACCCATTAGTTTCCCTTTAAGTAACTTTGAATAGGATGGACAGAGGAGAGGGAGACAACAAATGGATGTTACATAGTTAGTCAGGCTGAAAAAAAGACGAAAAACTCCATCTAGTTCAACCATTAAAAAAAAAAAAAAAAAGTTATAATCCTATACCCACAGTTGATCCAGAAGAAGGCAAAAACCCCAGTAAACCATGATTAAATTTACTCCTGCAGGGTAAACAAATTACTTCCTGATCCCCCGAGAGGCAATCGGATATTCCCTGGATCAGCTTTACCTAAAAAGGTTAGTAACCAGTCATACTCTGTGTATCAAAGAAAGAATCCAGGCCTTTTTAAAAGCAATCTACTGAGCTGGCCAGAACCAACTCTTGAGGGAGTCTATTCCACATTTTCACAGCTCTCACTGTGAAGAAACCTTTCTGTGTTTGGAGATTACATTTCTTTTCCTCCAGACGTAAAGAGTGCCCCCTTGTCCTCTGTGATGACCTCAAGGTGACTAGCTCTACACTGAGTTCACTATATGAACCACTGATGTATTTATACATGTTGATCAAATCCCCCCTTAATCTCCTCTTCTCAAGAGAATAAATTCAGTTCCTCTAATCTTTCCTCATAGCTGAGCTCCTCCATGGCTCTTATCAGTTTGGTTGCCCTTCTCTGTACTTTCTCCAGTTCCCCAATGTTCTTTTTGTGAATTGGTACCCAAAATGTAACTGCATATTCCAGATGAGGTCTTACTAATGATTTGTACGGGGGTAATATGATATCTCTTTCTCTGGAGTCTATACCTCTTAATACAAGAGAGGATTTTGCTCGCTTTAGAAGCCGCAGCTTGGCATTGCATGCCATTATTAAGCTTGTGATCTACCAGAACTCGCAGATCCTTCTCCACCATTGATTCCCCCAATTGTACGCCCTCCTAGTATGTATGATGCATGCATATTCTTAATCCCCATGTGCATCACCTTGTATTTATCAACATTAAACCTCATTTGCCATATAGTTGCCCAATTAAAAACAGTGCATTGAGGTCAGCTTGTAAGTTGAAGACATCCAGTAAGGATGTTATTCCAATGCACAGCTTGGTGTCATCTACAAAGAATTTTTATTCCCAGACCCGATATCATTTATAAATTAAAAAGTAAGGGTCCCAACACTGAACCCTGGGGTACACCACTAACAACCCTAGACCATTCAGAGTATGAATCATTACCACTATTCTTTGAACACGATCCTTCTGCCAGTTTTCTAGTCATTTACAAATGGATTTTTCCAAGCCTGTAGACTTTACCTTACACATTAGCCGTGTGTGGGAACTGTGTCAAACGCTTTTGTAAAATCCAAATACACCACGTCCACCGCCACCCCTCTGTCCAAGGTTTTGCTCACCTCCTCATACAAAGAAATCAGATTTGTTTGACAACTTCTGTCTTTCATGAATCCATGCTGTCTGTTGCTTAAAATATTTGTTTTCAGCAAGAACTCATCTATGTGGTCTTTTATTAAACTCTCCAGTATCTTCCCAACTATAGAACTAACAGGTCTATAGATACTTGGTAAAGATTTTGACCCCTCTTTAAATATTGGCACCACAGTGATCTTACGCCAATCCAGTGGTACTATGCCAGTCATTAAAGAGTCCCTAAAAACTAGAAACAATGGCTTGGATGTTCGCTGATCTTCCCTTCCTACTAAGAACCCAGAAGACTTGTAAAGTATCACTTCCGGGTTCAGCTGTCACTTTCTTCAACCAGTCTGTTCAGGGAAGAAGCTAATGGAGCATGATCTGAGCTCCACTAGCTTCAATGGAAGGCAGGTGAAACATCAAGCGTCTAAAATGTTTCATTACAAAGAACCTGTCACCAAAATAAAGTATCACATTGGAATATAGTTTAGTAGAAAAAAAAAAAACATTTTAAACATTTTTACACCCAACCACTCCAAAACCTCCTCCCCAAAAAAAACATTTTTGAAGCCCCTCCCAACACAAACACATGCACCTATGTACGAAAACATTGATGGTGCTACATTATGCTATGCACACTGGACTGGGAGCAATAAATAAGTCCATTGTTCACGGTTAACACCTATAGGGGCTTTTAAAGTGGCGACTATAGAAAAATAAGGATACTGAAGTCTGTCGCTGTTTCATGGGCACACACATTTTTAAGACTTGACATGCTGGGTATCTATTTACTCATGGTGCAATCTCATCTATTATATTTGTTTTTAAATGGGTGATATATTGCATTAGTGTGTCCTAAAACTAGCTTTTGTTTACTGAAATTCTGCACTTGATACACAGTTGCAGAAATACTAAATATATATAAACAAATAGAACTACTGCTATTTTATTTTCCAGAATGGCTGCTTTAAATATATATATATTTTGGGGGTTTTACATAATCATCAATCCTAAAATTATTTTTTAAACAGCTTGGGCAGAAAAATGGTTAAGAAACTTTGCATTAGGAGAGCAACTTGCAGTGGATTGGTCTCTAAAACAAACTCTGACCTCAGTTTGGGATTCATCCATTCTCACATTTAACGAGGTGGAGATCGCCATCTACTTCTCTTCACTTCGTCCAATCAAAAAAATTATTGAAAAAAATACAAGGCATTTTCTAAACGGTGGTGGTGCTGAATAAGCAACTCTCTGTGGCTAGTGTGCAAAGAGAAAGTTGCTGGAGAAACAAAGAAGATCAGAGCTATCACTGTATAAAGACTGGATTACTAGAATGATTGTAAGCACCCCCAGCGGCCCCTATGGATATGAGATATGGGTACTTAAAACGAGACACACTGTACAGCATGTTTGCAAAAAATATCATTCCTGGTTTTTCACTGTTAGATCCACTCACCTGATGTGGAAGTTCTGTATATTTACATTCTTGTATGGTGCTGTCTTTCTTTGACACCACAACAGAAGCCCTTCTTTGGCAGACGTTTCTGTAACAGAAACACATTATTTTAATTTTTAAAGACTCCATGTCACCTACTCAAAAATTTTCAAGTAAAAACATAAAAATCCAGTATTTTAAACGCTTACTTGCAGTGTTTTATCCATTCCATAAATTATTGTTTTACTCACTAGCAATGTGCCTTTGAAGTCTCAAAAAATTTGACTAGTCCGAGAGTCAATTCCCTAGCACATCCCCCTCCCTCCACTTCTGGGTGTGTTTAATTACTCTTTGAGCTGGCCCAGCTCCTTTATATAACCTTTTCTGTAGCTGTCAATAGAGGAGCCAAGACCAGAACTATAGAGTGTCATTTAGGTGACAGCTCTGAGTTTGATAACAGATTTTGCTCTAAAACAAAGAAATAAGTAACATCAGCACTAAAAGCTTCATAGTAGACATCTGGATCATGATAGCATCCCCTCCAGTCATGGGTAATGGTCAGGTATGCAGACATTTTCCAACTGGGAAAATCTCTTCAACACACAACAAAAGAGAGGACACAACACCTTGTACATCTTTAACCACTTCCAGTCTGGGCCAATTCTGAAATTCCTCTCCTACATGTAAATTTCATCATTTTTTTCTGGAAAACTACTTAGAACCACCAAATATTGTATATCTTTTTTAAGCAGAAGCCCCAAAAACATAAAATTGTGGATGTTGCATATTTTTATGTCACATGGTATTTGTACAGCAGTTTTTCAAACAATTTTTTTGGAAACAATACACTTTAATTTTAATGCACAAAAACAAAATATAATACCCAATTGTTTGATAACATACAAAAGATGATGTTACATTGAGCAAATAAATACCAAACATGCCATTCTTTAAAATTGCATGCAAGAACGCCAAACTATGATACCTAAAAATCTCCATAGGCAACGATTTAAAAGCCTTTACAGGTTACTAGTTTATAGTTGCACAGGAGGTCTCTGCTAGAACCTCTGCTAATCCAGCAGCTATAACTGCAGTCATGATCCCAGTATAACCACTTCAACCTTAGGCCGGGAAGTGGTTAAAAGTGTTTATCATGAGGTGTTAAAAGCATACTCACAAAAGCTGTGAGGCTATAGACATCAAGGGATATGCAGACCCCAATAGCTGACACTGGATACAAGAGCTTCATTAGGACCTGGACGTCACCCCATAACAAGCCAACAAGCTGATGTATTTTGACGGCAAAACCCTCTTCCTCTGAGCTCTGGTATTCAAAGGTAATGCACAAGGTTTTGCACCCTCTTTTCTGTTTATATGTTGCTCTAACCCTAGGCTAAACCTGGTCATTAGTTCTTCTCTTAGCCCTAATCCTTGCCATAACGTATCCTAGAAGTGTTGAAAAAGTACCAGGAACATTATTTGTATTGTACTCAGATAAATCCTCATTTAAGATCCCTGCTAAACTGGAAAGATTGAAAAGCAGCATCAACATATCATCCATGTGAAACAACAGTTTTTACAGCAGACAACAGAAATGTAGATAATTTAAGAAAATATTGCACTAAGAAGAGCTAAACATTTTGAAACAGATGTATGCAACTTGGGTGAATGACTTTGTATTTAGGCAAAACTTGTGCCACAGAATAATGGTTGGCCACTGGGGGGAAAAAAGGAATGGTCTGATTGACGGACTCTACGATCTACTACTAAATTCTGTAAAAACCCTAATTCATTTTGAAGTAAATAGTGCCAGAGGTGGGTGGAAGACATAGCCTCACAGCCCTGTATGAGGTCTGTGATGCCATCATTGAACATAAAAGGCCATTTTATAAGAACTGATGATGTCACCTAGGATGATGTCACCTAGTTCATTTTATGATAACTGATGATGTCATGCCTTTATTACCCATAGTTGAAGAATGTTTGAAAAGTAAAATGACAGAACACATTAAAAATGAGACATTGGTGTGGGATTCCTTTTAATATTCCAACCATGCACTCCGGGTGGCCAGGAAAGGAAAGGCAGTGAGTGTGCGGCCTCACTTCCTGTACCAAACCAGTCTATATGCCTTTTAGCATTGGGGGGAGAGGCCCATGAAAACATTACGCTTTGCAAAATACGCTTGTTCCAATGCTGAGAGACAAGGGCCGCTTCCCCACTTCAGTGGGCCCCAAAGAGGAGGTAATGGTAATACTAATATGGAGGGGGGAGGGCCAGAAAACTGCCTTCTGCAAGAGGAAGGAATACAGGGGTATATTAGTGCCCCTTACTCATTTCCAGTTGAAAAAAAAAAACTTAATGAAAAATACAATGTGACCAGCAGTAAATCTAGCGTTAATCACAGTGTCCAACCATGTATCCATCATGAAGTAGTCATGACAATCCATGCCTGTCAATCACGATGACCTGCCGCCTGCCAATCTGCACATGCCTAACTCCTGCCACTAAATGAGCGATTCCCGACTACTATAATAACCTCAGGAATACCGGATGATGTCACTGACCAAATTTAAAATGAGGACATTCTTTCTCCCCATTTAGCGCCAAATCACGGATGTGTACATCGTTTGGCTTTAAGTGGTTATACAGGGATGATGCCTGCAGCTACAGGCATCATCCCGGTGTCGTCCTTTTAAGCTGGTGCCTGGCTTTTATGTAAAAGCCATCCTAGTGGCTAATTAGCTGCTGGATGGCTTTTACAGGCTCTCTGGGCTCTAGCATCCCATCATAAAGGACTGGAAGATCCCTAATGATCTCCATGGTATAGGAAACCGGAAATAACAAGCATTTTCATGACTTCTGGTTTCCCGGATGTAAACAGCACTATTTTTAAGTTTGCATAGCATCTGAACACACTGATCTTCGTGTGATCAGATGCTTGTAAGAGCAGGTGAGACATCTGGGGTCTAACAGACACCAGATCTCTCCATAAATAGTACCTGTCCCTGCCTATTGCTGTCACAAGGGATGTTTATATTCCTTGTGACAGCAATAAAAGTGATTACTTTTTTTTTTTTTTTTTAAAGTAACAGTGTAAAAAATAAATAAATAAATATTTAAAAAAAATATCTTTTAGAGCCCCCATCCCCCTGTGCTCACATGTGCCACATGCATAAGTAAACGGTGATCGTATCACACATGTGAGGTATTGTCACGAACGTCAGAGCAAAAGCAATAATTCTAGCACCAGAACTCCTCCATAACTCTAAAATGGTAACCTGTAAAGTCTTTTAAAGCATCATCTTTGGTGACGTAGTTTGTCACCATTCCATCAGCGTGCACAAGTTTAAAGAGTGACATGTTAGGCATCTATTTACTCGGCGCAACACCATCTTTTATATTTTACCAGAAATGTTGTATTTTACATTGTTTGTGTGCATTATAATTCATTAAAGTGTATTTTTTTCCAAAAATTTGCTTTGAAAAACCCGCTGTGTAAATACAGTGTGATGTAAAATTACAGAACCCACCATTTTATTCTCAAGGGCTTCTGCTAAAAAAATATATAATGTTTGGGAGTTCTAAGTAATTTTCTAGCCCAAAAAAATACTGATTTTTACTTGTAAACAAAAAGTATCAGAAAAAGGCATGGTCTTCAAGTGGTTGATAAATGTGACAGCACTACTATTTACAAATAAGAGGGCACAAATAGGTCATGTAAAATATGATCTACAAAAAAAAAAAAATCACCTTCAACAGAAATGTCTTGAATAGCAAAGCGAAGGATAATAGTCCAGATCATTCCTAGGGTCATTTTAGCATTGCCATCCACAATTTCTGAAAATAAAACAGAAACAATCACAGTGAGGAAAAAAGTAATTGGTTATATATTATTATAGGTATTTATATAGCGCATTACATATATATTGTCCTTTGATTGTACACCCCTTGAGGGTTAGGGACTGATGTGAATGTACAATATATATGTAAAGCGATGCGTAAATTGACTGCGCTATACAAGTATGTGAAATAAATAAAATATTGTACATTCAAATCAGTCCCTGCCCTCAAGAAGCTTACAATCTAAGGTCCCTAACTCGCATTCATACATACACATACTAGGGCCAATTTAGACAGGATCCAATTAACCTACCAGTATATCTTTGGAATGTGGGAGGAAACCAGAGTACTCGGAGGAAACCAACACAGGCATAGGGAGAACATGCAAACTCCAGGCAGGTAGTGCTGTGACTGGGATTCAAACAGACGACTCTAGTACAGTACTAGCCACTGTGCATCTTATTCAGGCAGAAAAGCACCATTAAAAAAAACAAAACAAAAACGGAAGTAAAAACTTTTCAGATTGCAGTTTTTTTCTACTTGATACAACATGACCGCAAGCATTTTGTATTTTCAAGCCAATATCCTTATTCAGACATAAGTCACAGAAAAGAGTAAATCTTGAAAACAAACACCTGAGGCCACATTACACACTATGGCGTTTTCAATCAAAACGCTTTGCTAAAACAACAAATTACACAAGTGTGTTCAGGCGGCATTCATTTTAATGGAACCTAACGCAATGCGATTCTGCGCTGCAATCACAACAAACATTAACGTGCAAAGCATGTCGCTCAAAAGAAGCTCAGGAGCTTCTTTTAGGCGATACGCATCATGCAAGTTGGTTTGCTGCGAATGCAGCAAGATTTCTTGCACGACAATCGAGGCAGAACCGCAGCACAACTTTAGGTGTCATTAAAATGAATGGCACCAGAACACGCTGTTGTGCGATTTGTTATTTTAGCAAAGGGTTTTGAAATTGCGGGCAGAATTGCGGTGATCCTGCCCGCAATTCAAAACACCATAGTGCGAATGGGACCTTAAAGGTTATAGTTGTAGATTTAGTATTTAAACCAGCCTTTCTCAATCTTTTCAAACACAGAGGAACCTTTGAAATAATCTATAACCCATAATACGTTTGTGTTATATCCAGTGGGATGAATGCTCCTTACACTTGTGGTCATGGGGAAGAATTACCCCCTTACAGAATGCCAAAAAGATCAATGGTGTCAGTGAGAACTTATCTGAGAGGCAGAAATTACATATTGCTCAAGGCACCGATAACAACCTCTGGAGGAACCCATGGAACCCTGGTTGAGTATTCCTTGATTAAGCCCCCCCCATTCACGACTGAGAGTTTCTCTGTTGGCTTCCCTACACCTGACTATGCAGAATCCCATTCTAATTATCTCTGTTCACATTCGTATACTTAGTTGCCCTAAGCGCTATATCTTAAAAAAGTACAGGCGCTTTTTTCAAGCATAGTCAGGCATTTTAGGCTCCTTAGACTTCAATAGGAACGCCTGAAAATGCGTTTTTAAACCTGAAAAATTTATTTCTCCAATAGAACTACTCTCCTCCCCCCTGCTCAACCCAGAAAAACTCCTAAAGCTTTATAAATGTGCAAAAACACCTAAAAAAAAATTCTGCTTAGTTAACTCATAGCAGCCCACCAGATAAAAACCTACAATGAAAAACGACAGATACAAGCTAGAGGTTTAAATTTCATTGGCTGTTATGAGTTCTTCCCCTGGACAGCTTTAAAAATATGGCCCTTAAACTATTTTTTTATAGAGGAGAGGTTCCATCCAAAGATGGTATGGCTATACTATCGGTGGCCAAAAAAAACCTTACCGTACGTGTAAAACATGTTTCAGATACAGCCCTAGCCATGTCTCCGAGTGCACCTCTTTGGTTTAATCCAACCTTGCCTGAATTTTATAAGTTTGAGGGGGGGCACCATTAGGTTCAATACAGTATCAAATATGCTCATCAGCTTTCTGATCGTGGTCAGCCAAAGCGGTATGGGGAATACCGGGTTCTTGGTATTTTCGGTATGCTCAACTACGGCATGCCGCGATAGCCCAATATGGCCATGGGGAAGTTAATTTGAACAACACCAGATTGGTAACCCTTCTCCTACAACCGCAGCATATTAAATTGGTATCCTCATACTATACAGAATTGACTCTAATTAATAGTAGGCAATGTCATCGTACACGTGAGCGATGGTTTAATATTATTTCGGATTTGACAGAAGAGTGCTGGAAAGATGTTCTGGCCACTTATGTGGGTACAGTTATCTCTTCAATGGACAAAATTGTATCATCAATTGCATTATTTACATCAAATGTACTATACACCTCAGGGTCTATATCGTATGGGGAGATGCAACACAGCCGTTTGGCATACGGGTCAGGTTAGTATGGGATCCTTTTTACACATGGTCTGGGAATGCTCTAAAGTTAGGCCTCTGTGGTCTGAAGTCATTGCTTTCACATCAGATACATTTGACTTGCCTAATGTGTGTAGCCCTATGGTGTGCCTTTTATGAGTACTTGAAGATGAGACTATGAATAACGCTACCAAACTTTTTCGGAGAATTCTGTTTTTCTACGTGTGAAAGTTGATAGCGTTACACTCGGTACGTCCTGATATTCTGGATTTGAGGGCATGGAAAAAATTGGTTAATGTGGATCTTCCGATGTATGAAGCAAGGGGGTGTACAGGAAAATTTAGAAAGCTTTGGTCTAGGTGGGTGGACTCCAATGCAATAGTGCCTGACAATTCTTAAGTGATGAAGATAGCTTCCTGGGGAAGGGGGGGGGGGGGGTGGCTCCACATATATTTGGTGCTAAGTGGTGAGGTGAATCCCAGACATGTTTTTCCTTTTTGGGTGCAGGAGTTATATCCCGGTTATTTTTTTTTTTTGAGGGGGGGTTTGGGTTTTTTGTTAATGAGAATAGTTTGGTTGCGTAGTTTTGTTTTACATGCTTATGCATAGAATACATGCTTTCATGTGAATGTGATAATCACCACACACTAAGCAATTGTGTATTTATATCGGTTTTTCCATATAGTGGTTGGATGCATAACAGATATGTCATAAACCTTGGATTTGTGTAGCATTCCTACTGTTTTATTGTTTGATTTTTGATTTCACTTTTGATTTTCCAGTATAAAAAAAAAACAACGTTGATAAAAAATAATTTATATATACACAATCCATAATACCCCAATATATCCCCCCTCCCCCCATCCCCTTTTCCCCCATCCACATCCTCTTCCTGACCTAGATCTTCTCTCATGTTTATCTATTTATCTCCAACACTGCTCTCCCTCAAAATCACAATTAAGGCTCTCTCCTGGCTTCGAAATTTCTCCCCCAATTCCCACCAGTTCTATATACCTTTCTGAGGATTTAAATTTCAACCAAATATTTTCAACTCTATTTATCCATTCGTTAATTTTTGGTGTTTCAGGAACCTGCCTGCCTGGTTTATTGATTGATGATGTTTTTTGACACATGTGCATATCTTGTTGTGTAAATATTTGCATATGGCAATAAAGAAAAAGTTTAAAAAAATGGCCCATTGTTCTATGCCAATACTGTGTTAATAAGCCGATGCAAGGCCTCACTCACTATGGGGAGTTTGCCAGTTTTCACTAAACAGTCAACCTCACATTAGGTAGGTCTCTGAAATAGTCTCATGATTCTGCAGGATCCAGTAAGATTACTGTACATGGTACAGCTCAAGATACCACAGAATTTTAAAAATGATTGCATTTACATTTAAAAATGTACACTGAACTAATCGTAATAAAACTGAAATGAGCTTTGTACAAACTGATAAGACTGGGAGACTGAAAAAGGAAATGAGTATGGAGTTTGTCATGGTACATGCCTGATATGGATTACACTTTGTACTCATACAGGCACCGAATATTAAAACTGAATTCTATGCAGATTTAAAAGACAAATGTATACAGCTCTGTAATCATTAATACATTACTAATGCAGTAGTGTAAGCACCTGAGTTTGACCTAGTGTCATCCTATTGCAGTCCCAATATAGCAAGGCCGGAATGTGAAAGGACATAGCAGTATACGGAACCAATCTGTTAATATACTGACAGGAAATATCCCTTTCCACTGTGCAGGAACATACTGAAGCCAGTGCAGGACGACCTGGGCTCAGAGAAAGTGGGTTGAATGATGCTAGCCTTTCCTTTACATATGTGCTCGATTCAAATAAACTAGTCTTTCTTGACCTTGAACTTATCCATTTTAAAGGTAAAATACTCGCCACAAATGACACTAAGCCCACAGCGGGCAATTCTTATCTCCATTATGAATGTTGCCGTCTCCTCAACTAGGCTAAGAATATCTCCAAGGGGCGATTCTAACGATTGAGGCAGAACTGTACCAGATATGAAAATCATGGAGAAAAAAGCATCATTTTAAAAATAAATTTCTGGACACAGGTTATCCATCTGAATTGATTGAACAAGCCTATAATCCAGGGTTGTCAAACTGGTGGCCCTCCAGCTGTTGTAAAACTACAAGTCCCATCATGCCTCTGCCTTTGGGAGCCATGCTTGTAACTGTCAATCTTGCAATCCCTCATGGGACTTGTAGTTTGGAAACAGCTGGAGGGCTGCCAGTTTGACCCCGTGCTATAATCAATGTCTGTTAGGTAAACCTAAAAAGGATAAAACAGATACAGGAGATAATTCCACCAGGTTCACTACATTCCATAACCAGCATGTAAAGATGAAGAAGATACTAACCAAACACTGGAACATTTTACAGGAGGACCCACATCTAAAAACAAAAATGCCCATCAAACCCAAGGTTACCTATTGGAGGGCCCCTAACTTGAAAAATAAAATAGTTCCCAGTAAACTCCCAACCACAGCACCCAATCCCACTCAAACGTGTTTCATTCCCTCTATTGGGATGTACCAATGCCGAAAGTCCCTGTGCAAGACCTGCCCGTTTGTCACACATGGACAAAAACAATACACTGTGAAAGGGAAGACCTACACATTTGACGTTTTTTTCAATTGCTCCTCAGACTTTATAGTATACTGCCTTTCTTGTTGGGGAGGCAAATCTTATGTTGGACGGACAATACGGCCATTGAAGAAACACTCTGCTGAACAAAGAAGGTTAATCGAGGAAGGAAAAGGCAAGCATAGCATTCCCCGTCTTTTGGCTGAATATCACCACAAATCTACTACTGGACTCCAGGCATGGGTGACTGAACAATTCCCTAGATCACTTCCAGAGGCTGAAAGGTTCCAAAAATTATGTGCTAGAGCAGTGGTTCTCAACCTTTCTAATGCCGCGACCCCTTAATACAGTTCCTCATGTTGTGGTGACCCCCAACCATAAAATTATTTTCGTTGCTACTTCATAACTGTAATTTTGCAGTGGGATGAATAGCGTCCCATCGTTGGTGTCAGTGGGAGGAATAGCGTCCCATCGTTGGTGTCAGTGGGGGGAATAGCGTCCCATCGTTGGTGTCAGTGGGGGGAATAGCGTCCCATCGTTGGTGTCAGTGGGGGGAATAGCGTCCCATCGTTGGTGTCAGTGGGGGGAATAGCGTCCCATCGTTGGTGTCAGTGGGGGGAATAGCGTCCCATCGTTGGTGTCAGTGGGGGGAATAGCGTCCCATCGTTGGTGTCAGTGGGGGGAATAGCGTCCCATCGTTGGTGTCAGTGGGGGGAATAGCGCCCCATCGTTGGTGTCAGTGGGGGGAATAGCGCCCCATCGTTGGTGTCAGTGGGGGGAATAGCGCCCCATCGTTGGTGTCAGTGGGGGGAATAGCGCCCCATCGTTGGTGTCAGTGGGGGGAATAGCGCCCCATCGTTGGTGTCAGTGGGGGGAATAGCGCCCCATCGTTGGTGTCAGTGGGGGGAATAGCGCCCCATCGTTGGTGTCAGTGGGGGGAATAGCGCCCCATCGTTGGTGTCAGTGGGGGGAATAGCGCCCCATCGTTGGTGTCAGTGGGGGGAATAGCGCCCCATCGTTGGTGTCAGTGGGGGGAATAGCGCCCCATCGTTGGTGTCAGTGGGGGGAATAGCGCCCCATCGTTGGTGTCAGTGGGGGGAATAGCGCCCCATCGTTGGTGTCAGTGGGGGGAATAGCGCCCCATCGTTGGTGTCAGTGGGGGGAATAGCGCCCCATCGTTGGTGTCAGTGGGGGGAATAGCGCCCCATCGTTGGTGTCAGTGGGGGGAATAGCGCCCCATCGTTGGTGTCAGTGGGGGGAATAGCGCCCCATCGTTGGTGTCAGTGGGGGGAATAGCGCCCCATCGTTGGTGTCAGTGGGGGGAATAGCGCCCCATCGTTGGTGTCAGTGGGGGGAATAGCGCCCCATCGTTGGTGTCAGTGGGGGGAATAGCGCCCCATCGTTGGTGTCAGTGGGGGGAATAGCGCCCCATCGTTGGTGTCAGTGGGGGGAATAGCGCCCCATCGTTGGTGTCAGTGGGGGGAATAGCGCCCCATCGTTGGTGTCAGTGGGGGGAATAGCGCCCCATCGTTGGTGTCAGTGGGGGGAATAGCGCCCCATCGTTGGTGTCAGTGGGGGGAATAGCGCCCCATCGTTGGTGTCAGTGGGGGGAATAGCGCCCCATCGTTGGTGTCAGTGGGGGGAATAGCGCCCCATCGTTGGTGTCAGTGGGGGGAATAGCGCCCCATCGTTGGTGTCAGTGGGGGGAATAGCGCCCCATCGTTGGTGTCAGTGGGGGGAATAGCGCCCCATCGTTGGTGTCAGTGGGGGGAATAGCGCCCCATCGTTGGTGTCAGTGGGGGGAATAGCGCCCCATCGTTGGTGTCAGTGGGGGGAATAGCGCCCCATCGTTGGTGTCAGTGGGGGGAATAGTGCCCCATCGTTGGTGTCAGTGGGGGGAATAGTGCCCCATCGTTGGTGTCAGTGGGGGGAATAGTGCCCCATCGTTGGTGTCAGTGGGGGGAATAGTGCCCCATCGTTGGTGTCAGTGGGGGGAATAGTGCCCCATCGTTGGTGTCAGTGGGGGGAATAGTGCCCCATCGTTGGTGTCAGTGGGGGGAATAGTGCCCCATCGTTGGTGTCAGTGGGGGGAATAGTGCCCCATCGTTGGTGTCAGTGGGGGGAATAGTGCCCCATCGTTGGTGTCAGTGGGGGGAATAGTGCCCCATCGTTGGTGTCAGTGGGGGGAATAGTGCCCCATCGTTGGTGTCAGTGGGGGGAATAGTGCCCCATCGTTGGTGTCAGTGGGGGGAATAGTGCCCCATCGTTGGTGTCAGTGGGGGGAATAGTGCCCCATCGTTGGTGTCAGTGGGGGGAATAGTGCCCCATCGTTGGTGTCAGTGGGGGGAATAGTGCCCCATCGTTGGTGTCAGTGGGGGGAATAGTGCCCCATCGTTGGTGTCAGTGGGGGGAATAGTGCCCCATCGTTGGTGTCAGTGGGGGGAATAGTGCCCCATCGTTGGTGTCAGTGGGGGGAATAGTGCCCCATCGTTGGTGTCAGTGGGGGGAATAGTGCCCCATCGTTGGTGTCAGTGGGAGGAATAGTGCCCCATCGTTGGTGTCATTGGGAGGAATAGTGCCCCATCATTGGTGTCAGTGGGAGGAATAGTGCCCCATCATTGGTGTCAGTGGGAGGAATAGTGCCCCATCATTGGTGTCAGTGGGAGGAATAGTGCCCCATCATTGGTGTCAGTGGGAGGAATAGTGCCCCATCGTTGGTGTCAGTGGGAGGAATAGTGCCCCATCGTTGGTGTCAGTGGGAGGAATAGTGCCCCATCGTTGGTGTCAGTGGGAGGAATAGCGTCCCATCGTTGGTGTCAGTGGGAGGAATAGCGTCCCATCGTTGGTGTCAGTGGGAGGAATAGCGTCCCATCGTTGGTGTCAGTGGGAGGAATAGCGTCCCATCGTTGGTGTCAGTGGGAGGAATAGCGTCCCATCGTTGGTGTCAGTGGGAGGAATAGCGTCCCATCGTTGGTGTCAGTGGGAGGAATAGCGTCCCATCGTTGGTGTCAGTGGGAGGAATAGCGCCCCATCGTTGGTGTCAGTGGGAGGAATAGTGCCCCATCATTGGTGTCAGTGGGAGGAATAATGCCCCATCAGTGATGTCAGTGTGGTGGAGGGGGGAATTATGCCCCATCATTGGGGTCAGGGGGGGGAATAGTGACCCATCGTTGGTGTCAGTGGGGGGGGGGGGGAATAGTGTCCCATCGTTGGTGTCGGTGGGGGGAGGAATAGTGCCCCATTCTTGGTGTTGGTGGGGGGAGGAATAGTGCCCCATCGTTGGTGTCAGTGGGGGGAGGAATAATGCCCCATCGTTGGTGTCAGTGGGGGGAGGAATAGTGCCCCATCGTTGGTGTCAGTGGGGGGAGGAATAGTGCCCCATCGTTGGTATTAGTGACACAAATGATGGGGCACTATCCCTCCCACTGACACCAATGATACTTACCTTGCCGACTCCTGCTCCAGCCTGGGCTCGCGCTCTCTCTCCCTCTCCCATCTACAGGCAGCATACCTGGCTGCAGCAGCAAAATTTGCACTTACCTGTCAGCTGTCTTCCTTCTCTGGCCTCTCTCTTCACTCGCTCCTGCAGCTCCCTCGATCTTCTTTGATCTACGCGCGCTGCCGCTCGGCTCCTCCTCTCCAAGCTCCACCTCCTCGCCGGTGATTGGCCGCCTGTGTGCCTCTCCTGAGCTACAGTTCCAGTGGCCAATCAGCGGTGAGGAGGCGGAGCTGTTGAGTGATCCCGGAGGTGTGGCCAGGTGACAGGGGCAGCATATCATCCCGCCCACACATCGCCTGGGACAGAGGAGCGGTGTCTCGGTTCCTAAGTCCATCGGAAATATGTGTTTTCCGATGGTCTTAGGCGACCCCTGTGAAATGGTCGTTCGACCCCCAAAGGGGTCGCGACCCCCAGGTTTAGAACCGCTGTGCTAGAGAAACCTTTTGGATTTATATTCTACACTTTCTCCAGAAGACCTCAATGCGGAACTTGAAATTGCTACCATTATCTAAATATATTATATCCATATACAATTACACAACATATTTTAGATATCCAGTTTTTTCTAATATATTAAACTGGATTTTCTCTTAATTTCCAGGCTTAATTGGAATTATCTTTTTTGGGGGTGACTAGCATACATCGGGTTGTTTTTTTTCCCATGTTATATCTACTAATCAACCAACCAGTGAGTATACAACTTTATAACAGCATAATGAGAGGTCCTAATATATTCTTCTAATATGTACCAAGTATTTATTAACATTATTTATTCTACAGCCCATATTCAGGTGTTCAGTATTTGCATTTGTTTAACCAAGAGTTTATTATCAAAAAGATAACTGGTTTCTTTTATCATTCAAATCTATTTTTATATTTATTTGTATTTTATTATTTAAACTGGCCAAAACAGAACCCTCAGAGAGAATCTACTATCCTGTTATAAATTATGTATGTGGAGTGTTTATCATTCTTTCTATATATATGTTTTTCAAAAGCAATTCAGAAGTTGCTTAATTTTACCAGTGATTACACTTATTTACCCATGGTTATAATTTTTGCAAACTTTTGTATATTTATTGTTGTAAACTATTTTGAGCCTGGTTATACATGCAGATTACTTAGGCCCCTGTTCCTTTAAGAGCCGCAGTCCTCATTTCAAGTGTCCCATATAAGCCAGCATTTCTCGCCATCAGCTTGACAAAAGGAGTGCGTCCGTAACAAGATCTTCAGTGCGCATGCTCAGGAAACGCATTGCAATCACGACGCCCAGCAACGTCATCACATACACGCTGCGTTCCAGGTCTCTTCCATCTTGCCAGCCAGCCTGGAACGCCAACAGAGGGTCTGCTACCAACAGCGGCTGTGAAAGGACCTCTTCACAGTGGCAATTAACCCCTTGACAGACTATGATGTGCCCATTACAGTCTACATTCCTGTCAGTTGCTTGTATTTGTGTGCAATAAACTTGTCATTTTAAGTCCACACTTAGAGACTCCTTTCCTTTTCTCTTTTGAATGATGCTATCCACCGGACTGAGGACAGGAAAAAAAAAAGTGCTGAGGGGGAACCTCCGGATTGCAGATGAAAATAGCAGCAGAAGCTGATTTTGCTGGGTTTTTTTTTATTGTGCTATTTATTTTTACCTGGAGTTCTGTTTTAATTAAGAACACTAAAATTAGTGTTTCCAGTTTAACTTATTAGCAGAGAATGTGACAACTTTCATTTCAGATAACAGCCATCTAGAGACTAAACACAAAAACATAAAAATACAAAAAGATGCATTTATCTTAGGACAGATCATTTTCACAGTGAATCTCAAGATGCTCTTTTTTCTTCAGCGTAAAAATAATTTTGGTGTATTAATAAACAGATGATGGTCTTCTCCTCTGCAACTTGTAATAACTAGCATTCGGTTTCCTACATCCGAGATGACTGCACAAAGATCAGGCCACTAGACCCAACTCAAGACTTGATTGAATTCTGACATTCGAAACTGGCTAGATAGAATGATCTTTTGTATTTTGAGATACTTCTGCACATCTCTGGGTTTAGAAATGCTAATAAAATGATTTAGCTGCCAGCTTTACACAGTGACAGCCAAACCTCACACCCTCTCAGAGATGTGTTTCTGTGAACATTTTTTATATTATTCAGGTTTACAGGTCTTCTCACCTTCTGCACCAATGGAGACCAGTTTTACCCCTTTGCTGGCAATAAAATCTAGAGCTTTGTTGACATTGGAGATTTTGTGCACACGCATTTTTCCACGTTCAGGCTTGGGCAAGCGTTCGCCTGTTGGAAGAAAAAGTGAATGCATTAGGCTTGGAAGTACATAAACATTAAATACATGCAAGCAACATGACCAAGCATCTCCTGTGATAATCTGTGCAGTGCATCATGCAGTGATAGGACATAGTGATTGGGACTGATTCCAGACTGTTTTATATAAAAGGAATGATCTTTATATTACTCTTTATGTGCATCATAATGTCAATCAATCTGCACTGGCTTTCATGTCCTGCAAGTCCTCAGGCAGTACATTACCACCCTTTGTCATGTCTAGTTTTTTGTGCAGAGTTGTGGAAAAATTACTTCTCAAAGCAGAAACAAAATCTTCCAGAGGGATTCTTTCCTAAAATCGAAAACTTTTTTTATCCTTGCATACTGTATCACACATGAATGCAAACTGTATCACTCTGACATCCCCAAAGACACCAGAGAGGTCTACAACAGGTCAGCTATCATTTCAAGGGTAGGCAGAAACCTACCCAAAATGCACCTATCTATAGGCATCTTAGATCTGAAGGAGGCAGGTGTAAGGTGAAGGTTGGCAAATTATGACACTAAAGAAAGGTAAATGTCTGCACAATATCAACTAAAAGATACCTTTCTTCATTATCCTCACTCCATAGCAAACTACGCACTCTATCCATCACTGTCCAACAGGAAGTGGAGGATGTGCCATGATTGTAAGTATTGTGCTTTCTTTGTTATCTGGACCAGTACTGACCCGAAATCGAATTGCACACAGAGTTTTGGAAACATGCGATATTGTCTGAAACAGCATTTCTTGACTGAGCTGCCGCGGCACCCTGCGGTGCTATCTAAAGTTGTCAGGGGTGCCACGGCATCCTGGTTGAGAAAAGCATTCAGATCAGACGGAGCTCCCGCTGATTATTATTATACAGTATTTATACAGCGCCAACGGTTTGCTCAGCGCTGTACATTATAATGGGAGACAGTACATGAGACAGTACAGTAACAATACAATACATGAGGGGTTCGAGGGCCCTGCTCCTTGGAGCTTACAATCAAGGAGATTTGCCAAACTGTACAACACAGCGGAACCTCGATCAGGGCAGTGAAGTGTAAAGCAGTGGAAGAGGGCGGCGTCTTTCTTTCTGAGTCCTGATCTCTCTGCCTCCCCCTACAGTGCAGTACCCAGCACTGCAAGTGCATGTACAGTACTACAGTTTTTAAAAAGCCTATATTTATGTGTGTCCATGTATGTATATGTATTATTATTATTATACAGTATTTATAAAGCGCCAATAGTTCGCTCAGCGCTGTACATTACAAAGGGGGACAGAACATGTGACAGAACAATACCAATACAATGCAAAACATGAGGGGATCGAGGGCCCTGCTCTTTCGAGCTTACAATCTAGGAGGGAGGGGATGGTGGCACAGGAGGAGATAGCTGTGGGGGATGGGGTGGTAGGAAGAGTGGAGGAGGTTGGCAAGTTAGCAGGGGGTGGGGTAGGCTTCCCTGAAGAGGTGGGTTTTCAGGGTGCGCCTAAAGGAGAGGAGAGTAGGTGATAATCTGATGGGTTGGGGCAGGGAGTTCCAGAGGATGGGTGACACCCTGGAGAAGTCCTGGAGGCAGGCATGGGAGGAGGAGACCAGGGAACTAGAGAGAAGGAGGTCCTGTGAGGAGCGGAGTGTGCGTGCTGGGTGGTACTTGGATATTAGGTCAGTGATGTAGTTCGGGGCAGTGTGGTGGACGGCTTGTACGTCAGTGTTAGGATTTTGAATTTGATCCGTTGCGCAATCGGAAGCCAGTGGAGGGATTGGCAGAGGGGGGTGGCGGAGATGGAGCGGTTGGAAAGGTGAATGAGTCTAGCAGCCGTATTCAGGATCGACTGAAGCGGGGATAGCCAGCGGCGAGGCAGGCCAGTGAGGAGGGAGTTGCAGTAATCGAGTCGTGATATGATGAGGGAGTGGATGAGCTGTTTAGTGGTTTCTGGGGTTAGGAACGTGCGGATTTTGGTGATGTTGTGGAGGTGGAGTCTGCACGAGCTTGTTAAAGATTGGATTTGGTGTCATTCTGGACTCCAACCTATACTTCCAGCCCCAAGTACTCTGGCCTGCGGGGCAGGTTTGATGGTGGCGTTGTTGGATGTGATGGAGAAGTCAGTGGGGGGGAAGACAAGAAACTCAGTTTTGGAGAGGTTCAGTTTAAGGAAGTGGAGCGACATCCAGTCTGATATGTCGCTCAGTAGGTGTGTGATTCGGGCGGAGACTAAGGTGGTGAGGTGGGGGGTTGAGAGATAGATTTGTGTGTCGTCGGCATATAGGTGGTAGTTGAAGCCGTGAGAGTGTATGAGTTGGCCAAGGGAGGAGGTGTAGATGGAGAAGAGAAGGGGCCCGAGGACGGAGCCTTGAGGGACCCCAACAGAGAGGGGAAGTGAGGGGGAGGTGGTAGCATTATAGGTAACGCTGAAAAAGTATGTATGGATAGGAGTGGGTGTATGCATATCACTTTTTTTTTTAGGGCTTGTTCATAATAGCGGCAAGAACTGAAGCTCCTCTGAAAAGCAATCTATGGTTGGATCCATTTTCAGATGCATCTGAAAGGTAGAGAAGTGGCAATATGAAAAGGCACCCCTGCACATCTGCTAAAGAACAGCTTGTTTGACTGTGTCATTCCCTGGCATTCAGTAATGTGAATCAAGCCTTAGACTGCAGTGCCTCGATCCTAAAAAAACTTTGCAGGGGCGCATGACTGGAAAAAGGTTGAAAAACACTTGTCTGTTGGTGTATGTGCTTGGCTGAGGAGCCAATGGGGCAAAGCTACCATCTGTGAGATTATGACTGAACGTCTCTAAGTCAGAATCCCCCCTAAAGGTGACGATACCACAGTGCTGCGGAGCCCAGGTTGGCCTGGGATAGCCGGCCCCCCCGTGCCACCCCGCCAGGGGGACCGGCACATAGCGCCACTCGCTTCGGGACCAGAGCGCAGACGGAAGCGGGCCGCCTCTCTCTCGGAGCGCATTGCATGTTCGTTGGGAACCCGGTGCTAAATCATTAGTGGGAACCCAGTGCTAAATCATTCATAGACGACCTGATTCTGGGTCAGGGTTTTATGCGTAGCAGAGCAACTACCTCGCTGCGATCTACTGAAAGTCATCCCTTGAGCCAAGCTTTTGTAAAAAAAAAAAAAAAAAAAAAAAAAAACACTGGTCTGGAATATGCATTTTAGGTCTTGTATATGGTCATCATAAAATTAAATTTTGCACTAGTCTGTATGGTTAATGGTTACCAGAGAATGTTCTCAGCCCTCCAAGTTATGCATTGATTGGGGGCACATCACTCATACCATAGAGGGACACTGTTTTACAATACATGTAACCGGGGGTTTAAGTATGGCCATTTGCCATTCACCATAATCTAACCCACCTGAAATGACTTCAAGTAGTAACATGAGTTTAAGGCCATCTCGGAAATCCTCATCTATGTTCTCAATTTGTGTCCCAGCTTTTCGGAGATGTGAGTTACACCAGGCTGTGAAGGTCTGTAAAGAAGGTCAATGGTCAATGGCAGGAAAACACACGTAAAAGCAGAACATAACATCATACTGTAATTCAATAAATAAAAAGTGGAACCACATACTGTTTGGTAGTGGCAGAAGATGCATGCTAAGCACATCCCTTCAATGTAAAAACAACAACAGGTTTATTTCCATTCCCTTTATTGTCATTTTTCATTTTCAGTCATTTCTTGTACTATGCAAAGATAAGTAAATAAATGCCAAAATGACTATACACCTGTTCTGCTCCGGGTATCAGGGAGTGCACAGTGAACTTCTTGCACATGTACTGTAGCCCTCCTACAATTCAATTGCGTATGGGGACTGCTTGCTATGGATTGAGGCTGATTTATGGCATCCCCATGGTCCAACAAACATACAAATTAGGAGGTTTGGGTGGCCACCCCTCAGTATGAGGAAAATCAATCATCTGCAACCCACCCAGATTTAGCAAAACAGGAAAAATTTAAATCCAGTTATACTAAGAAATCTAAACCACCCAGCTATTCCAAGACACAGAAAGGATTGGTTTAGACCAGAGTTCTTCCTTAAGATGAAATTAGCCCCTCTAACCGAGGCCTAACATTGTTGGACCAGTGCATTACAAGAAGCCAATTCATTATCGTCTTTATCCCTATTTGCTGCCATCGTTTATGTCCAGATCACAAAAACATTTGTTACTTTACAATTCCTCTGCATCGTATCATTAATCATCATCAGTTTGCTTGTGTTCTTTGTCATTATGGCATCCTGTTGCCAGCTATTGATCAAAGCATTAATCTTCTTTGCTGTATTCAAGTCTTGGTCTGGATTCCATCTATCTTTTTATTGGACAATGTTTATGCCTCATGGCACATTCTGGTTTGAGTTGTACAGAATTGTTCTGCTCTGTGTCATTGCACATTTTGCAGAAGAGGCCTTTTTTGGTGCCGACAGAGTAAAAAACAACATGTTTGTACAGCCTTTAAGGACAAATTGTCATTCTTTTCTCCTGGCAAAACTGCGGTGACCACAGTATCTAAAAGGAAGCTTTAAGGACTCTAACACTTGTGTGTTCACCAGCTTACTAAATAAAGAAATCAGTAAAACAAAAAAAATTACAAAATAGCAGATATTTCCTCCAATGTTTCAGGTATAAGGAAATTGTTTTTCTATATTCTATTAGGTGGGATAATACACAGCAACCAGTTAGATTTCAACTTACACTGGTCAGATTAATTAACAATGAATTAGAACACATCCAAGCACCCAGATAGTCCATATACCTAAAAACAGCTAATGTTATACACTCACTGTTCACGTTATTAGGTACACCTGTTCAGTTGCTTCGCAACACAAATTGCTAATTAGCCAATAACATGGAAGCAACTCAATGTAAGCATCTAGATGTGTTGAAGACTTGCTGAAACTCAAGCCGAGCATCAGAATAGGGAAGAAAGGGGATTTAAGTGACTTTGAATGTGGCATGGTTGTTGGTGCCAGAAGGGCTGGTCTGAGTATTTGAAAAACTGCTGATCTACTAGGAATTTCACACACAACCATCTCTAGGGAAATCGACAAGCATCAGACCAGGCAGTTTTTCCAATCTTCTATTGTCCAATTATGGTGAGGCTGTGAGAATTGTAGCCTCAGTTTCCGATTCCTAGCTGACAGGAGTGGTACCCGGAGTGGTATTCTGCTGCTGCTGTAGCCCATCTGCTTCAAGGTTCGATGTGTTGTGTATTCAGAGATGGTATTCTGTATAAGCTGGTTGTAATGAGTGGTTATTTGAGTTACTGTTGCCTGTCATCTCAAACCAGTCTGCCCATTCTCCTCTAACATCAACAAGGCATTTTCGACCACACAAGTGCCACTCACTGGATATTTTCACTTTTTCAGACCATTCTTTGTAAACCCTAGAGATGGTTGTGCGTGAAAACCCGGTAAATCAGCAGTTTTTGAAATGCTCAGACCAGCCTGTCTGGCACCAACAACCATACCATGCTCAAAGTCATTTAAATCCTCTTTCTTCCCCATTCAGATGCTCAGTTTGAACTTCAGGAAGTCTTCTTCAACACGTCTAAATACTTAAATGCATTGAGTTGCTTCCATGTGATTGGCTAACTAGCAATTTGTATTACCAAGCAATTGAACAGGTGTACCACTGTGGCCAATGAGTGTAATTCTTAGCTGCTATAGGAAACTCTGTGTGAGCATACTAAAGACAGGTTTTGGTAGCTACAGTGTAAGCAGAGCCTATAGTTAAGGAAGAAAGATGGGTTATGCTCTAAATCCCAACTCCCAAGAAATCTAAAAACCCTCACTGTTGTGCTGTATTGTAAGGGCTAATGGCTTGTTTAGGTCTAGGGCAGGGGTCGCCAAACTTTCTAAACAAAGAGGCAGTTTATGGTCCTTCAAACTTTAGGAGGGGGTGAATTGTGCCAGCAGGAACAGGAAATGTTCTGGTGTCAGTAGCAGTAAACAATGATGCATCTTTGGTATTAGGGGAAAGACTACTGCTTCATCATTGGAGTCAGAGGGAGGAATAGTGCCCCAAGGTGGCTGACAGTGGCATGAACTATGCCCCAAGGTGGCTGACAGTGGCATGAACTATGCCCCAAGGTGGCTGACAGTGGCATGAACTATGCCCCAAGGTGACTGACAGAGGCATGAACTATGCCCCAAGGTGGCTGACAGAGGCATGAACTATGCCCCAAGGTGGCTGACAGAGGCATGAACTATGCCCCAAGGTGGCTGACAGAGGCATGAACTATGCCCCAAGGTGGCTGACAGAGGCATGAACTATGCCCCAAGGTGGCTGACAGAGGCATGAACTATGCCCCAAGGTGGCTGACAGAGGCATGAACTATGCCCCAAGGTGGCTGACAGAGGCATGAACTATGCCCCAAAGTGGCTGACAGTGGCATGAACTATGCCCCAAGGTGGCTGACAGTGGCATGAACTATGCCGCAAGGTGGCTGACAGTGGCATGAACTATGCCCCAAGGTGGCTGACAGTGGCATGAACTATGCCCTAAGGTGGCTGACAGTGGCAGGAACTATGCCCCATGGTGGCTGACAGTGGCAGGAACTATGCCCTAAGGTGGCTGACAGTGGCAGGAACTATGCCCCAAGGTGGCTGACAGTGGCAGGAACTATGCCCCAAGGTGGCTGACAGTGGCAGGAACTATGCCCCAAGGTGGCTGACAGTGGCAGGAACTATGCCCCAAGGTGGCTGACAGTGGCAGGAACTATGCCCCAAGGTGGCTGACAGTGAAGGGAATAATACCCCAAGGGCCAGATAAAAGCAAGCAAAGGGTCACATCTGGCCCCCGGGACGCAGGTAGCACAGTGTATACTTATTTCAATGGCACATAGAGCCATTTGTTTGGGGTTTATCATCAAAATCACTATGGTTCCATGACTGGTGAAGATCGATGGTTTTATGCAAGTGCATTGTTCAGACACAGCTGCCCATTCATTTGAATGAACGTGCTGAAAAAGTCCCTGACCCTTTTTCCCTCAAAGTGCACGCTCTGGAGTGGTATGGCCATTGTAATGTCAAACAGACACTTTACAAATGGTCCCCTTTTTTTTTTTTTTAATTTGATCTAAAACACATCAATTACATTTGAAGGCAAAGCTTTTTTTTTAACAGTCAAATGTGTTTTTTTTCTTTATTTTCTTTATTATAACTCCTAAGAGCACATTGCATTTACCATTTTGTAGGAAAATCATTAAACCCAAGTGTTTGTAGTAAAATTCTGAAATTGCAGAGTTTTCAGCCTATGCCGGTTTTGTTTTTAATGACAGACCATGTTACATAAACACATCAACCCATGAGGTAAACCTAATAGTCTATTATTATAGCACAGACTTTACGGAACCATTTCTAACACCTATAGAAAGGCCAGAACAATGGCTTTTCTGTGCCCAGGATTATGAGGTAATAACCAAGACATCAGGCCAAGCACCTTACAACAGTCACAGTCGGTGGTTTCTAACCGTCATAGCTCACCGCACTTCCTGGGTTTGTAAACACAAGCGCTCTGACTGACTGTTTCCTGTTCTGGAGACACGAGGTTACCTGACTTTCAGAAAAGCTAAAGCATGAATATGTCAAAGAATACACAAGGCATTTATTGAAAACTGCATGAAGACATAATCCCAGGTTATGACAAAGCAGCAAGTAGTTATGTTATAAATACAATGCTGCTGAGCCAAAACACAAGGGTTTTTTTTAGCACCACAAATGGCCGTTCATGGTCTGTTGGCCAAGAGTAGGAAATTCAGCTGAACATCAGAGACTGAGAAAGCAGTAATGCAGCAGACTTCAATCTGAAGTTTATATGGATATTAAAGTTAGCAATAAAACAGGATCTCCCTCAACACATAAAGAGTTAACGGCTCAATTTGTAAACAGTGATAGACTTCTCTTTTTCCTTGCTGGTCCTTCACTGACCCACATCCTGGGTTGTAGGTTGGCCCTCTGTGATCTTAAGTACAGTGCAAGACTGCTGGTCCTACAATGTATGGGAAAATGTTAGACAGCAGGGACCAGTCGGCAGTAAAGGGTGCCCCTGATAACGCCATGACGAAACACGTTGGGTGGAGCCAGAAGCCATGACGTCACTGTGCATGCTTGCATACCTCCGAGGATTCTGTGATTTTTTTTTTACATGCATTTCTATGTACAGCATACATGTAAGTGTTTTTAACTGATTTTAAGTAAACTATTCCCTGGACTTACACTATTGGAAATGGTTTATTTGCCTTTTTTACGTACAATACCCTGACCTTGACTGAGATGATGGCAATAGAGGTCCTGGGAGTTGCCAAGTCCTGTGGTGGTTTAGAATTGTGAGAACAGCAAGCGCTTTTGGACATCTCTCATGAGGGTCACAACTCTCTACTAAGCCTCAGAGGGGTTGGTTTGTATGCACTCTTTAGACCGGTGAGGAGGAGTACATTTTTCCTTGTATTTTTACTGGCTCACTATGGACTCACTGGTGGAAGTTACTCACTGAGTATTTTGTGGACTTTTTTGATATTTGGTTAAGGATTCTATTTTTTTTTTTATTCAACTGCACTTTTTTATTCATAAGTAAAGGGAACCAGCATGGGGAGGAGGACTGGTTGTACAACATGGAGGGATGCTAGCAGACCTTGCATGTGCTAGGAAGCGGTCATGTAAGAATGAGCTTCCCGCACAGGGCTGTTTCTCTGGCATCATTTCACTGTCTACCAGGAAAATCCCTGGCTGAAAGCTAAAATGTAAAAAGGGCTGGGGATACAGCTAATGTCATTACCCAAACATGAGCAATGTCCATATTTTGGGCATGACTCGTTACTGGGTGGGCAGAACCTGCTGGTGGACTCAATCGATTTCCTCATTGGAATCATCACAGAACATCTGGCTATAGACATCTCACCCTCTTACCCATGAGCCTGTTTTTAAATTCTAAGGTGTGAGTTACTACTTATCTTTCTATTAAATACTTTCACAGTACACACTAAAAGGGCTTTGAGTTATGCTTCGCTCCTACGCAGCTTGCCCTTAGTGCTTACTGGACTACCCTTACCCCTGCCCATTTGGAACTCATCAAACATACATGGACTGCCACACCATGAGCCTGTTATCCCTTTTGTATTAATTCCCCATCAGGCCTGCTTTACATTTGATTGACAGAGCAAAGCAGTGGACAGATTTGAAAGCCTCTGCTGAACTGAACAGCGATAGTTATGGATCCAGCCACTACTGTGTTCAAATCATAAGTGTGGTCAATCAAAAATGAAACAGACCTGGTGGGAACTAGTCTCCCAGGTCCTCCAGCAGGCTTTGCCCACCCTTCGTTAAAAAATAAATAAAAAAAAGACTCCTCGGCCATGTACTTGTCAGTTTGATGGGCACAGTGGTCGGGAAGGGCAGGAGTGAGAAAATTAAGAAACTGATTTTCAGTGTGGACACTCCTTCCCCAGTGCAGACAAGGACATATTGATGTGCCCATCTGTGACAGGTACATGAATTGGGCACAAGCACCAACACCTTTGTGTGCCCAAACAAAATTCTAAAGGGTGTCTATGGATTTCTCTGACAGTATTTTTCAACTGTCTCTCATTCAGGCGGCATAGATCTTGCTCCTCCCCAGTTGTCTTCATCAATTCTGATGTATAGACCTCTTTACAAAAAAAAAAGTACAATTTAACTACTAAAAAAGTGTTACACTACACTAAACATTTCATCCAACTTCGGTTTTATTGCATGTGGCATTTTAAAAGCCAGTATAAGGCCTCAAACACACATATGAATTTACACAGGGTCTTGCTGGCAGAAAGCTGGCAGCAGTATCCGGCGTAAAAAGTGGTTTGTAATACATCTCAGTTCCTTCGGATATACATGTCCTTATGTCCATATGAGCTGAAATGCACACTTTTTTCTTACATCTTCCCCAGCCCTGAATGACTCAAATGAGTAATTTAATAGGCAGCAATGTAAATGCATGTACAGAATAACCTCAGCCTTTGGTCATTGGTAATGTACAGCGCTGAGTGAACTGTTGGCGCTTTATAACTACTGTATAATAATAATAATAATTCTGAGTCATTCAGGATTGGTGGGGAGATGAAAAATCAACAATGTGAAAGCAGTGATCAGTTCACACCTGCGCCTACAACCCTGGATTCCCTGGGAACAGCAATGGTGAATATGGCCATGTCAATGTACAGTACGTGATGTGCATGTAAACATTTGCACAAACATTTACATGCGTACTGCTAACAATATGATTAAAATCAGACTGTGGATGCAGATTTTTTTTGGTTTTGGTTTGACACAGCTAAATTCTATAGACCAAACCCCATGTGAATTGGCCGATAGCATACAATACTGCTGCTTTCAGCAAAAAAAAAAAAACCGTAAGCAGTGCAATTCTGAACGCAGTGCATTTGAGCCCCAAAGGAATAGTAGCAACAAAAAAAAAAAAAAAAAAAAAAATCACCTGTTATGAATGGAGGAGGCATACCTTTCATTCATCCTCCTGTCATCCATTCACAGGACACTTCATTGCCGGAAGTCAGATTACAGCTTCTATGAATGAAGCAGGCTAAGAGAAAGGGCAGGTATAGTCAGCACTCTTCACAAGTGTGTATAACATATCCAGTGGCTATATAAACCTCCACAGCAGTGGAAAATGACTGAAAATACCAATTTGCATCCCTTTTCCTAAAGGCACACTGATTGATTCTACCGATTTTTATGGAGCACATTATATATTTTTAATATGTCCTAATTATTTATTATATGGACTTGTTTGTTTTATTCCTATTTTATATTAATTTTATGCTATTTTTAAGTTCATATTATTTATAGTGGACTCAGTTGTTACACTTCACACGTTACCTGTTTGTTTATATATATTAGGTCTCATGATTCCACATTGTGATTTGGTCATAAACATTATTTTGAGGAGAGATTCCTTTTCTTTTATTTCTCCCTTTACGCATTTTTATTTATAGCTTCTTTATTAATATATTTACCAATTTTTAATTCTAGTAAATTTTCATATATCTTTTTTATAATTCCCCTATATAGACACATTTTTTCTGGGGATTTATTATGTATATTGTGTTACACACCTACTTCTTTTCAGTAAAGGAATATACATTATAATGTCCAATCACAATGAGCGATCATTTGCTGTTGCCCCATTTTTCCAGAATGGCATGTATATTTATATTATAGTAATATCAATATTGCTATTGGTGTTCCCCATGTTCAGTAGTTGCTCTTAGGCATGGTAATATCTATGTGATCAATACTGTTTGTCAGTTCGTGATTAGCTGAATAACTTCAGCTGTGAACTGATTGCCAGTGTTCGGAACCCGGCTGTGTGCACACACACGCATGCGCTCTGGTGTTTTTGTCCTTAATGCTCTGCAAAATGGCGCATGCACGGACACACTAACTATATATAAAGAGTGAATCAGACGTCCGACAGTAGACACAACCCTTTTGAAAACGTGCTCTTGTACGAAACGCGTTAAGGAGGAGCCCTAACGTCATGATGTCATGCCGCCGCCGGCCATTTTGGAGAGTGGCTGAAGAGCCACAAGAGATTATGTGCACTACTTTCACTTTATTTATTTTTTAATTTATATGGAATGTTTTTAATTGACACTGTTGGATGGTAATCCTTTAATAAATGAACACTTTTGAAGAAGTACTATACAGTTTTTTCATATATTGCCTGGCTCTGAGCTAACTGCTCTAGAGACCCCCAGAGGAAGCGTGGCTGCATGTGAAGCTGGTGTCCAGATGAGGGATCCTTGCTCCAGGCTGGCTGGCTGTTCCACTTAAAGGGGTCCCTACAGAGTCATATTGGTTCAATATATTTATTGGTTCAATATATATATTTATTTAGTAGTTTTACTGTATTGAATTTTATTATTTATTGTTATATTTCAGCGCTGCACCTTTTTATACATTTAAACTTCTACTAGGTTGGTTGGATATCCTATGTCGGTGCGATTTGCAGCTGGTTATTTAATGTATCTATTTAAATAATTTACATATATTGAGCGCTCGCTATGCATATTTTACTGAAAATATCAATTTGCATCCCTTTTCCTAAAGGCACACAGTCATGAGAGATCAATGGAGGTTGCCAATATTGAACTCTTCTACGAGAATGCTAGTTGACATACTGTCATTTTTTTGCTTCGAATCCAGTGTAATCTGACTGGACCCAGAACAAGAATATAGATAAGTAGTTCTGATGATTTTCTGACACTCATTTACTGCATGCTGGTCCTAGGACAGTGATTGAAACATACTGAAGTCAGACCAGCATTCAGCATTTTCAGAAAAAGGGCTGCAATGGCTGCCTGCATACTTCTCTTAAGGCGGATTACTCTGTTAAACTGTATTGAGCAGTGTGCTTTAATCATCATTTATGGGATTCAGGCTCCCTTCACACCTGAGCATCGCTTTTTTGATACTTTTTGGGGGTGTTTTGTAATGCGCTTTTATGCATGTTTTTAAAGTGTTTTTTGAGCTTCGGTGTTTTATTATCCAATAGAGAAAAATATCATGTTTCATCATTTGTTGCTAGGTTTTTCAGCTTTTTTTTAGCTTTACCAATAGCTTTTTAAAATGTGTTATTATTACTCATTTCTTCTTTTCTCTTTGTTAGGGTAAGGGGTTAGAGTTAAGGTTAGGTGTTAGGGCCAGTTCACACCAGATGCAGTCCAGTGTGTTTTTTTCTGCATCAAAAATGTATGCATAGTGTTTTCCATGTATTCCAGTGGCGCTAGTTCACACCAGTGCAGTCAGTTCGTCAGTTTCCGGTGCAGAAAAAAAAAAAAGTAGAACATGTTTCATTTTTTTCTGCACAGAACTGTACTGGAACACAGCAAAAGGTATCAAAAATGTATTTTTATTTATTTCAGGTACTTATATAGCGCTGTCAATTTACGCAGCGCTTTACACATATATATGGAACATTCACATCAGTCCCTAACCCTCAAGCTGTGTACAATCTAAGGTCCCTAACTTACATTCATACATACACATATTAGGGCCAATTTGGACAGGATCCAATAAACCTACTAGCATGTCTTTGGAGTGTGGGAGGAAACCGGAGCACCCAGAGGAAACCCACACAAGCACAGGGAGAACATGCAAACTCCATGCAGGAGGTGCCATGGTCGGGAATGGAACCCATGACCCATTTACTGCAAGGCAGACATGCTAACCACTAAGCCACTGTGCAGCCCAAAAATGCAGTAGAATGGAGTGTGGTGTGAACTGTAAGCAAAAACGCACCTGGAATGCATCCAGGGTGTTTTATTGTGGTGTGAACTGGCCCTTAGGGGTTGTAGTTAAGAGTTAGGGTTAATTTTTTATTTATTGTCTTATTATTATTTATGTATGTATATACCGTATTTTCCGGCGTATAAGACGACTGGGCGTATAAGACGACCCCCCTACTTTTCCTGTTAAAATATAGGGTTTGGGCTATACTCGCCGTATAAGACTACCCCTCTTCCAACGCGCACCAAATAAAAATGAAAAAACATCACGGCAAGCGATGTACGGTATTTTCTGTGCACACTGTGCACACTGCATACAAAGCCTGCTTGGATTGGGTGGGTCAGCTCTCCCTGCCTGCCCAGCCCTGCCTGTCTCCAAGATACCATAAATTGCACAGAACTGCCACAGACATTCTAATATTAATAATTAATTACCGTATCTCATAGAAGTTAAGGGGACAAGGTCGGATGCAGCAGTACCATACCGGTACTTCCGAGCTGACGCTTCTGCACATGTCTAGGGCAGCAGTAGACGATCACTGATCGCCATTCCTCGCAGAACTGCATGAGACGTCGGATGCAGCCGTTCAGTGCTCGATTGATCGTGACTGAAACTGTGACATGCGCAGAAGCGTCTTCTTGCCGCTACCCGATGTGTATCCCTTCTCTGCATATCACAGTTTCAGTCAAGCTCAATCGAGCACTGCTGCATCCGACGTCTCATGCAGTTCTGCGAGCTTTGGTGATCAGTGATCGTCTACTGTTGCCGAAGACATGCGCAGTAGCGTCAGCTCGGAAGTACGGTAAGGTTTCAGCACAGCACCCGGCGTATAAGACGACCCCCGACTTTGTAGAAGATTTCCAGGGGTTAAAATGTCGTCTTATACGCCGGAAAATACGGTATATATTTGTTTGTTGGTGTTAAGGTGTTAATTAAATTTTTTTAAATATTTTTATTTATGCATTTATTTATTTAGGACTAGGGGTTAAGGTTATTTATCACACATTTTAAATTTTTTTATTGATATATTTATTTTATTTAAAATGTATTTATTCCTTTATTTTCATTTAAGCAAAAAAATCATGCAGCAAAACACATGAAAATGCTAAAAAAACATGCAAATCATGCATTTCCAAGAAGAAAAAATGCTTCAAAAACACATCAACCTGCCAGAATCAAGCTACAAAAGTAGCTCCAAAACCTTTTGAGCTTCAGGTGTTCGGCTTCAGGTGACTTGAAGTGGAGATATGAACCATCTCCATAGAGAATAACTGATTTTTTTCTCTCTCTGAGCGTTTTGGAGCTTTGCGCTACCAAATTCTCAGGTGTGAATGAATTCTTAGGATCATCATGCACTTTCGTTACAAAGATATAAATGGGCTTCTCAACGGATTACCAATTTATGGCAAGTGTGTTAATACGGATTTAAGGGAAGATTTTTTTTTTTTTTAAGCATAAAAAATACATATAGTAGTTTAAGTAACAATATCGTACACAAATGGTCAGTTGCAAAATGTTTCCCCTGTTTATATTACATAGTATTAGAGTCAGATGCAGACAGATTTCATCCTGAGCCTACATACTGTGTGTGATACAAACCCTGAAGGCATAGGAATTATGTCATGGAAACAAACTCCACTTATACAAAAATAGAACTGGTACCTAAATAGCATACAGGTGCTCTCAGAGCCATTGCCTCCTGTGATTGGTATCTCCTGCTCTCATCGCTGTGCAAGCAATTCAGATGTCTGTTAACAACTGCTAGATTCATTATGTATCACAGAGATGTGGCATCACTACTGACTGATGTAAGCTGCAAATCTGGTCAGGGAAGAGCACAATCAACCAAAGGTTGCATGATACAGCAGGTCCCTATACAACGTATTTGTCATTTCACCAAAATCACAGTTATTAGTATAGATTAAACTTAGAGTTGCTGATGCAGTTGGTCCAAATCATCTACAAATAGTTCTATGCTTTGTATGTTTGCCATGGGTAGCACCTGACCATATACTTCGTACCAGTGTAATGTGTTAAAGTTTAGTGAATAGATCAAAAATATATGTTCAAAATAATATGTTAATTAGTATAGGGAGTAAATGTGGCTGATGACCACAACAGACTATCATGTATTTCTGCATTTGACTAAATTTCAGCTTTTGTCAAACTGGACTGTCTTCAAACTTGAGAATTTGGTTCCTCAAGGGGTAAGCCATCTACTGGCTTTTTGCATTGGTGAATCCAAAAATGGTACCTACTCCCTTAGTTCTGCCCTCCTGCAGCTGTGGGTGTTCCCACCCAATTTGATGCCTTAGGTATGCCACCCCATCTTGAAACCAGATTCCACTCACCTTGGAGCCATAGGGGTGTCTGCCCATCTTAGAACTGGAGGACCCCCCCCCCCCCCAAGAAGCCATAGAGGTTTTTGCCCAGTTTGGAGCTGTGGAGGTTTCACCCACCTTGGAACTGTTGGCATTCCCACCCACCTTAGAGTTATAGGGGTTCCCACCTACCTTGGATCTCTAAGATTTCCTACCCACCTTGGATCTCTAAGATTCCTATCCACCTTGGAGTTATAGGGGTTTGTGTCCACCTTAGAATTGTAGGGGTTCCCATCCACCCTGAACCATAGAGGGATCACCCTTACTTTGGAGCAGTAGGAACCTGCCGCAAACCTTGGAGCTGTAGGGGTCCCTGCCCACCTTGGAGCTGTACCACCCTCTCATGCCTGTTGTATTGCCCAGAATACATTGAAAATCCAACAAGGTAGTGAGAGCCAAGTTCTCAAGAAGACACCAAGGCCAGGTTCATGTGCGGGTGGTGCTGCTGCGGATTTGCACAAAAATACATGCAGCCGTACCACCCACGCATAAGAATGCGGACCCGCAGATGGTTGCCATTAATTCTAATGGCACGCCATCCGCACTGGAAATCTCGACTGTACTGGGAAACGAGGTTCTTATGTGGGCTGCATTTTCAGAAGTAGTGCAGGGACTTCTTCCCTACGTGTCCCGGGGCACGGGAGTCCATTCAAAGGAACAGGCTCTCATGCCCACGCAAAACACGGACCGCAGGAACGCAGATATGTGAACCGGGGGTAAGAGGTAGACCTTGATTTTCTTATAGTGAGAGGTCCAATGGCATTGTGAAAACTGCTATTTTTTTCCTGGGTATTGTTTACTGTCATTGCTTGTGTAAAAAACAGATACATACAAACCATATGCTAGAACATGACAACACTGGGCAAGAAAGTCAGACTCGCGCTATACATTTTCTTAAAAGCTGACAGCTTATGTGTTGCCTGGCAACGGTGGATTATTACGGTAGAAGCGGGAGGACTAAATTGAGAAACTGCAACTACACGATTCACAGTAAAACACAGTTAGAAATGTTTACAGTTGATAATGCTGCTATAATAATATACATTTCATCTATTAATTAGAGAAACATATAATGCTCTGAACACAAACCCAACAGTGCTCATACCTTCAATAAACCTTCCCTTGTTCCCCTTCGAAAAAGCTAATGTAGGTCTTTGTTAGGATTTGTATAAGAAGGGAGATTAACACTTGGTCATTATACCTGGCCATACTGTAAAACATCATACTATCTCTTCAGTGGACATATGGCAGTACACAATCAAAGCTGATTTCACACGGATGTGTTTTGCTGCATTTTTACCTTGCTACAAACACAATCCCTTTAAATTCTATGGAACTCTTCACACCATTGTGCTGTGGGTGCAATGCACTTTCAAAAGTCCTGCATGCTGTATCTTTGATGCCGTTTAATAGAAACCGCTGCTAAATGCATAAAAAAAAAAGAACAGCAGATGCGGTTTTTGGAGTGTTTTTTTGAGTCACATTGTCCATGTTTCGCAGATGTATAATGGGTCTCAGGCACCCAAAAACACACCAAAAACACAAATAATGCGGCAAAAACGCATATCCGTTTTTGCTACAGGGTGGTGTGAAAGCAGCCTAAGGCAAATTCATGTTGACATTTTATTTAGGGTGGCCATTGAGGCATCAAATCACATGGTGACTTTTTGATCTATCCTATGTTGGAATTTCTTAGTTTGTTCTCCCCATTCCCTTCCACAAGAGCATGATGCAGATGTTGACTCTTTACAGCTGTCTTTTTCTATTTTGTTATATTATCATGAAGAATCCATCATGGAAGCGCAACATTACCAAGTAAGCTTGTAATGGCCCCTGTGATTGGCTGCAAAAGTAGGGGGTTATTATGCCTCTCCACTTGTGACTTTGCTATAAAAACTTGCCAGTAGCTATACTAAGTGTCTGTGTTTCTCTAGACCAGTGGTCTCCAAATTGCGGCCCGGGGGGGCCAGATGCAGCCCTTTGCTTGCTTTTGTCCGGCCCTTGGGGCATTATTCCCCCCACCATCAGCAACAGTGGGGTATAGTTCCGGCTACTGACACCAACAATGGGGCATTATTCCACCCACTGACACCAATGATGGGGCACTTCCACTGACAACAATAATTGGGGATTATTCCTCTCACTGACACCAATGATGGGGCACTATTCCTCCTACTGACACTAAGGATAGGGTACTATTCCTCCCACTGACACCAATAATGGGGCATTATTCATCCCACTGAAACCAATGATAGGGCACTATTCCTCCTACTGACAACAATGGGACACTATTCCTCCCACTGACACCAACATCAGGAAACCATTCTTTTGCCATTGATACCAGTGATGGGGCACTATATCTCCCGTTAATACCAATGATGAGGCATTGTTTACTCCCACTGATGCCAGGACATTTTCTTCTCCCACTGGCCACAGTCCGGCCCCCATAAAGTCTGAAGGACAGTAACCTGGCCCTTCATTTATAAAGTTTGGTGACCCCTGCTCTAGACAATAAAGGCTGATCATGGCTGGTGGGAGTGACTGGTGGAGTGCTGTATACAGTTTCCTGAGAACATTACAGCACCTTGACTCAGTACTCCTTTCAAGAGCCCTCAAACCTAATGCAAGCAGTGGGTAGGTTCTTGGGAGCAGTTATGCAAATATTAAAATGCCTTGAGGGGTCAATCTGTAGGAGTGGGCACTACTAGAAAGGCTGCATTTGCATGCAAATCATCTTATGCCATGTGTTGCTGAGCTTTAATGATTAAAAGAACTGAAATCCAACAAATGAAAAAGGTGGACCAGGGACAGTCATGCCAGGAAAGAAAAGAAATAGGATGCTAGATGTCCTCCTGCCATAAAATGAGGGGATCTCTGTCTGACTTGCTGCAGCTTTTAATGCACACCGAGAAGCTCATAGAATGCAGTAAAATCAGAGTAAGAAATTTCAGTACAGGAGACGAGTCTGCACAACTCTGCAAGACTGAAGTCAAGTCTATAGATCCACTCTAAACTACAATGCCAACTGTGTACATGCAAATTAAGCTCTGTTCAGGTGATGATTGGAGGTAATGTCTGTTGTAAAACAGTCCATGAGCCGCAAAACCTGAGAAAGTCCAGTACTTTCCTGGTTTAAAAAAACACGGGAGCTATACAAAATATTGTTCCCTGTGGGATACTTCACAATTGGCTAAGAAGACCCATGGTGCACTGGTGGCTATGCTATGGGATGTGTCAGTACAGACCTGAAAAAAATAAAAACATATGCAGAATGCAATTGTCTGGGTTTTGCCTAGAGATGCCCAGGGTACAAGGTTGGTTTTTGTAGTTTAAAGTGTTACTAAACCCAGGACCCTGCATTCACTATATCTGCTCTCCCACAGTGCACAGACATGGAAATGCAATTATTTTAGTAAATATAAATTGCTAAATAGCAGTCTTGTGACTTATATCAGTGTCAGGCCAAGAACCAGTTAATCTTGTAACTTATAGTTGTAACCAGTCTCCTCTGACTGTCCTATGAGGCTACAAGACCCTTGGCCCTCTCTCCGGACAGCACGGATTGGCCCTGTGCCGACTACATGCACTCCCCCCCCCCAAAAAAAGAAAAACTCCAGCAATACACACCAAACAGAGCATGTGCAGACTTGCCACTGCTGCTCTGTACTTTGGCAGATGGACTGGGGAGAGAAAAAGAAAGGGAAGGATCAGAAAAGACAAGAATAAACAGCCTTTTTACACAATGTGGAGGATTAACCCCTTAGGTTCCACAGTGAGCATGCTTTACTGCATATACAGACTGGTTTTACTGTTGTGGGTTTAGTAACACTTTAAGGGGTAACTTCACTTTTGCTAAAAACGTATGAAATACATTATTGCTGTACAAGCAGTTTTTGTGATTTAGGGCCAGTTCACACCACAAAAATGTACTCCGGATGCATTCCAGATACGTTTTTGCTTACAGTTCACACCACAATCCATTCCGATGCAGTTTGCTATGTTCCAATATTGTTCTGTGCAGAAAAAATGCAGCATGTTCTAATTTTTTTCTGCACCGGAATCTGAATGGAACTGACTGCATTAGTGTGAATTAGGGCCATTGGAATACATGGAAAACACTGTGAATGCATTTTTGATGCAGGGAAAAAAAAAACGCACAGGACTGCATATAGTGTGAACTAGCCCTTAATGTTAATAGGACTTACTGAACCTTTCTAGATTCATTTACAACCAGCCATTGGCTTCTTAAATTTAAACATGGTTTCCTTGTAGAAGGGTTCCATTTCGGTCCATAAATAGAACTTAAACAGAAAAGTTATTTCCTGCTCATGTAATTGGCTCAGTGCTGTTCTCAGAAGTTATTGATATTGTCACTACAGCAGGAAGACTTTCTCACGGAACGCACCGGAAGATAAAGAAAAGAGTGCAAGAAGAAGGAAATGCGTGGAATCATGTGAGCTTCAATACAAATGGCCACAATGAAGTTTGCTGAAAAATTTTTGCAATGTACATAAGTGACCAGAGAAACATTTTGTTTTTTTCTTTTGGGCAAAAACAGAATACTTAAAATCCAGTGAAGGTAATGATGAACTATATCCAAGCAAAGTATAAATTACGATTCAGGTCAAGGACACCCAGATATTGTTTCTGAATGTTACTAGTTGTCCTTTCATAATTTTTTTGCATTGATGTTAACTTACTGCCTGAAACATAACTCATAAAATGTAACTTATAGTGAAGAAAACAACAATTTGTCACAAAGGTACAGATGTTCTTTAGACTAGTGGTCCCCAAACTGTGGGCTGGATGGAGGCCCTTTGCTTGTCTTTAACCAACCCTTGGGGCACTATTCCTCCCACTGATCGCAGTGACTGGGCGCGATTCCTCCCACTGTCCCCAATAATGGGGCACCATTTTCCCACCGATGGGCACTATGAATTCCAATGAGACCAAGAATGGGGCACTAAACCTTCCAATGACACCAACGGTGGGGCACTATTCCTTCAAATGACACCAATGATGGAACACCATTTCTTCCAATGACATCAGTAATAGGGCATTATTCCTCCACTTTAAATCAATGATGGGACAGTATTCCTCCAATTGACACTACTATTGGGGCACTATTCCTTCAAATGACACCAATGATGGAACACTTTCTTCCAATTACACCAGTAATAGGGCATTATTCCTCCAATTTAAACCAATGATCGGACAGTATTCCTCCAATTGACACTACCATTGAGGCACTATTCCTTCCACTGACACCAGTGACTGGGCACGATTCCTCCCACTGTCCCCAATAATGGGGCACCATTTTCCCACCGATGGGCACTATGAATTCCAATGAGAACAAGAATGGGGCAATAATCCTTCCAATGACACCAACGGTGGGGCACTATTCCTTCAAATGACACCAATAATGGAACACCATTTCTTCCAATGACATCAGTAATATGGCATTATTCCTCTAATTTAAACCTTTGATGGGTCAGTATTCCTCCAACTGACACTACTATTGGGGCAGTATTCCTTCAAATGACACCAATGATGGAACACTATTTCTTCCAATGACACCAGTAATAGGGCATTATTCCTCCAATTTAAACCAATGATGGGACAGTATTCCTCCAATTGACACTACCACAGGGGCACTATTCCTTCCACTGACACCAGTGATTGGGTACTATTACTTCCAATGACACCAGGTGCTGGGATATTTTTATTCTCATTGCTCACCAACCCTGGGGCATTTTTAACTCCCACTGACCACTCAGCCTGGGGTATAGTTTACTGACACAAAGGAAAGCTTTGCTTGATACAACTCTGTATGCACAGAACCATGTGTCTGCAGAAAATGTACCAAGAAACAGAAGATACCCAAAAAGAGCTCCCAAACTGGCAGCAGAAGAATCTGCTACTCCTGAATTACAAATTGGTGATTTGCAAACGGAAGTCAATGTTGACTGTGCAGTCCTCACAGATATAAATCAGAAGAAACAAAAATCTGGAAAGAACCAGTTTTTCAGATTTGTTTGTTAAATCATAAGACAAATCCAATCAGATCTCAAGTTACTGAAGTGAAAACGGTAAATAGTTTTTTTATGATTGGGTGCTATCAGTTAGTTCACCCTGCACATCACCACCCCACTGTGCAATACCTTGCCAAATATTTCTGCATGTGTTTAAAAAAGATGAAAGCTGGGGTTTCCAGAAGCATTTGTAAAAAGTGTTGAACTCTCATTAACCACTTCAATACTGGGCACTTTCACCCCATTCCTGCGCCAGCCAATTTTCAGCACTGTCACATTCTGAACGACTATTGCATGGTCATGCAGCACTGCATCCAAATGAAATATAAATCATTTTGTTCACACAAATAGAGTTCTCTTTTGGTGGTAATTAACCACTTGCCCTCCAAAGGATTTACCACCCCCCCCCCCCCCCCCCTCCTGACCAGGCCATTTTTCGCGATATGGCACTGCGGTATTTTATCTGACAATTGCATGGTCATGCAAAACTGCACCCAAATGAAATTTGTCCTTTCCCCCCCCCACAAATGGAGCTTTCTTTTGGTAGTATAAATATGATAAAAAACGGGGATAAAAAAACAAGGATTGTTTTTTATCCCTGTTTTTATCCTGGTTTTTTACATGCTATTTGTTATTTGTTATGCTGTTTTATTTTCTGTTTGATCCGCACATGTGTTGTGCACATATGGTTTTTATACAATTGGGTCAATATGCCTCTCATTTGTGCTCATATATTACCCCGTCACTGTATCTCCAGTCATTGTATTTTTGGCTAAATAGGAGCATTAGACGCACTAGGTCACCGCCCGGTACGATGAGCTACAACAAAATGGCCGCTAGGGCACCGCCCAGTACTCCTGATTGGTGTGGCTCCCGGCCTTTATAAGGAAGTACTGTTGGCCAAATCGCGCTGTCCTAAGACACAAGGTCACGTGACGCAACGCGTCGAAGGCAAAATGTGTGGTGACGTACTTCCGTGACGCCATCTTGGAACACCTTATTTTCATGCTCTACACCCAGCACATGGGAAATACCTTGATACAAGCTACTGTAATGTGAGTTTGCATTTTGGCTTATCTTTACGTGCCAATAAAGCAGTGTTATACTATGGAGATTGTGTTCTCTTTTCGTTTTATGGGCATATGAGCTATGTTTATATGAGAGTACCTATCTACCTGCTGACCGGTCCAGTGGAAAATTGATCCCAGGATATCTGCCTGCACTACCTGGCTATAAGGAGTGTTTGTTCCGAGGGGTCCAGATGGGATCCATATAAGCTTTGTGGCCCTGCAGGGTCGCAAAGTGGAGGTGAGAGGCCATTGCAGCCATCACATTGATGGTGTGCTGTTACCCACATCTTGCATGATCAGGAAGATTGCAGCACAGATTAATGGACTTATGACACCGTTATCATATGAATCTAATATGTTTATTATTTGTCTATGCACGGTGTGTATGCTTTTGATCCCTATGTAGGGATTCACCTGTTGTTGGACTGTCCCAATCTAGGTACCAGGGGTCACTATTCCAAATATCCCCATGTGGATTGGGGTCACCATTATCGATTTATCACCATTACTGGTCCACCTTTAGGACCGCATATATGTTTTTTTACACCTTATGTCACCTTTTATTGTTGTTGTTTATACTAAGCGCTGCATCAATTATGTTTACATGTTTATCTAATATTGCACCTATTGCTAAAGGATCAGATGCTGTCAGCTCTCTAGTTATTTTTATGCTTATACATAAGAGCGCAGGAGGATCTTCTCGTTTCTTATCATGAAACTACTGCTATAGTAACCATGTTATTCAGGTACGGGGGGGGGGGGGTGCAGAATAGCAACACGCTCTGTGTTACAACCTAAAAATAGGTAGAACATGAAACATTGTATATAAAAGGTGTAATTGGCCTTTTAAAAAAAAAAAAAAAGATGCAATGAAAATCTAATAGAGGGTCTAGCTTTGCCTACTTTGTCCAAAGCCAAATAACTAAAGCTACTTTAATTTGCTATGCAATTGCGCAATCCCCAAATGTGTCTAGGTCTGCGTAAAAGCTCGACACATCTTGCATGGTTTCTATTACACTACATAGTTTTGTGTCATTTGCAGACACTGAAATTGGATTTTTAATCCCAAACTCTGCATCATTTAGAAACAAATTAAACAGCACTAATCCCAAAACAAACAGACCATCTAATGAACCGGGCACAGATTTTTCACAGTGTTCCATCCAGTCACATTTTAGCAAAAAGCAATACAATTTATTTCATACATAGGGTGTCGGTTGTATATTGTTGAACAGGTCATCAAAATATATGGCATATGCAGTCACCATTATACTAATGTTTACAAGCAGCTGCTGGTAGGTCACACAGCCCCGCATTGCTGAATTACTGATCTTTAACGATCGTGAATGAAAAGGCCACGCTGGCTCCTTCATAACAGGGTAAATTCATACTGTATGCAGGGAAAGACATTTTACCACATGGTAAAACGTCTGTCACTGCAGGGACACAAAAGAAACAATTGTTTTCCATGTGTCCCATTCGCACTGCAAAGCAGCCTAGGGCTGTGCTGCAGCATGCAGGGATAACATGCACACATGCTGCATTATATTGCAGTGCACTGCGCCAAATCGCACTGCAATGGGCAGTAATACAGCACATCGCACTGCCATACATTCATATGAAGTATATGTTTTGTAAACTTCAAATAAAGTTTGTACAAAAAAAAAGGAGCCATATGATGTGCTAAAGCACACAATGCACTGCCCCTTAGCATAGCCTGCAACAGAGATCTGTCACAACAGTAAAGCACTGCGGCAGTTCTCTGCGATGTGTGTATTTACCCTTCAAGTCCACTTAGTGCCAAGGGGCTGTGTGGTCTATCCAGGGCACCTGCTGATATATCACACAGCCCTGCAGTACTGAATGAGATTTTACAGATTTAGCCCCAAATGATGGATCACAAAGTTCCGCAGCACTGAGAGATCTTTCACTTTTATGACTGAACAATCATTGCGGTCGAGGCCGGTACCGTGTATTGACATAGTCCTGCAGTGCTGATCATTCTTAGAAGTGAAATCTCTCTCAGGTCTTTGGGGCTGTGTGATAAATTTGCCAAGGTTTAGAAGCAGCCATAGACATTTTGTACCTCTTGCCCCACCCTATTAGATTGTAAGTTCTTATGAGCAGTGTCCTCTTATCCTTCTTGTATGTTATTGTATCATAACTGTACTTGCTCCCTTTATATTGTAAAGTGCTGCGCAAACTGTTGCTGCTATATAAATCCTGTATAATAATAATAATAGACAAAAGCACCACAGCAAGTCCACGCCTCAAGAACAGCCCTGTCCACCAAAGACCAGAGCTATCATTCACAAATCCTCCTTGCTAGCAGCATTATCAGACAGTAGGGGGCAACCTGTCGACCACACTTCTTAGCAACCACTGGATGGATGGATTGGAATGGGACCAAATACTACTAGTTTAAAAAGTTTAGTGAGACTGCCTCTTTAGGGCATGGATGAATACAGTGGAAGAAAGACCTTCTCTCCTGTGAACAGAAAAGGAGAGAACACTCAAGCTTGGAAGGGCACGTGAGAACAGAGTTAGGGGACATTTTATATATAAAAAATGTAAATAAATAAATATATATATATTTTTTATTATTTATTTTTAATGCCAGCAATTATTTGGAGGGTAGGTAGTGCAGGTATAACTATTTATAGCAGCTGTACATTGCTCATTTTCTTAATAATAATGAAATACATTGTTCATAAACAACTATCATAAGTACCTAAATCCGTCTTGATATTAGCTCCGGTAACACATTGCACAGCAGCACTTAGAAGGGACTGACATAAGATAACCAATAGTCTGCTATACTACACAGGGCTAACAGGGAACACGTTGCCTGGCTTAACAAGCAGAATCTATAGAGTTCATAAAGTATCAGCAATGCCCAACTATTACTGAGAAAGTAGTATCACCCTCCTGGCTGTACCATCTGTCTGCGGTGCATTACAAAAAGGACTGGACAGAATTAGGCCTCATTCACATAGGGTGATTTCACCTGTGTGGGTTTCACTGGTGTTCCATCCATCCCCATGCAGGTAGTCCTATTCATGTCTATTCAGACACGAAGCTGCACAGGAGAATGTAACTAGCACACCAAGGATAACCAATACAGGTCCAAAAGTTTTAATAAACGATCACATAGTTACAGCAAGGCAATGTTTCGGAGTCTCGCAGAACCCCTTCATCAGAGTCCTACGAGACTCCGAAATGTTCCTTTACTGTAACTATGTGATAGTTCATTAAAATTTTTTGACCCATATTGGTGATCCTCGGTGTGCTGGTAACATTCTCCCTTGCTGATTCTCTTCGGTTCCAGCAGACGGTCACTGCAGCACCCACTTATACACACAGCCATTTTTAACGCAGGAATGTGTGCTTTTGGATTGTACACTTACAGCAGCTGCACAGACACAGGCAATGTGTCCCAATATGACATCTGTGTGGGTACGTATCCCTGAACTCACCCTGGGTGCGTTCGGAGCCGTGCACCCACACGGTTGATGCATTGGGAGCAGCGGCTGTGTCTGTGCAGTCAGTGCGTCCCAACAGACACCTATGGGACTGCTGCCACGGGGATGCATGGAACACCTGTGTTCGGGGCATGGACCCACATGGTCCTGCACAGGGTACATATCAAATCGGCCCATGTAAAGAAGGCTTTACAAATGATTTGGCAGATAGGACAGATCACATGTGTTTCAGCTGCAGACATCCACTTGGCTAGTCATGCACACTACAGCTTCCTTTCACTTTAATGAAAAGCCCTTCTGTAAGCCTGTTGATCCTCCTATGAAGAGACCTATGGCTAGAACAGCCAGTAAGTGAGACAGGCAGTAAAACACTTTTGTTTGCGTTATTACAAAAACTAAACACAATGGTGGCCGATTCAATGTCTGCGTTCCAGATCATAGACACAACGCCATAAAGTCCTGTGTGATGAAACCTCCTGATAACACATCCTTCTTTCTTATCATCAATCTTTGAACTGCACAATCTTTAAACAAGAGACAGAACTATGCAAGTACCTTCTATAAAACTGCCTTAAAGCTGAACTCCAGACAAACCACTAAATTAAATATAATAATAATTAAATATATAAATTAAATATATATTTGGATCGAATTTTGGCCAGTTCAGCAAGGCTTGGCTGAGATTTGATCCATCTATGGGCAGGTTAGTTGTACTGAAGTCGATTCACTGATTGACTTGACTACAACCAGCCTGTTGGATTGTTTGCATGCAGTTACTGTCGGCGAATGAAGCCACTACATCTAAGGGCCAATACGTTTAAATATATCTAATTTTTATTTTGGGGTTTTTAGATTTACTTGTGTTGGTAGATTTGAATGACATAATTGGAGAAAACTCAATTTTTTGCAGCCTGCGAACGATTCTTGTTGAACTGTGAATAAAATAAATAAAGAAAAAAATGGAAAAACCTGATATGCAGAAAAAAAAAAAAAACTGTACTTTACCTTGTGACCTTTGTACCACTTCCACAGACTTAATTTAGCTATAAAAGGTTGATGTCATCTCTCACAATCGAATTAGTGGCTTAAATCACTTGTGTACAAGGATATACGAGTTACATCAAATACTCCATGGAGTCTCCAAGGATCATGCACAATTCTCAGCCATGGGTTCCTCCAGTGGTTCTTAAGGGGTCCCTTGTGCTGCGGTTAACTGTCCTCCAATCTGACAGTACCTGCATAATTTCAAGGCCAACACCACTTGGCAGAGCCAGCAAGGTGACACCAATGCTGTTTTTACCGGACTGTAAGGCTCCATTTACATCTGAGCGCAGCGTTTTTTGGCGCTTTTCAAACAATTTTTTATGCATATTTTACCATGATTTTTGAGCATTGTCATACAGCATTTTTAGCTTTTTTTTTTATTAGCCAATAGAAAAAAATATCATCTGTTGCATCATTTGCTGCTATGTTTTTCTGCTTCAGGTTTTCCCATCAGCTTTTATTTCTTTTTTTATTATTATGAAATTATTATTTTGTTTTTTGTTGGGGTAAGGGGTTAGAGTTAAGGTTAGGTTTAGGTTTGAGGGAAGTATTTTATTATTTTCTTAATTATTATTATTATTATACAGGATTTATATAGCTCCAACAGTTTGCTCAGCGCTTTACAATAATACAGCAACTATACAGTTCAATACAAGAGGGTTAGGAGGGCCCTGCTCCTTGGAGCTTATTTATTTATAGATTGATTGTTAGGGTTCGGGTTTAGATGCTTATTTTTTATCATCACCCTAACAAAAAAAAAAATACATTATTAATAATATTTTAAGGTTATGGGTTATTTATCATGATTTTTTATATGTGTATTTATTTTACATTTATTTTTTTTACATCGTTTCATTTGAGCAGAAAATCGTGAAAAATGCACGTTAAATGTGAAAGTCCATAGAGTAATACTGATTTTATTCCTCCTGAGAGTTTTGGAGCTTCATGCTCCAAAACGCTCAGGTGTGAATGGGCCAAAGGGTAGCATTCTGACCAACAAAGTGAGGGGCATTTTCCCCAATTATCCCGTGCACATATTTTAGCAGGGGATCTCCTGAGACCTGAAGGTTATTTCAAGGGTTTCTCTGGGGGGGTAAAAAGGTTGAGAATTGCTGTGCTATCTAAAAGGATAAACAACCCTTTTGCATGGCATGCTTTTATCTCACCAGTTCCCACAACATACTTTAGAAATCATAAAGGGACTTTTAGGATGTATATGTACAGCCATTTTCTGATTTGTAGCAAGAACTGTGGCCAATGACAATAAAGGGTGAATGTGCAGGTCTCCATGACGGCCACCAGGTCTTCAGTGACAATTAGTATTTAGCCAATGCAGTGGAAGGGAGTGGAGTGCTGCAGACATATCTAGCACTGGACACTCAGGAGAAAACATGAGGGACAGGACAAGGTTTTGTAATCTGTCGTTAGTACTTTTATACTTCATCTGACAGTGTCTTTATGTGCCTTTTAGAAGACTATCACATGACCAGCACATATTACAAAAACAATTCATCCACAGGAATGCCAGATCATGCCAAGAGATGCAAAAGCATGCTTACTAGGATTCCAGCAATGGGCAATGAAGCAAACCAAGATGGATATACTGAGATAGACACTAGGAGGACCACAAAAACATCCCAAACAGGTACAGAAGGATCACATCTACAACCAAGGTGATGCAGTACCTTCACTAACCTGACATGTTTCAGGAACCATGCTCCTTCCTCTGAAGAAAGGGCATGGGCATTGAAACATGTCAATTGTGTGATGTTACTAAATGTTGAGACCCACTCAACAATTAAGTGTTAAATCCTGGGGGCTAGGAATTTCTTAGGGTCGAGTCCCACTTGGAAGACTCTTTAGGCAGAGGCACTAGAGACTTGCAAGCATCTGAAATTGCCTATTTAACAGAGGCTCAGGATTCCCTGTTTAACAGGTGCTATAGAGAGTGGATGCAATGGATACAAGATAAGGGTCATCTCATGTGACCTTCCCAGAAACATCCTTTGGGAGGCCATAGATGATGCAATTTTCACACAGGTTGCAGGGAGAACACAGTGATTATTGCTAGCAGTTAAAGCCACTGGCAAAATAATCGCAGCTAAAAAACCAACATGCTGTTTGTACCCAAGTTGATCGATGGACCGATTTGAGTACAATCAGCCTGCCCATAGATGGATCAAATCTCGTCCGGTTCAGAATTCGAACCATCTATGGTTGGATTTTCAGATAGAACCCTTAGGGTGGCTTCACATTGTCCTGCTGTCCCTAAAGTGCAGCTAACTTATGTTTTTTGTTGGGGTTAGCTGTACTTCCCCATAGACTTCAATTATGTCCTGCAGTTTTGGTGTGCATTCAGAAAGTGCACCAAAACTGTGGGACATAAAAGAAAAAGTGCCGCTAACCCACATGAAAACCACGGGTTAGCTTTGCCCAAAGCGCAGCGAGGCAGTGTGCAGCCACCATAATGGTATATTTAACGCTCCAGGTATGGATTTTGTTTGCATAGTTACATTGATCCAGCTTGGGACCTGAGGGACCACCGTGAAAGTGGAGAATCAGAGTAGTAGTCACCGCTACTACAGTGATTTTTCCTGTCTTTCAAATTTTGTGCCCAGCATCTGCCCTATTGCATTGGAAACACAGGGCAGATACAGCTGGCCATACATGTCTAAAAAAATCAATTGATTCTCCGCAGGCAAGCTAAGTGGCTTGGATGGCAGAATACCCACTGCTATTGTAGTTAGGTAGTAGTAGCATTCACAGGCTGCTTGCAAACCCAGACATAAGACATCCGATAGGATGCAGTCACTGTTTTTCCAATACGTTTCCACCTGGTACAGTATTATTTAAATCTACTTTTATCGAGCTGGATGGTGCTTGCAAGACCCCCCAACAGCTCAAATTTCTGACGATTCAGCAGCAATCAACTGAAATTCAAGCAGTCTATGGCCAGCCTCACTGTATGAAAAAATAATAAATTTTTCACAGACGGGCCCAACATTTTCTGCAGTCAAAACACTGTGGAGGTGTTCCTGCCCACTGGGTTCTCATCTGCTGCGGGTGTCGATTCAATTTTAACAACACTCCAAATGCAGGTTGCAAATGCAGAGCATTTTACCGCACTGGACCATGGACCCAGTTCCAATGTGGCTCCAAAAAAAGGTGCCTGAACTTCAAAATGAATGAATCGTATGAACTGCACAGGAATGTGGAGCGGTTCCTGTGTGAGTCACATGCAAGCTATAGTGTGAACTAGGGATGAGGGTCAGAGAAGACCAATGCAGTTGGGGCAATCCAGGTCAGATATATATTATAATGTGGTCCCTTTAAAATCCCATCTACCCACCTGTAATTAGCAAGCCTTTTTATCCTGCAATGACTGTATTGCTATAGATCATCTCTACACAGCTAAGAGGAAAGGGTGGCTGTCAGTGGACAATTAAATTAGAGGCAGGATAAACCCAATGAGAAGCTTTTAAGAGGATCTGGACATGTATGGCTAACCAATATTTCCTGTAAAAAACACGGAAGTGCATTATCACTGCTTGGACTGACACTGATCAAACGCCAGGTTTGGACCGACACTGATCAAACGCCAGGTTTGGACCGACACTGATCAAGCGCCAGGTTTGGACCGACACTGATCAAGCGCCAGGTTTGGACCGACACTGATCAAGCGCCAGGTTTGGACCGACACTGATCAAGCGCCAGGTTTGGACCGACACTGATCAAGCGCGCCAGGTTTGGACCGACACTGATCAAGCGCCAGGTTTGGACCGACACTGATCAAGCGCCAGGTTTGGACCGACACTGATCAAGCGCCAGGTTTGGACCGACACTGATCAAGCGCCAGGTTTGGACCGACACTGATCAAGCGCCAGGTTTGGACCGACACTGATCAAGCGCCAGGTTTGGACCGACACTGATCAAGCGCCAGGTTTGGACCGACACTGATCAAGCGCCAGGTTTGGACCGACACTGATCAAGCGCCAGGTTTGGACCGACACTGATCAAACGCCAGGTTTGGACCGACACTGATCAAACGCCAGGTTTGGACCGACACTGATCAAACGCCAGGTTTGGACCGACACTGATCAAACGCCAGGTTTGGACCGACACTGACCAAACGCCAGGTTTGGACCGACACTGACCAAACGCCAGGTTTGGACCGACACTGATCAAACGTCAGGTTTGGACCGACACTGATCAAACGTCAGGTTTGGACCGACACTGATCAAACGTCAGGTTTGGACCGACACTGATCAAACATGGTATTTCTATATATATAGTACACACTCTTTATTAAATGTTATGCTTAGGTGGTTGCTATTTTCTATTATACTTTCACACAAACACCAATCATAAGGTACTTTTGTTGTCTTCTGCAAGCCATTCAAATTTTAATTTTATTCAGTGAGGCAGATCAGTCCCTGCTGTAATACAACTCATATAATGACTGCAAATGTGGAGACCTAAAACGCATAACTTATCTCTGTTATTCTCCATTTTAGAAAGAAGCAAATGGAAAAATAATCAAACCATCAGCAGGATACATTTCCCTCTAAATACATTTATACCCCAATTTTCTCTGGCTCTTAAAACCTCTGTATCCTGTTTCTCAATTTATTTCAACCACATACAGAAAGTGACTTGTAAAACATTTACTCCGGATGACCCAGGTCCTTCCTTCTTGATATGTAAAATGTATAACGCATTCTGCAGCTGGAATAAGTGGGGATTTTATTTTTACTTATAAGAGACAGGGAGCTGTATTGATGGGGAGTGCTCCATCTGTTCTTGTATATCCCTAGCACAACATTCGTATACCAAACATCTCTGTAGCTTGTAATGTAAAATGCAGAACCTACAATAAAGCTGGGGTCTTGTCTTCCTTGGTTCATTAAACACAATTCACCTTTTAATGTCTCAAATGGTCATAAAAATCAATGATATTTAAAAATACAGTGATTTGTGAGAATAAAAATACTGTTTACAGTGTACCCATACATATGCCATGTATACTGTATGTATGCAATGTTGAGTTTTAGCTCCTATGTGTGGTCAATCTATATTAAAAGATGAGCAGATCTGAAAGAAGAAAAATGCTAGTCTTCCTTGATGCGCGTTTTCCCTGCTTTGACTCTAAATGAGCTGTACAGTGATCATTTACACTTCTTGCCAATCTGCCTTTCCACTACTTCTCACCTGCTAACACGCTGCCCTTCCTGCCACTCCTGCTACCGCCCTACTGTTACTTCTCACTTGCTACCACTCTATCACTCCATCACTCCTCACCTTCTATCCCTTCCCATAACTCCACCCCTGCTACCAACCTACTGTTACTTTTCATGTTATACCACTCTTCCCTTCCCATCACTCCTCCCCTGCTACCACTCTTCCCTTCCCATCACTCCTCCCCTGCTACCGCTCTACCCTTCCCATCACTCCTCCCCTGCTACCAACCTACTGTTACTTTTCATGTGATACCACTCTTCCCTTCCCATCACTCCTCCCCTGCTACCACTCTTCCCTTCCCATCACTCCTCCCCTGCTACCACTCTTCCCTTCCCATCACTCCTCCCCTGCTACCACTCTTCCCTTCCCATCACTCCTCCCCTGCTACCACTCTTCCCTTCCCATCACTCCTCCCCTGCTACAACTCTTCCCATCACTCCTCCCCTGCTACCACTCTACCCTTCCCATCAATCCTCCCCTGCTACCACTCTACCCTTCCCATCACTCCTCCCCTGCTACCACTCTACCCTTCCCATCACTGCTCCCCTACCATGCTACCCTTCCCATCACTCCTCCCCTGCTACCCCTCTACCCTTCCCATCACCCCTCCCCTGCTACCCCTCTACCCTTCCCATCACTGCTCCCCTGCTACCCCTCTACCCTTCCCATCACTGCTCCCCTGATACCACGCTACCCTTCCCATCACTCCTCCCCTGCTACCACTCTACCCTTCCCATCACTGCTCCCCTACCATGCTACCCTTCCCATCACTCCTCCCCTGCTACCCCTCTACCCTTCCCATCACTCCTCCCCTGCTACCCCTCTACCCTTCCCATCACTCCTCCCCTGCTACCCCTCTACCCTTCCCATCACTCCTCCCCTGCTACCCCTCTACCCTTCCCATCACTCCTCCCCTGCTACCCCTCTACCCTTCCCATCACTCCTCCCCTGCTACCACTCTACCCTTCCCATCACTGCTCCCCTACCATGCTACCCTTCCCATCACTCCTCCCCTGCTACCCCTCTACCCTTCCCATCACTCCTCCCCTGCTACCCCTCTACCCTTCCCATCACTCCTCCCCTGCTACCACTCTACCCTTGGGCATTCATTGACAGATGCTGCTCAAGCTAATGGTTTTACCCCTCCACTGAACTTCTATATTTATTCCAGGGAGCTGTCAATCTCACAGTTTTTTTTGTTGCCTTAATTGTGTTCACACACCTTTAAACAGCCATGAACAAGTGAAAGAAAAAAATTGTGAGTGATTACTTCATCTTTTCATGAGAGATTTCTAAATATTATTTTAGCTCAGGCAAAATTGTTAATCTACCATTAGAAATCATAGAAAGGTTCTCGGTTAGACCAGAGATTGTCTATAATTTAGATTCAAACATCCATGACAATTTACAACAGTAGACTTGTTATTAAGTATGATGGTAATACTTTTCTAAACGCTACCACGCCTTACCCAAAATGAATCCCTTAAACAATACAAAAGAACTTGTTACTATAGAAACAAAAGGCAACCTCCATAATATTCACTGCAGGCAGAGAAATGCTCTTCTCTGCATATTTATATCCACACATGGCCTGCCTGGCAATTATTACGGAGAGCCTTTGAGTGGGAACAAGCAGAAATTGAATGGTCACTTTGCAATACATTCATAATTGTTACACTTCAGACAAGCCATCATATGCATAAAAATGATGCTACAAGCTACATGTGCCAACTGAAAATGAGCTAAAGAAACTGATAATCTACTGAGCAAATGAAACACACGCACGCAAACAGCTTTACACATACAGCAAGCACAGACCTTTAGTATGGGGCAACACAGGACTTTACACACAGTGGGGGAAAAGAGAGAAAGGGGAAGTGCCACCCAAGTGTAATATTATAGTAAACCATTTATTTACAAGAGGTTAAAAACCACTTACAAGATGTAATATAGGTAACCGCTCATCATAAAAAGTATCAGCATCGGACGCTCATCCATCCTCAGGGCCGTCTTTAATATTGATTGGACCCTAGACAAACATTTTCTTGGGCCTCTCCACTGCAATTACACTCTCCACTTGCTCTGAGACATACAATAAATAGCAGCTAGACTCAAAATCAGTTTACTGCAGATCAGGCAGCGCTTGATTGCCAGAGGTTACAGAATATAATTACCGATCACTGACTGGTTACTAGAGATTACAGCACACGATTTCTGCATGCTGATTGGTTGCTAGAGGTTAATGCACATTATTACTGTTCACCCACTGGTTGCTAGAGGTTATTGCACACCTTTACCCCTCACTGATTGGCTGCTAGAGGTCCCTACACATCATTAGTGCTGATTGGTTGCTAGAGGTTACTGCAAATCATTACTGCTAACTGATTGGTTACAGAACATCATTATTGCTCACTGATTGGTTGCTAGAGAGTACAGCAAATCACTACTGTTCATTGATTGCTAGAGGTTACTGCATATCATTACCACTCATTGATTGGTTGCTATTGGTTACTGTGCATCGTTACCACTTACTTATTGATTGCTAGAGGTTACAGGACATCATTAGAGCTCACTGATTGGTTGCTAGAGGTTACAGCACATCATCTCCTAGATTGTAAGCTCGAAAGAGCAGGGCCTTCGAACACCTCCTGTATTGTATTGTTACTGTCTTGTCTCATGTTCTGTCCCCCTTGCTACTGTACAGCGCTGAGCATACCCTTTGGCGCTATATAAATACTGTACAATAATAATAATAATAATAATAATCTCACAGACAGAAACTAAGGATCCTAGGACTCCTGGGATCAGTGACAATGCTGGGGGTGGGGAGTGATCAGTGACAGTGCTAGTGGGGGGGATGGGATCAGTGGCAGTACTTGGGGTGGATGGGACATTTCTACACTGGCTACCAAGGGGGAGTTCACACTGAACACAAATTTAAGGGGGGCTTCTACATGGATCACCAATGTAAGGGAAAATTCAACACAAGCCACAAATGCAAGTTGGGATTTTTCACTGACTACCAATATAAAGAGAAGTTTCTACACTGGCTACCTATGCAAAGGGGATTTACACTTTCCACTAATATAACAGAAGCATTCATAGTGACCATTAATGTAAGGGGGACATTCACACTGACTACTAGTGTGAATGAAATGATTCTACATCAAGCCCCAATGTAATAAGAAGATATACACTGACCTCCAATGTCATTTAGACATTTAGCCTATGTTCCCATTTGTGTGTGTTGGGAATGCATGCAAATCGCTTTCCTGACACCACAGAAACTTGCTGCCCTTTAGCAGGTACACAGCAGTGCCATCAATTCTTAATGACACCCTCACACTGATGTGCACATTTACTAAAATTCATGGTGCTGTGATTTTTAAAAAAAAAAGTCAGGGACATCTTTCTGCATTTTTTAGTGCATAGAGAAGCCCATTGAAATTAATGGGCTGTCCTACATGCGACATACATCTTTATCCACCCAATCAGTACACCTTTGTACCCACATTCCTTACCTCTGTACATCCCCTCCTTGCTGACCTGTGCACCCCAAACTGTAATTCTTTTTTCTGCCCACCTCTGCAACCCCCCCCCCCTTACTTTTGAAGAACAGGCTGATGGTCGGCTCGTGACCATAGTTGCAGGCAGGACTTTCAAGCATGCCCATTTGCTTCCACACTGGGCAGTATTCAGCAGAGGTGATGATGGCTGGAACCTCAGGGGGTCATAATATATATATATATATATATATATATATATATATATATGCAGCATTGCCACCACTATTCACATATGCATGCCGGTAATTTACATGTGAAAACTAACAGTCTGCACGATGCAATAGGGCAGAAACAGGCAGCATAAGTGACAGCACTTCATACTGAGATATTGGGACACAACGCAAGATCAAGACTTTAAGGGACAAGGGAATTTAAACCGGGACAGCTGACAAGTATGAGCCAGCTGCTTTGGGTCCCACAACAATGACTGGGCCAAGGGGAGCTGTCACTTTTGCCTCTCCTTAAAGACAGTCTTGGCCATCCTGGACAACCACCACTGCAATCCAAAGGCTGTGGGTAGTAATGTTGGGGCATGGATGCCCTGTGGACAGCAGAAAGTTCTCCTCAACCAGCATGGAACACACGGGTGGAAGTGATGTTACCAGAGAGAGAAAAGCCAGGGGGATGATCGGCTACATTCTCGGAGCCACTGCTTCTTCTATTGGCCTATAGAAGGAGGAAATGCTCTGACTGTATACACGGTCATCTCTCTGGCCTTTCTGGTGATGCAGATTCCGCCTGTGCATCCCAAGCTGGTTGCGGAGAACTTCCTACTGTCCACAGGGCGTCCATGCACCAACACTACCACCCACAGCCTTTGGATTGCGGTGGTGGTTGCCAGGATGGGGTCAATGAAGATACTCTTTATGATGAGAGATTATCTATCTTACATCTTGTACTGCAAGTGTTTTTAACCTCTTGTAAATAAATGGTTTACTATAATATTAAACTTAGGTGGCACTTCCCATTTCTCTTTCTTATCCTTGCATACAGAGCTGGCCAACTCTAAGTATAGCTGCCTCTGATGTTTTACCAATCATTATGGACTTTTATGGTCTTTTTATGGACATTATGTTTTAAGCTTGGCAGGCTGAGCGTTACCTTCCCTGTGTGCCAGGTCTTCCTTATTCAACACACAGTGGGGGACAACACAGAACTTTACACATAGTGAGGGTCAACACAGAATGTTACACACATAGTGGAGGCAACACAAACCTTTACACATTGGTGGGGCAACACACACAGAGGGACAGCACAGAGCTTAAAGCATAGTGGGGGACAACACATACCTTTACACATAGTGGGGGCAAACACTGAGCTTCACACTTAGTGGGGGCAAACACTGAGCTTTACACAATGGGGGCAGTACAGAGCTTTACATATGATGTAGGGTAGCACGGCTTTCCACATAGCGGAAAGGGAGCAACACAGAGCTGTGATCATGGTGGAATAGGTGCAGAACAGGGCTTGACAGATAGTTGGGTGCAGCACAGATCTTTAAAAACAAATGGGGGAGGGACATCACAGAGCTTTACAGATAGTGGGAAGGAGGCAGCACAGAGCACAGAGCTTTACATCTAGTAGGGGGGGCAGCAGGCAGCATTAATCAGGTTTTATTTTACATCCGTTCTGCCTCCAGCAGGGAAATTGATTATGCCTGTCCTGCCTGCAATATTACAATTGACCATTAGATGGAAACCAAAATAAATTTATTGTTTTGCAGAAACTAGAAATGGTTTCTTTAATAAAAGCTCCCATCATCCTTCATTCTAAGAAAAGGAAACAGGTGCATGAATCCTGGGAGCTCAGACCATCTTTAGAACTGAGGGAGAGGAAACCAGCATTAGATCTGCAGCACATGTTGTGGACTGAACTTACATCCCCTACAGGCAGCATCGCTGGTGAGCACAGGCTTATTGTCATTGGCAGCCTATATACAGAACTGTGTTTTGTACGGTTCATACATTGATTGTATGCATTTCTCATTAGTGTTTCCCAAAAGTTTCACCCCAGCCTGTTTTGTTAATAAAGTTTCAAGATTACATTCAGTCTGGCGTATTGCAGAATAGGAGGGTTTAGCTGCATGTTGAGTTACACACAGGGAATTGTATAGGGAGGACAGAACACACAAAATTTCAGTTTCCAGGGTTGGGAATTCAGACAAACAGGATATATGCAGGTTGTTGTACAGGGAATTACAAATCAGCATCCATGACATTAACAGTGCATTATCATTCTCTGCAAGTTATATAATTCAAGTTCCAGTAGACTCATGGTAAGACTTGCAGTTCTATAACTGCCGATAGTCCCAGGCTGCCCGGCTCTGTGACCAAAATGTGAGTACTCTCACTACCTGGAGTCTAGCATTGACAGTTTTGAAGGCAGAAAGCAGCTGCTCAAGGCACATTGGGATCTGTGCTCAGGGAATAATCTATAATTCTGTAACCAAAAAAGTCAAATGAAATGTGTGGACTAAGGTATGGGGAAAGAGAAGCAATGAGAAGGATAACAAAAAGAAAGCACTTAGGGTTGTATAGAGTTTACATTTCAAATTTGTGTGAATGATAAAAGCTCCTCTTAGCATGGAGCATTGTAACGAGGAGTACTACACCCTCATCACCCCTTTACAATGTATCCCCAGTAACCAATTCCTACCCTGCAATGATCCAATCTGTCTGTTCAACTTATTGCTTTCCAAAATGACATTTAATGACTCATCCAGGTCATTGTAAAATACTATGGCAATTACAGATAATAGACCCTAACTTCCTATTTGATTTTAATTGTATGAACATAAACACACTGTACTGTATGCTTCAGAGTACATGAGACCTGCTAACATATATGCAATCATAGCTGCAGTGCTGATCATATAGAGGATATGATTGCATTATTTCAGCAGCCAATTTAACCACTTTGCCATTCACCATTGTACATAAAATGTTAAAACGGCCTCTCACCCTTAGGAGTCATTCATCTGCTATTTTTAAAGCAACTTCCCGGTTTTCACTGTCCACGATCGGACGCAGCAGATCACAGAGTAAGGTACAAGGCCAACGAAATTGGTCTTGTACCATGTGATCACTGTGATCAATCGCTAATGTGAACAAAAGGGTTCATGTTGTAGCCAGCACAATTTTTCTCTCACACCAATCGCCTGTACGAAGAAACAGAGTGATTGGCAGTTTTTTTTTTCTTACACAGTATAGTGTCACCAGAGCAGCCAGTGTCCCTAATCATTAGCCACAACCCAGTAAAGTGCCACTCTGGTGAAACTGTACTGGGGTGGCTAGTGATCAGGGACACTGGCTGACTGCTCTGATGATACTGAACTGACCAATCTGCATGTCCCATGGACTACATTCCTGAAAGACACCCGTCCCAACCATTCCCTGTGGACCAGTAAACATGACATTCCTGGTCGCTGCCAAGTACCAGCAGGCTAGAGGCTTGCTTGACTCCTAGGTATAGGGACTGCTATAGGTGACGCTACACAAAGCTATATTTTTCCTAACCAATCATACAGAGGCAAGCATTACAGTCTGCGGTTTTTGATACAATATTGGTTATGTTCGTGATACACAATGTCCGGTACATAATCATTCCAAACATTGAAAAGTCTCTTACATGTGGTATCCCCATACACAGGAGTAGCAGAATGTTTTTTGGGGTTGTAATTCTAGCTATGTCCATGCTGTGTGCAAGAAAAATCTTAATAATAACTTTAAAAAAAAAATAATTTTCTTTCCACATTTTTCAAAAACTTATGGCAAAAATTTAAATGTTTAAAAAGGGTCACAATGGCGCTTAAAAAACAAACAAAAAACAAAACACACCTTTGGGTGTTTACTCTCCAAAATATAATTTTGTTGGTGTCCAGATGTTCCAGGGCCTCCAAAAATGTGTCAGTCGGGAAATTAGGATTATGAGGTTTAATTTATGAGCCTTGAAAGCCTAAAGGTGCTTCTTAGCTTTTGGACCCCTCTATCTAGCTAGGCTGCAGGAAAGTGTCACATATGTGGTAATCACATACTCTAGAGGAGTAGCAAAATGTGGTTTTGGTTATAACTCTAAGTCTGCCAATACTGTGTGTTGGGAGTGTCCTATTAACTGACAACTTTGCATAAAAAAAACAAATTACATTTTAATTTTCCAAAAATGTGTGGCAAGAAATTAAATACTCAAAAGACTCTACATGCCTCTTAAAAATACTTGTGGGTGTTTGCTTTCCACAAAGTAGTAATTTTGTGGGCGCTTCTACTCTCCTGGCACTCCAGGGCCTTTAAACAGCGATAGGCAGTCAGGAACCTTGATGCCTAATGTATGGCGCTTGAAAGTCTGAAGACGCTCCAAGTATTTTGGGCCCCTCTATGCAGCAAGACAGCAAAAAGTCTCACACATTCTCATTCTTGGAAGGAGTAGCAGAATGTGATTTGGGGTGTAATTCTAAGTTTGCCCATGCTTTGTGCGAGAAATATCTTAATAATAGACAGCTGTTTGTTAAAAAAAAAAAAAAAAAATACTTAAATTTTCCAAAACACTTTTGCAAAAATATTTAACTGCCTCCCGCCCGCCATATAGTAATATGACGGGCGCAAGGTGGTTCTCTCGTTCTGGGAGGACGTCATATGACGTCCTCCCATTCTAACCGCGCATGCGTAGCTCCCGGAGCGCGGCGATCAGCGGTGCGCGGTGTCCCTCGGACACAGTGGATCACCGATCCACAGAAAGAGCCAAAAATGTTGGCTTGGTCATGTGATCAGCTGTGTCCAATCACAGATGATCACATGTAAACAGGGAAATGCCGGTTATCGGCATTTCTCTCCCCACGAGCGGTCACGCTGACAGCTCGTGAGGAGAGCCGGTAATCGGCAATCCTAGGAGGGGACATGTACACAGATCATCAGAGCATGTGTCCATCGGTGCCATGTGTCAGCGCTCATCCATGCCACCTGCCAGTGCCCATCAGTGCCACACTTCAGTGCCCATCAGTGCCACATATCAGTGCCCATCTGAGCTGCCTTTCAGTGTCACCCATCAGTGCCAGTCAGTGCCACCTATCAGTGTGCATCAGTGCCCGTCAGTGCTGCCTATCAGTGCAGCCTAACAGTGCCATATATGAGTGCTGCCTTTCAGTGCCCATCAGTGATGCCTCTCAATGCCCATAAGTGCCACCTACTAGTGCCTCATCAGTGCCACCTATCAGTGTCCATCAGTGCAGCCTATCAGTGCCCATCACTGCAGCCTCATTAGCGCACATCAGTGAAGGAGAAAAATCACTTATTTACAAAATTTTATAACAAAAACTAAGAAAAAAAGTGTTTTTTTCAAAATTTTCAGTGGTTTTTGGTTTAAGAAAAAATAAAAAACCCAGAGGTGATTAAATACCACCAAAATAAAGCTCTATCTGTCACAAAAAAATGATAAAAATTTCATATGGGTACAGTGTTGCATGACCGCGCAACTGTCATTCAAAGTGCAACAGCGCTGAAAGCTGGAAATTGGCCTGGGCAGGAAGGGGGTATAAGTGCCCGGTAGTCTAGTGGTTAAAAGGCTGAGGGTGTTCCTTGCAATTTAGGCCTCTCTATGCAGTGAAAAAGTCTCACACATATGGTATCTCCATACACAGGAGGAGTAGAAGAATGTGTTTTGGAGTGTAATTGTATATATATGTTTATGTCGTGACTGAGAAATAACATATTCAAATTACAACTTTGTGAAAAAAACAAATTGTATTTACTTTATTTTACAAGAAAAAAGTGGCAAAAAAAATTACACCACCCAAGAAAAAAAAAAAAAAAAAAAAAACACAAAAAACTCACCATGCTTCTTAGTAAATACCTTGGATTATCTACTTTCGAAAAATTGGGCGTATTAACCTCCCTGGCGGTATTCCTGATTGTAGTTCGGGGTAAAGCTTCAGCACCACAAGCAATAACTCCGAGCTACACTTGGGAATACCCTGCAGCATTGCTCCGGGATCCCTTCTGCACTTACCTTGTACTTCGCTCCAGCGACGTCCCCCCTTCAGCGTCCCCAGCCATCTCCTCCTGCCGATGCCGTCATCTGTCTTCCGGGTTCCGTTTCCTGCGACGTCGGGACGTACGGGGGACGGAACCAGCGAGAAATTTAAAAAATTTTAAAAAGTGACATTCACTCAATACATTAAAATCTCAGAGTAAAACATTACTGTATCAAAGCATTTCACATACATTTTGTCCCTAGTGCTTTGTCCTGTGCCCTGCCTACATTTTTACTGCTCTTTCTGCCTGGAAACTGAGCAATGTCCATGGCGTCCAAAAAGCGTCCCTCTAGGTCAAAAGCGGTTTTAGACCAGCTAGAGAACAGCGATAGTAAATTAGAACCACTTGCAGAATTGAGTGATAATGATTCGTGGGGAAATTCGTCATCAGACATTGAAAACAATTTTGCGACTAAGATCAGTGATGTGCGAACTTGGCGCTATAGATTTCAAATTTCAGTGTTTTTGGTTTGATTATATTGAATTAAATTTATTATTATTATATTTTTTTTTATGATTATTTATTAAATTACAATTTATGATTTCGTGTTGCCAATTTTAACATACCCGGGATGTTTACTAGACTTGTTCAGACAGATTTCAGTGAGTTATTCTTAAGAATTACAGGCCTACAATAATAAAACGACATATTTCCATGCAAAAAAATGTACTACTATGAGCACAAAAATACTGACATAATCAGACTACTAGGGAGGTTAAGGCCTCAAGAAATGAGATAGACAGTCAGTACATCAGGGTTGATAAATTTCACATATACTGTATATACCATACAGGCAGTTTGTACACTCCAACTTTATCACAAACTAACATATACATTTTTTTTTTAGCAAAGAGATATAGCAGATCATTTTGTCCTAAATTTATTAAAAAAGATTATTTGCAATGTTTTATAACAGAAACTAAGGGAAACAGGTTTTCCTTCAAATATGTTAGTCTTTTATTCCTTTATATAGTAAAAAAACAAAAACAAAAAACCCAGTGGTGATTAAATACCATCAAAAGAAAAGATCGGTCTAAAAGAATGATATAAAATTCATACAAGTACAGTGTTGCATGACCAAGTATCTGTCAGTCAAAGTATCACAAAGCTGAAAACTGAAAAATGGCCTGGACTGGAAGCGGGTTTAACATGCCAGTCTTCAAGTCTTGGGCAGCACAGTGGCTAAATGGTTAGCACTTCCACCTGGCAGTACTAGGGTCGTTGGTTCGAATCCCAGCCACGGCACCTCCTGCCTGGAGTTTGCATATTCTCCCTGTGCCTGCGTGGGTTTCCTCCGGGTACTCCGGTTTCCTCTCACACTCCAAAGACATGCTGGTAGGTTAATTGGATCCTGTCTAAATTGGTCCTTGTTTAGGAATGTGAGTTAGGGACCTTAGATTGTACGCCCCTTGAGGGTTAGGGACTGATGTGAATGTACAATATATATGTAAAGCGCTGCGTAAATTGACGGCGCTACATAAGTACCTGAAATAAATAAGTGACTGTCAACCAGACATGACCATGCAGCCACACAATGGGCATTCTTGCCTTCCTCTATACTCAACTCCACCATTGTACTAAACTGCCATAAACAAATTATCATCTGCAAAAGCAACCCAGTGAATCCTATGGTTGCTCAATGATAATTCTTTTTGTAGTACGTGGAGATTTTATTTTTATTAATAGCACATGGTAACTAGGTAATACGCAGAGCTTTACTTACAAAATATCCTCTCTGAAGGTTCTCAGTTCACTTAACCTTACAATCCTGTATAAAGATACAGTAGGTGTAACCTAAAAACTGGATTCAAAGTTGATCCCCTCCCATCCAATGACTGCTTGACACATCAGCACAAGTGAAGTGAAGTGATACTACTTCTTTCAAATGGCTGTGTGCTGTCTTTCCTTCACTGCTACTCTGATAAGGCACCAAGTGAAAGAATGAAAATACCTGGCACTTTTAGGTGTGAAGGACCATGTGACCCACTCATGTTCTCCTACATTCTTGGCCCATTGCTCTCATACTAAAAAAGCCCTGAGCAAGCTCAGAGAAGTTGGCTTAGAGATAAGGCAGAGCATTCTCTCTTCAACCCAACAGACTAATAGATTTGCAGAGGAGAAAAGGTGAGCATGTGTTGCTGGAGGGGGTGGGAGTCAAGTGACCCTGTTTTGTCCTTGTTGAGCAAAGTATAAGGTCACTTTAGGTAAAACTTAAGTAGATAACATTTGCAAGACCTCACAAGTATGGCAAATATAACCAAACTGCCTCATGCATAATCCCCTGAGTAGGGATTCCTCACCGAGGTCCAGTAACCCTAAACTCACCTTCTCCATGTGCACTCCGTCACATTTTATATATAAGCTGTCTCATGTAAAGAACATTTTATTTGTAGTAGAACCCAAACACATGACTGAATCAAAGCAACATCTGATGAATAAAACAGCCAGCATCAGCTCCATTTGTTTATCTTGGGTCCAATCTCTTCTTCAAACAGTGTAAACTTACATTGGACATGTTTAAATTAAGTGTTCAACAGCTATAAATAATGCATTTCTAAATGGCACACCCGACCTATAAGTAGCGTTTAATTTGCCATAAATGGAACGAATGTAAAAGTTCCTATTTTGAAGTTAGCAGAGCCAATCCGTTTTCATACACTTCGGCTTCCTCTACTACTGATGAGTCTGCTCCTTTGGGTCATGCAGCCAGAGAGTATAGTAGAACACATCATGTCTTAAAAACATACTGTCTGTGTTATGGAAATGACAGCTTTTATTTTAAACATGAACTAGAGATATTACAGTACTAATTTGGCTGGTCATCAGGGGTAACACTGGTAATATGCAACACATAGTTTACATGCCTTGCACAATCTTAAAGCCTAACTCTAGGCCAAGCTGGCCCAAGCAAACGATTTCCTTTACTAACAGATGTGCCTGCTGGGAGGGCTGTATAAACTGTATGTAGCATTAGCTACACACTGTATGCAACACTGTGTTCCAGTAGCGTCCTGTTCCGGTTTCTGAAACAAAATAGAGTTGGGCTCAGCCATTCGTAGGAAGGCTTGTATTTTTGAATGAATGCAAAGCTTCCTCTGCATGTAGGTGGAGAGGTGGACAGGAGACATGACTTTCCTTTTTCGGATGAAAATGTCATTTTCAGAGATTTAGATGTATTTGAATCTCTGAATGGACATAGTAGCGAATGTCAACTAATCCAAAAAAAAAAAAGAGTTAACGAAATTTTAAAAAATGCTTTTTTCATTCGGATGACATCACGTGATGCAATAGTAGCTCGAGCCCATGGGGAAATGAATTACATTTTTTAATTTGTTTGATAATTCGGATTCCGATAATGAATGGATCCGAATTTCAGTTAATTTGTTAATTTGGAAGCACATGACGCCAGTCGATATGGTTCAATCAGCTCATCCCATCTCTCTTTGTGGGTTGGGCTAGTGTCAGAATATATCAGACCAATGAATATACGAAACAAAAACCGAAGATACAAAAACAAATTCTGAAAACAGATCAGTTCAACATAATATGACGAAATTAAATTTTTCACTTGCAATTTTTCAATGCATGTGAAACAAAACAACATTTTCCAGAGTGCATGTTTAGTGGGCAGATGACATCACAATCTTCACCTCAGCCAATCAGAAGAAGCCTTGTATTCATTCATAAGATAAAAAGCTTCCTGTGAACGGCCGAGTAGCCCTAAGCCCAACTAGATTTTGTTCTGGGAACAGGACTAAAAGTCCCCACACCGCTGCCGGAACACAGTACTGAATAATGTATGTAGCTCATGCTACATACAGTTCATACAGCACTCAAAGCGGGCACATCTATTAGTAAAGGAAATAGTTTGCTGGATCAGGTTGGTCCACACTTAGGCCCCAAGTACACGGGACACTTCTGAACGATGGAAACGGACTGCTGGAAAACATAGGTTAAAAACCGTCTGTTTAGCCGCATTTGCATAACGCGTTTATGCACGTCTATGTGCGTTTAGAAGCATTTTTTAGCGATAAGCAGAGGACAACCTCCCAAATGCCCAGAATCCACTGAAAAGTGGTAAAGTATTAACTATTTCACACTGTTTCAGAGAAATACAGAGAGTTGAAGAAGAGACAACAGCATGTGTTGACATTAGCTAGGTGTGAGTTGCTCATTAACATTTCTTTTGTTTCCAAGGGTGGGAAGGTGTCTGGTGGCTGGAGTCATCAAGGCCACCTGGCAGGGGGTCTTCATGAGGATTGAGGTGTGAATGACATTAACAGATCTTTTGTTTCCAAGGGTGGGAGAGGTCTGAGGTGTGAATTGGTCATTACAATGTGTGACAAGCTTGGTAGGAACATCCTGTTTTCAGTGTTTTGTCCATCTGAGTACCTTAAAAACGCTTTACATGCATTTTTCATGATGACAGCATCGGGAACTGGAAGAGTTAAAAAAAAAAAAAAATTCAGACGCAAACGCTTATAAACGTGATTTGCTGTGTTTTGCATTTGAAACGCTGATAAAATAGACTGCTGAATGCAAGTTTTCTGCATTCAAAAAAACTACTGTAAACTCAAATGCCTGTAAACAACGATGTGTACATGGACACATAGGAAAAAACATTAGGGAAAGTTCAGGGGCTGCTGAAAAAATTGCTGAACAGCTCCTAAACATGAGTTTATCAGCTGCAGTGTACATGAGTCCTAACTATTTAAAGTCAAAGTAAACTTGGAGTTAAGCTTTAGGCTAGCTATACACTTTTAGACGCTGCTGACTTTTGTATGCAGACAGCTGCAGCACCCATCATTTTTAAACCTTCTTTTGCTGAGCCAGATGATACCACTAGGGCTACCCACAGAATATGGGCAGGACACAGGTTGTCAGGGAACGAGAAGATCACCCCGGCGCACGAATCTGCACATGCGTAGGATCCCGACAAGACATACAGGCAGGCGGGCACTAGGACCCAGGTGCGCCTGTCACCAATGACGGCGCCGGGCAGGCACTAGGACCCAGGCGTGCCTGTCGGCGCCGGGCGGGCCATTTAAACCAGCTCTTGCAATGCTCACATTGCCGTATGGTCTTGTTCCTGTTGTTCCTGCTTGTTCTGTTCCTGAGATTGCCTTGTTGCCGACCTAGCCTGACCCCGATTGCCGTTGACCGTCTCCTGCCCTGACCCCTGGCTCGTCTTGACATCTCTTCTGCCTGTTCCTGATGATCTGACCTCCTGCTGCTGATCCTGGCCTGTGACCCGATTACTTTTTGCTTACTGCTCTGTACCGTTTGCCTCCACTGTTACTGACCCGGCCTGCCTGACTTCGCTATCTCTCCACGGTGTCATCCGTCCATCCATCCTGCACGGATCCACCCGCTGCTGCCAAATCTGCTCCGCCTCTTTACAGCAGGCTCTGATCCACTTCATACCACTGGCATTTACCTCTACCACAGCTGGGTGTACTCAGGGGCCACGACCTGGTCTCAGCCTGCTCCAAGTCCATCCCCACCATCAGGGGCTCTGGTGAATAAGCAGACTGGGGCTTAGACTCCGCTCCCTGGGGAACCCCGGCCTGTGGATCTCTAGAGTCACTGCCAGTCGGTACCAGGCACAGGTGATCACTTCAGGTGGAGTTTTTGTAGCAGGCTTTGGGGATGACAGTCATGGTCTACTGGTAAGACGTTAAAACTAAGCACACTATTTGAAAACAGCACAGAATTTTTATTGAAAACTTGATTGCAGCCTTAAGTGCACTTTTAAAATAAATACTGTATATCCAGGCAGTTCCAACAATTTACCTTTTATTCTGTGCTCGGCTGTTTCCTGCAAACCTCCGTGACCCTGCTAGTTCTGTGTAAAATCTAATAAATGTGTCTGCAGACTTCTCCAAACTTAGCAATATCAGCACCCCCATTGATATACACTCACAGGCCACTTTATTAGGTGCACTTGTTCAATCACTTGATAACACAAATTGCTAATCAGCCAATCACATGGCAGCAACTCAATGCATTTAGGCATCTAGACATGGTGAAGACTACTTGAAGTTCAAACTGAGCATCAGAATGGGGAAGAAAGGGTCTGGCCTGGGTATTTCAAAAACTGCTGATCTACTGGGATTTTCAAAAACAACCATATCTAGGGTTTACAGAGAATGGTCCAAGAAAGAAAATATCCAGTGAGCAGCATTTGTGTGGACGAAAAGGTCTTGCTGATGTCAGAGTAGAATGGGTAGACTGGGCAAGGTCAGAATTTGGCATAGACATCAAGAAAGCATGGATCAATCCTGTCTTGTATCAATGAGTCAGGCTGGTGTTGGTGCAATGGTGTGGGGGATATTTTCTTGGCACTAGCAAGGTGTCCCTAATATAGTGGCCGGAGAGTGTACAGGCTTCCAAGTCTTCTGCAATGATAAGCAGCAATCATCAAGCACATCAAAAAGTTTTTCAGGGATGCCCTGTAATTTGTGATGTTTGCCATGCCTCAGGATTTCTGCTTAACTGCAGAGCGTCCAGTGATTGCTTATTCTTGGTAAGAACTGGATGTCAAAAAGACCGAAAATGGCCAAGAATGGCATGGTCAAGCATTAGGCACAACATAGGTTACATCTGATTTTTCACAATAGCACATTTTTTCTTTGAAGCAAAGCTCTGGTACACAGGAACATCATGACCCAGGCAGTGGGGAGAGCTAGTGTCGAGATTGTCAAAGCCTTAATTTTCACTTCTACTTAATGTAGAATACATATAAGTCACCATCTACAGCAGCTATAAAGATTTATAATCAACAATTTTTGGACCTCCATAGTTTAAATTGTTCTACAAGTATAATACTTCACTCTAAGCTTGGCTATTGCCCATCATCAATGGGATTCGGCTATCGGCTACATTCCTCTAAAGATAGCACAGTTTCAGCTTCAATCAGCGTCAAAGATCTAGAAGCTTTAGAAAATATATGGAATGGTGATGTATTTTCTCTGTTCTTTTTCACAGTATGATTTATTAATGCAGATGAATAGTTCTGTGTAAAATGTGCAATTTCTGGAGTGTCACCCAGAGTTAATGGACCAGATCCCAATCATTACACCAGACACACTTCCGGGTGGGCTCTGCGTATGATAGTCCTGTGATTTAAAACTGTGGAGGACAAAACCCTTATTGAATCATTTCTAGCTTCTTTATAATGCCAACAGCAACATTAAATTTTAGTAGGACTGCATAGTATGTTGCGTTTAATAGTAGAAGGTTACCCTGGAGATGGTACTTAAAGGGTACTAAGCCTAAAATGAAAAAGCTACTATGAGATAAAGCCACCAGATAGGTTCAAAACTTTGAAGATGTTGGACTTGCTACTATGGTACTTGTACATTTATATTAATGTTACAACGTCTACTGCTGTCTTTTAACTGTTATTGTTGGCAAGAAGTGGCTCCAAGAGGACTATTTCTAGATATCTTGTGCCAGATTAAGCCTGCCACCAGTCTGGGCAATTAAAGCAAATACATATAAAATATACATAAACTGAGGTTATGTTCACTGAAAACCATGTTAAAATGGTCAGAAAATCTCAAGATACATCTGCAATTATATGCAAATCATCACTGTCCTTCCTGCTCTCCTCATTGGTTAGTGAAGCCATCCATCACCCCACTGGTCCGAGAAAAATGTTCATGGGTCCAAAGGGGCCGAGTCAAGCTCTTATATGCTAGTGCATATAAACCTACCTCCATACGAATGAGCATTTTGGCTTATGGTTTTCAAAACAAAATTGTGCTTGAATGTCCCATTTTGACATATTTTGTTTATTATAAATAGACATGAAAAAGATAATTTGTCCAAAGAACAATGGGCAAAACTCCTAGTTCCTCAAATAAACTTTTTGGCACCTTTTGTTAAAGAAATATTTTTTTTGTACAAAGAATTTTTCTAAAATATGAGATGAACGAATGTTCAATTCCAAACCACACATTTCTTCAAACTTATGTTTGTGCATATCTTACGGAATGTTCACAAAGGCCTCCTCTTGGATTTTTGGTGCATTTTCCAGCACAGCAAACTGTGAACAAGGGGAGATACAACACCAATGTGCTGCAACGCAGTCCTGTATGCTGCATTTTGATTGTACTGGCCTGCATTCTGTTATTCAAGTCAGTTAAAAAGAGATCCGTAATGCAATGCATATTAACGCAACCCAGCCTTAAGGTTGACCAGAAATGGGATGTAATATGTCCTGGCTTTTTAATTTGCATGTGGGAGAGAGCAGCTACACATAAACAACTTCCTGTCTGGTAATCCCATACCACAATAACTGCCAGCTGTCAAGGCTAACATGACATCAAGCCCTGAACAGACTGCAAGCATGATTCCGTTTGTGTGTGTATATACACACAATTTTTTTTCTTTTATTAAAAAAAAAAAAAAAAAAAAAAAAAATCTGAACTTCTATAACATAGAACTCAACCATTCTCTAAAGGCTTCTGTGTCTTTTAGCCCTGATGTAAGGATTATAAAATTGTACTACACCAGCCATTCTCAGGCAGGGTTCTGTGGAATCCCTCCAAAGCAGGGGTGTCAAACTGGTGGCCCTCCAGCTGTTGCAAAACTACAAGTCCCACCGTGCCTCTACCTTTGTGAGTCATGCTTGTTACTGTCAATCTTGCAATGCCTCATGGAACTTGTAGTTTGGCAACAGCTGGAGGGCCAGCAGTTTGACACCTGTGCTCCAGAGGTTACTAGAGGTTTCTTGAGTAGCAGCTGATTGACCTTCTATTTGAGGATGTCTGCATAGTTCTGGGGCAAACACCACTAGGCAGAGCCAGAAGCATGACACCAATGATCTTTTTACCTTTAAAGCGGAGCTCCACCCAAAAAAGGAAGTTCTGCTGTAAGAACTGGTCCCCCGCTCCCCGTTGAAGAATTGGCACCTTTGGAGAGTGGGGAAATTGGAGCGGGTACCCAATTTTGACAGGTACCCACTTCCACTTTGACCGCTTAGGCCAGGGGTCTCCAAACTTTCTAAACAAAAGGGCCAGTTTACTGTTCTTCAAACTTTAGAGGGGCCGGACTGTGACCAGTGAGAGAAGAAAATGTCCTGGCATCAGTGTGAGTAAACAATGCCCCATCATTGGTATTATGGGGGGGGAGGAAAGGGCCCCATTGTTAGTATCAATGAAAGGAATAGTGCCCCATTGTTGTATTAACAATGGAATAGTGCCCCATCACTGGTGTCAATGGGAGAAATAGTGCCCCATCATTGGTATCAATGGGAGAAATAGTGCCCCATCATTGGTGTCAATGGGAGAAATAGTGCCCCATCCTTGGTGTCAATGGGAGAAATAGTGCCCCATCCTTGGTATCAATGGGAGAAATAGTGCTCCATCATTGATATCAATGGGAGAAATAGTGCCCTATCATTAGGATCAATGGGATGAATAGTGCCCCATCGTTGGTATCAATGAGGGAATAGTACCCCATCACTGGATTTAATAGGAAGAATAGTGCCTCTTCATTGGTGTCAATGGGAGGAATAGTGCCCCATTATTGGTGTCAATAGAAGAAATAGTGCCCAATCATTAGTATCAATGGGAGGAGAAGTGCCACATTGTTGGTATCAATGGGGAATAGTACCCCATCATTTTTGTCAATAGAAGGAATAGTGCCCCATTGTCAATGTCAGTGGGAGAAACTATGCCACACAGTTGCTTGCAGTGGGAGAAATAATGCCTCGAGGGCCAGATAAAAGCAAGCAAAGGGCCGCATCTGGCCCCCAGGCCCAAGTTTGGAGACCACTGGCCTAGGCGATCAGAAGTGGAAGTTGTCCTCCTCTCTCCCTCTCCTCAGTCTTCTTGGTCATGCAACAAGTCCCAGAAGACTACGGGACCACTCATAAGGCACAATGCTACTCGGGTATGTGCAGTGGGCACCAAGCTGTGGATCTGCAAGCTGTCACAGCCGGGTGCCCACACTTAAGATGCTGGGAAAAAAAGATGGCCTCTGAACTCGGCAGGTGTGAACACACCTCTGGATCATAGGACCAGTGAGTGGCTGTTTTTCAAGGGCCAATTCACACCATTTTAGCACAGCTGTAAAACACAGATCAATGGAAGGACATCTGAAAAAACAATAAGTTCCAATGTGTCCTCTTCACACCATAACGCTGCATTGACCTATGTTGCAATAAAATGCAACCTGTATGAATTTTAGCGCAACGCAACGGATGTAAGCAGATGTATGTCAACACAATGCACAGGATATCCTGTGAAAATGCAGTACACTTTAACTTGTCAACTGAAGTCAAAATGAATGTCAACAGACATCAGCGCCCAACTAAAATGGATAGAAATGTACATCTATTTTCCTACATTTTAGTGCAAGTCAATGTGAACTTGCCCTGAAAGTTAGCAGCTACAGTTTGTTTAGCTGCTGACTTATTTTTTTCAGGTTTGACTGGAGCTCCACTTTAATAGTGGAATTCTTACCATAACTGGAAGGACTGCATTTCTCCTGACCACCAATGTAAGGGGAAATCCTTAATAAATAAACAATTCATCAGGGATCAAATGGAACCCCTGATTAATTCTATTTAGTAAAGGTTCCTTGAGACCTTAAAAATTATTTTATGGGTTCCTCTAGGAGTAAAGAGGTTGAGAAAGGCTGACCTAAACTTTCCATTCAACCTCAAAAGTATTGCACAGACCGATTGCACATTAAGGCTTGGTTCACATTGACGCAACTTGGGATCCGACTTGCGAGCCCCCAAGCTGCATGATATGTGAAATCCCATGTTAGTCAATGAGAGCCGTTTTAATTAGCTCCTTCTTTAGAAAAGGCTCCTGTACTACTTCAAGGCGACTTCTATCCGACTTGTGCCCATAGACTTTAATAGAAGTCGCCTCCAAGTTGGATCCTCATCTATATTGATGTGATTTGGATCCGAAATTACAGGAAAAGTACCCAGGCATTCAGAGTTGTACTCAAGTTGCCTGGCAAAGTCGCACTGCATGTTGCGTGACTTTCCGGTAGCAGTAGTGTGAACCGAGACTTAGTCCCCATTCACACATCAGCGTTTTGTAGTTCAAAACTCCAAAATGCACATCATCCAAAATGCCAGGATTTTCAGTTGTACCTGATCACACTTAAACATAGTGTCATTTGAAGCCTGAAGTTTGTAGCTCAAAAAAAAGTTCACAAGTCTGTTTTTTTTTTGTTTTTTTACAAGCTTCAATAAACCCCTAATAAACTTCAATAGGCATGCTTGGGAGAAAAAAAAAAAAAAAAAAAACAGCACACATGCAAAAACAAACTTTTCCCCCTAATAACTAGCTTTCAAATGGCTAAAGATAATTTTTAAAAACCACTCAAGCAAAAACACCTGCAAACACACTCAAAAGGCCGGTTTAAAAAAGCCTGGAAAAACAACCAAAAGGGCTCAGTACAAGTGTGAATGCGGTCTTGAGGAGTTTTATTTGATTTTGTTTTGTTTTAGTATACAATACATGCAGGAAATGTGTGTTTTGCTCAGTATGGTAACCACCAAGTATATACCAGCATGTATCCTGCATAAATAATTTTACAGTAGAACATATGCCTTTGTCCCCCATGTCAGACAGTTGTACAGGAAGCAAACATCCACATATACAGTATATCTGTTAATGTTATTCATGGCTGTTTGAAAAAAAGCTTGGCCTATAATCATAGATTTTCTAATTTTTCCTAAGTGGAACTCTCTCAAACATAAAAAATTTGTATTCCTTATGCTGCTAGCCTTAAATATAATATGTGGTCCTATTTATTTATTTTAACTCTTTTTTGACTTTTCTTTAGTTGCTTCCTGGTTTCTGACCTAGGCCAAAATGATGTCATACATCCCAGGTGTCTTCATGGCATTATGTTTTCTTTCATCTGAAGGAAGGGAGGAGGGGTGTCCCAGTTAAGCACACTCTCCTGTCTGCATGCCTAAGCTAAGCGTAGATGGATTCTAGAAAGTAAATACGGTATGAATCATCTGCCCTTACCCCTGGATCACATCTATGCGGCTGTGTAGACCGCAATTTGCGTGGGCATGAGAAACCAATTCATTTGAGTGGACTCGGGAGGTGCAGGTATTTGTGCAGGTCCCACAGCGGCACCACCCACACAGATGTGAACCAAGGCTTACTCAAGATTGCCACGACTAATAATGCTAAGGGGTGTTTTTCAAAGTGATTTCTCAACAAAATATAGCACAGAGACATGGATGGATGGGTGAGTTTGTTGTGAAAATAAAAATAAATGAAATAATGTTTTCAGTTTGTGGTGCTCAGAGACAAAGTATTGCATTAGACATTGGATGGGATCTGTATGGCAGCCCTGCTCAGCCTTTCTACCCCCAGAGGAATCTTTACCATTTGCCCTCCTGAGGATTTACCCCCCTTCCTGACCAGGCCATTTATTGCATTACGGCGCTGCGTTACTTTATCTGACAATTGCGTGGTCATGTAACGCTGCACCCAAATTAAATTTGTGTCCTTTTTCCCCAAGAATTAAGCTTTCTTTCGGTGCAGTTTGATTGCCTGTGCGTTTTTTATTTTTTGTGCTATGAAAAAAAAACAAAAAAAAAAAAACACAATATTTTTGACTTTTTGCTATTAAACATGTCCAGTAAAATAATTAAAAAAAAATCAAATTTCATCATAAAGTTAGGCCAAAATGTATTGTGCTACAGGTCTGTACTAAAAAAAAAAATCCCAATATGTGTAAATTAATTGATTTACATGAAAGTTATAGCGTTTACAAAATGGCAGTATAGATACTGAATTTTTTTTCTAAATTTTTACTAATAATGGTGGTGATCAGCGACTTATAGCAGGACTACGGGACTGCAGCGGGCATTCTGACACTGGGGGGGAACTGACTTGGTGTCACTGACATCCCCAGGGAACACCAATACAGTGATCAGTGCTACTAAAACGCACTGACACTATACTAATGGCACTGGGCAGGAAGGGGTTAACATGAGGGGCGATCAAAGGGTTAACTGTGTGCTGTTTCACTGTAAGGCGTGTGTGTGCTTCACTGTAATCACACTGTTTTGTAGCCCCGATGAAGGGGAAGTGTCTGGCCCCCGAAAAGCGTTGGAGTTTTGCTATGAAATAATTTAATCATTAAATTACCTTGGGCTCTTAAATATTTGTTTGGAGCGATCAGTTTAAAGCCATTTGTTTCAAACTGCATACAGCTTGTTTCAGGTGAATGTGGTGTATAGAAAACATGGCTTCTATGGAGTAGAGCTTACAGACCAATTGGAATGTATAACCAGACAGGATGTAGACTGGTAAACTTAAAGCATTACTAAACCCAGGACACTGCATTCACTATATCCAGTCAGGTTTTGAAAGGTGAACTTATCCTTTAACCAGTGCTCTGCTGGACACTGATAGAAGTCACAAGACTGATCTAACTGCTGACGAAAAAAGGTATTTATCAGTTTATATTTACTAAAATAATTGCATTTCCATGTTCTATGTACTGTGGGAGACCAGATATAGTGAATGCAGGGTCCTGGGTTTAGGAACACTTTAAAGCTTATCTAAACCCAAAAATTGTATAATATTGTCACGGTATAGGGGCCTGGACAATTATTAAGTCCTACTTAATGTCCCCAATTATTAATGCCCTCATTAATCCCTCCTGGCCATAGGAAGAGCATGCTCCAATTAGTATTCTACTTCTGTGTGCCAAAGGCCCCTAGCTGTAATTAACGCCCCCTCCACAAAAGGTCCCAAATTCAATTAGTGTATTCTCCCCATTGTTACCCTGCTTACAGCTACAAATTCAATTATTGTGTTTCCTTCCCTGTCCATCTTGCCCATCCTAGTTTGTGTCCAAATGTATATTCTTCCCCACTGTTATCCCGTTTGCAGCTTGCAAACGGGATAACAGTGGGGAAGAATATACATTTTGTAATTAGCTGCAAATCTAATTACTGTATTTCCTTTCTTGTCCATCCCCTCCATTGTCGTCCAAATGTCCACAAACTCAATTAAGGCCTTCCCCCCATTGTCACCCTGCTAATGACCCCCCTCCACCTCTCATCCTGCTCCGGGGGTTTAAGAGGTCAGTGCTGGTCTCTCCTGATCAGCCATTCTGCTGTACAGCCACTGAGGGATCCAGCTGCGGCTGCCTGAGCTCCATTGGAGGAAGGGGGACTCCAGAAGCCCCATCAGTTCTGCCTGAGCTTACCACACCAGCTCTGCCCGAGACGCTGCCAGCTCTATCTGGGACTATCACATCAGCTCTGCGTGAGTGTATGCTTCTCCTGTGTTATCTGACCTGTTTATGAACTGCCTCTTACCTCCCTGTTGGATTACAAACTGCTGTAGACACTTTAACTTTGCTCACCGGGTCTGAATTACAGAGTATTTTGGGCTCTCTCTCTGCACTACTCCCCAATGAGTGACTGTTGTCTGCTTCAATAAAGCTTTAAGTGTTTGCCATCTGCCTTGTGTGTTCTGTCCCGCTTACCCTCCGTCACAGATATAAATTAAAAATATATTATATTGCTGCTCACCAGGCCTAACCTGCCATGGTTACATTAATATACTTTTTTCAAGACTTTTTTTTTTCTTTATTACCTTACCTTTATTTTAGACTGATGATCCTGCCAGTAAAGCACTTACTGTTCAGGGTGACAACATTCACTCACTGAACTGTACCTATGGATAAGCATATGGTTGTCACCCTAGGCTACACTCCTGACTACATATATCTTCCCCTCTCCTCATCTCCATCCACTGTTTTATAGTTCACAAAGGATACCTGGGAAGGCAGAGAACATTAAGATTTCAGTTCCGTGCACCTGAAGTTACAAGGGAAACAATTTTTTACAGGATCAACAAGCGTTTTTCTGTAGTTGTAGAAAATGTACTTGCCACAAAAGAAAACAAATGCATCCACTACACCTGAGGACCGGTAAGCAACAATGCATTACATTTTTGTTCTTGGGATTAGATATACTTTAAAAGACCCCCTTCAAACCTTTGTGCTCTGTTACCGCTCTCCTATTAATATGCATTGCATTAAGAAAGCCCATTCATTTTGAGTAAGTTGCCAGTGCACAATGGAGAAATAAAAACTGTCCTGCAGCATTGCCAGCTAATATGTGTGTGCCCTAGGGTGCCAGTCTAAAGGAATGGGACTGCAACGCACAATATATTGTACTATACTGTGGGTTGTAATAATGCCAGCCAATATTACTTTACAATATAAAGGGAGACAATGCAGCAAAAATACAGTTCAATACAAGAGGGTTAGGAGGGCCTGATCCTGGGAGCTTACAATCTAAGAGATGTCTCAATAGACTACAAGTATGGGGACATCACTGCACTTGGGCTTAGTGGAGAAGTATAAACCCTCTCTGCCCTGGAGGCACAGATCTTGTGAATGAATGAATGACATGACTGCATGAGCGGAGCTATGCACAGCCTTGCAGAATACAAATTTTGACAGGAACTTGGTCATCCAAGTCAACAGGACTGCGCGGCAACCACGAGCATGGTTTGCATTTGTGGAAAATTAGCCCCATTGTAAGTGCCATAAAACAAAAACAAATTCAGGAATTGGCAGGATCACCACCTCAGCGCATGACAGTGGCTGCTTGCCGGCACTCTAAAAAGTGATCCACTGCAAATCACAACACGGGCTAGTATGAACCTACCCTAACAGCGTAGCTATGTGTTCATACTGCCAAGATTCTGCTCTCATAGAAAAAAGCAAAGATTTCAATACCTGCGCTGTGACATTTAAAAATGATTTTCTCCACAATGCTTATAATTACAGAGATGAATGAGAGAGTGTTTTACTTTAGGTCCAACTCACTACTTTCCTTCTGGGACAGGAAGTGAGCATAGATCTAACCCAGGGGCGTCAAACTCCATTTCATCGCGGGCCATATCAGCTTTATGGTTGCCCTCAAAGGGCCGGTTGTATCTGTAAGACTAGATGTCCAGAGCACCCCAGCCCCCATTACATCAGATGTCAAGAATCCCACACCCTCCCTAACATCACCACCGCGCACCCCTTTTGGAGGCAGAGCTGGAAAGCAGAAAGTGCAGGTTCTGGAGGAGGACCAGAGGAGGAGTGGAGTCAGTTACCGGAGTCTGCTGAATGCTGAGACCAGGGGAGGCAGACATGAGGGGTTGCTGCAGCTGCACTGAGAGGTGCAGGATTTGGCAGAGGAGTTCTATTCTCCTCTCTGCTGTCAACGGTTGAGACAAGGTGGGGGCGGAGACAAGGGGCTACCTGCAGGAGAGGTGCAAGGGCCACATGAAATGATCTGGAGGGCCGGTTTCAGCCCGCGGACCTTGTGTTTGACACCTGTGATCTAACCAATAGAAAACTGACTTAAAAGTACTATTTATTTGCGCTTTATTTATTTATGTAGCATCAGAAGAAAGTAAGAAAACAGATATCAGATTGAACCATCAGCACATCATAGGAGTTGGTTTATAAGAGTTAGGTGAAGCACACAAGTGGGGGGCAGAGTGGCTTAGTGGTTAGCACTTCTTCCTTGCAGTAATTGGGTCATGGGTTCAATTCCAAACCATGGCGCCTCCTGCATAGAGTTTGCATGTTCTCCCTGTGTTCGCGTGGGTTTCTTCCGGGTACTCCGGTTTCCTCCCACACTCCAAAGACATGTTGGTAGGTTAATTGGCTCCTGTCTAAATTGTCCTAGTTGCATCCCTGGCCACGTGGGATCTCCTGCATGGTAGGGGTTGGGGAAAGACCTGGCAATCTACTCTGTAAAATAATTGATAAGAAAATTTATGGAAAAAGTCCATGCAATCACCAAGGGTCGGATACGACTGAATAGATAGATAGATAGATGGATAGATAGATGGATAGATAGATGGATAGATGGATAGAAGCACACAATAACATACAGGCAATAACAGCAGTATAAACCTTCATGGGGGATGAAGCAATTTGAATTCATTAAAACATCAGATTTTTCACCCACTGTAGATTTGTGGGTCCCAATATGACATGACTGTCAGGGCATCCTGGCACTTGTAGTTGCACAAGGTTCTGAGAGCTCCAGTGCCCGTCTGCTCTAAAGTAGGCCAGAATAAACAGAAACTAAAAACCACGGGACTATGTGCTAGGAACGCCACATATGGAGATTCCCAGTAGCACGGTAAGAAATGAATGAACAGTTTAATATGACTAACAGCACAGCTCTGAATTCCAGAGAGTGATCTAATGCAGGATTCCTTTGCCTTTGTAACCAAAAGAAAACTCCTCCTAAAATCCATCCCCTTTAACTTTAACAGGAATAGAAAAAAAAAAAAAAAAGATGAACATTTCCATTTTTGGACATGAGCTGTTGCTGGAGTTCAGTCGTGAACCACAAACTCAGACAGGGGCATAAACTGGAGCTGGATGTGATCAGCTGAGAGGAAATGATGGGAAGAAAGTCTGCTCTGCAACAGCCATCCCCGCTTAAAGAGAAACAAACCCTTCAAAAAAGTACACATCTCTGGGGCTCATACCTCGCTGATCATTCCTACAGTGGAATTGTTGGAGCATAAAATCCGACACACTTTAACAGGTATCCGAAGTTGTATTAGAAAACAGGTCAGACACTTGGAACATTCCAAAAGGCTAAAGACTCTTTTCCAGATCTGCATATAGACATTTCTACTCGTATCGTATAAGCCCTGTCTATGTGCACAGGACCCTGACCTTGCGGCTTCTATGTTGGGTAGAAAAGCAGTCTTTTTGCCCCCCCAAACTTTAACCCTGCTGGATCAATATCTCACTTCAAGACCCATCAGCCAAATACATCTACCAGGGTTTTGGCACAAGAGGTTTAGCTAGAGTAGTGGTCTCCAAACTGCAGCCCAAGAGCCAGATGCAGCCCTTTGCTAGCCTTTCTGGTCCTTGGGGCACTATTCTTCTCACTGACACCAACAATGGGGTATAATTCCTGACATTAATGATGGGGCACTATTCCTTCTACTAATATTAATGATGAGGCACTATTCCTCCCACTGACACCTACAATGGGGCACTGTTCCTCCAATGGATACCAATGTTGAGGCTCTATTCCTCCCATTGACACCAACAATGGGGCACTACTCCTCCCACTGACACCAATAATGGGGCACTATTCCTCCCACTAATATAAATGATGAGGCACTATAGTATGTGTATGTATGAATGTAAGTTAGGGACCTTAGATTGTACGCCCCTTGAAGGTTAGGGACTGATGTGAACGTACAATATATGTAAAGCACTGCGTAAATTGACGGCGCTATATAAGTACCTGAAATAAATAAATAATACATTTCTTCCACTGAAACTAATAATGGGGCACTATTCTTCCCACCAATATCAATGATGAGGCACTATTCCTCCCACTAATACAAATGATGGGGCACTACACCTCCTCCTCCTACTGACTACCAACCCTGATCCATCTCTCTTAGGAGTTAAGAGTGGGTGTTTCACTCTTAACACTCTGGATGAATCTAAAGGGAAAACTCAGGGAATCAAGAGGGCTACAAAAGATGGACAGGTTTCTTGTCCCTCAATTTCATGCTGATGTCTACTTGTCTATGGACAGTTTATGAAGCAACTTTGACCTGCTAAATCTTTCCCTGCAGAGTATTTTCCCCCATGTTCCTGCATTCTAAGGTTCTCTGATATCATCACAGATGCGGGGTCCATAGCCCTGAACTGGATGTCAGAACACCAAAGGACAGGCCACTGCCATAGCAAGGGGGGGGGGGGCACTATCTGCTGGGATAGTAAAGAATCAGGTAAGTAAAAGCACTTTTACTTTCCCTTTAAACCAGTCAGTCATTCTCAACCAGGGTACGGGGGAATCTTAGGATTCGTCCAGTGGTTGCTAGGGGTTCCTTAAGCAATTTCAGCCAGTTAGATGAAGTAACCACTGACAACAATTATCTTTATTAGCAATCTGTAAGGTAGTGGGAATGGTTCCCAATGAATAAAAGAGAACAAGAAGGCACTTGTAAGTGCAGTACATCCACATATGTATTGGTGAAAACCGATAAAACCACTTACAGAAGGTGATAAGACTCAGGCATATGAAAACTCAATGCAGATCATGCGGGCCCAGGAAGAGTGGTGGCCATCTTGGAATTGCACCTGAGCTCCCCCTGTTGCTGCTGGCCGGCACGATGAGCTCCAGATCACAGTGACAGGAGCCCTGCATTGACATTTTCATATGCTTGAGCCTCATCACCTTGTCTAAGTGGTTTTCACCAATAAACATGTGGATGTACTGCACTTAGAAGCGCCTTCTTGTTCTCTTCTGTCCTGCCCAGAGTCTGCTTCTACTCCTAGAAGTGCTCTAGTGCAGTGTTTTTCAACCTTTTTTGTGCAAAGGCACACTTTTTTCATGAAAAAAATCACGAGGCACACCACCATTAGAAAATGTTAAAAAAATTTACCTCTGTGCCTATATTGACTATATATAAAGTAATTCTCTTGAATAGGAATCAAACACAAAGAAATTATTTTATAATTACTTTATTATGAAATAATAAAGTATTTTATAATTGGACCCGGGGGCCGGACCAAGAGTAGATGAATGATGTGTATGTGTCATCCATAGTAAGTATAGTAATATTCCCCCATAGTAAGCATAGTAATTAATCCCCCATATAGTAATTCATCCCCCATAGTAATTAATCCCCCATATAGTAATTCATCCCCCATAGTAATTCATCCTCCATATAGTAATTCATCCCCCATAGTAATTCATCCCCCATAGTAATTAATCCCCCATATAGTAATTCATCCCCCATAGTAATTCATCCCCCATAGTAATTAATCCCCCATATAGTAATTCATCCCCCATAGTAATTAATCCCCCATATAGTAATTCATCCCCCATATAGTAATTCATCCCCCATAGTAATTCATCCCCCATATAGTAATTCATCCCCCATAGTGTAATTCATCCCCCATAGTGTAATTCATCCCCCATAGTAATTCATCCCCCATAGTAATTCATCCCCCATATAGTAATTCATCCCCCATATAGTAATTCATCCTCCATATAGTAATTCATCCCCCATAGTAATTCATCCCCCATATAGTAATTCATCCCCCATAGCAATTCATCCCCCGTATAGTATTTCATCCCTCGTATAGTATTTCATCCCCCGTATAGTATTTCATCCCCCGTATAGTATTTCATCCCCCATATAGTATTTCATCCCCCATATAGTATTTCATCCCTCATATAGTATTTCATCCCCCATATAGTAATTCATCCCTCATATAGTATTTCATCCCTCATATAGTATTTCATCCCCCCATATAGTATTTCATCCCTCATATAGTATTTCATCCCCCCATATAGTATTTCATCCCTCATATAGTATTTCATCCCTCATATAGTAATTCATCCCTCATATAGTATTTCATCCCCCCATATAGTAATTCATCCCTCATATAGTATTTCATCCCCCCATATAGTATTTCATCCCCCCATATAGTATTTCATCCCTCATATAGTAATTCATCCCTCATATAGTATTTCATCCCCCCATATAGTATTTCATCCCCCCATATAGTATTTCATCCCCCCATATAGTATTTCATCCCTCATATAGTAATTCATCCCTCATATAGTATTTCATCCCTCATATAGTATTTCATCCCTCATATAGTATTTCATCCCCCATATAGTATTTCATCCCCCCATATAGTATTTCATCCCCTCATATAGTATTTCATCCCTCATATAGTATTTCATCCCCCCATATAGTATTTCATCCCTCATACAGTAATTCATCCCTCATATAGTAATTCATCCCCCATATAGTATTTCATCCCTCATATAGTATTTCATCCCCCCATATAGTATTTCATCCCTCATATAGTAATTCATCCCCCCATATAGTATTTCATCCCCCCATATAGTATTTCATCCCCCCATATAGTATTTCATCCCCCCATATAGTATTTCATCCCTCATATAGTAATTCATCCCTGATATAGTAATTCATCCCCCATATAGTATTTCATCCCCCCATATAGTATTTCATCCCTCATAAAGTAATTCATCCCTCATATAGTATTTCATCCCCCACAGTACTATTCCCCCCCCCCCCTTCTAGTAAGCCAAGTCCCCCGTGTCAATTCACTTACCTTTTGCGTTCCTCTCGCTGTCTTCCCGCGCCGTTCGGGTCTTCAGGGCGGACTGTGAGAGGAGCCTAGCTCCCCTCCCCTCACGTTCGGCACGCTGCCCCGCCTACACACATCCTGACAGCCACATCCGCAAGCCGGATTAAAAGGTCCGCGCGGACTTTTGGGGCTGCCAACCGAGAGGAGGCAGGGGAGCGGCCGACCGAGAGGAGGGAGGGGAGCAGGCGCCCGGCACACAGAAGAGCCGCATTAGACTGGGTAAAGAGCCGCATGTGGCTCGCGAGCCGCGGCTTGCCGACCACTGAATCATTAGATTCTAATGATTGGTCTATTTGTGAGCCGAAGCCACATGTTACAGATGAAATTGGAATTTTTCCCACGGCACACCAGACAATATCTCACGGCACACTAGTGTGCCGCGGCACAGTGGTTGAAAAACGCTGCTCTAGTGCCTGTTCCCACTGTCTCCCTCCATTGGTCTCCAAGGCAAATGCACCCTAAGAACTCCTCTTCTCTTCTGTTCCCAATGAATAACAAATGTAAGGAGTATTCTCCTTGGTGGCCATCACACCGCAATGTATCATAAGCTGCAAATATAGTCAATTATTAGTAGGGGTTCCCTAAGATCATCATTTTAATGGTTCCTCTGTGTTAAGAAAGGTTGAGAAAGCCGAGCTGAATTAAACGAACAGTTAACTCTTGCATTGTGTAGGAGAATTTTAGGTTTCATGGACTTGGGCTTTAAAGATGAACTCCAGAGAGATCTAAAGAAAACACCAAATAATGCAGTAATGGGTGTATTAAAACATCATGCAGCTAGAATAAATGCCTGAATTTGACTCAGATGAAGAGAATGAGAGGCAGCAATAGGAGGCAATACAGTGCACATACATTAAGGCACATATTAACAGGAAGGGAGACCCTTGCAGTCTTCTGCTGCTCCATCACTGTCCAATCACAAGCCATGGGTCATGACTGTATTGTTTAACAGCACAATGGAAAAGTCAGGTCACCAGCCTGGTCTGCATACATCTGAGGACTGGCTGAACAAAAACACAAATCCTCCAACAGGAAAACAAAACAGCACCCATATATGTATTTCAACATTTTATTTAGTGGTTTCTCTGGCGTTCATCTTTATGTAGAATGACTACATGGAACGTATAAAAAAAACAAAAAAAACAGAGCTTCTGAGTATGCACAGAACTGTTTCCAAAGAGTCCTGGGGGAGATGAACATGTGATAATTACATTCATATGGCATATCTGTGGTTGGGCTGCTGTCAGAATTGTGGTACCTGGCTACTGTGCACAACTCCTAACCATTAGTAAACTAATCATGATGCAGGGAAAACATATGACTCATACTGCATTCATTGTTCCTCAACTAAACCTGTCACCAACCTGAGCAATCAAATCTAAAAACGAGAATTTTATAATAGACACACAATGCTACATGTGAATAAACAGCTTCATAGCACATATAGCCAGTGGAAAACTAATGTGAATAGGAGAGCACAATATTAGCATTGCATCAGTAGGGCTCATCTAGATCATAGTGTTGCTATGTAGTATGTTAACATGCGTTGTATTGTCTGTAAACCTGCACTCAGGCATCTCATACATTTTGGATGAACTGCCATTGTACCGCAACGCAGACAAAAAATGGACATGTCAACCATTATACGTGTGTATTGACCTCACCACTGTAAACTGGTTGCGAGCGCATCAAATAGGACATCCTTGCTACTGTATAACTGCATTGACTGCACAGAGGTATTAGGTGGGTTGGCATGCACTGGGGCAACGCAGGAAAAAGCGCATGCCTACTGATAGTTGGGTCCTAAGGCTGACCACAAACCACAGGAAATAGGACCACTTAAAGCACTGCTTGAGATCACTGGCCAAGCACTGCTCACGATCAGAAGTAATCTCTTAGGCTCCATGCACACTTTCAATGTGCAACTTTGGAGTGCAAATTTGATGCGATTTTACACTCTCTGGACCTACGTTGGGGGGGGAGCACTATCTGCTGGGGTAGTAGAGACCTAAGTTGGGTGGGGGACCCAAGTTGAATCAAAAGTCACATCAAAGTTGTGCAGGCACCTTTTCAAAATCACTCCGATTAAGTCGCACTGATCTGAACGCGTGCCATTGAAAAGAATGGGCTGCGACTTGTCATATCCCAAGTAACATGATAAGTGTGAATGGAGTCTTACACACAGACTAGATTTTTAAATGTCCTGGGGAATCTCATTATAAGGGCACTCAATGATTCAATTTTATGATAAAAAAGTGAATCCATTTGTGAGCCAAATCGGAAAGAATCAGAACTTTTTTTAGCCCGGGTTCACACTGATGCCGTACAGAATTTTCAGCATTTTCGGTGCGAATTCCGCACCACATCACAATCGCACCCCGTTCATACGAACCGCTGCTGGTGTGTATGTTTGGTTAACAACACCCCAAATCGGTCCACAAAACGCGGTGCAATATGCTGAATCAGATTGCATAGGTATGAATACCTATGTGATCTGATTCTAGTGAGGACCAAAAAAGGGTCCTGCACCTTTTTGGTGCGGATGCAGTGCGATTTGAGCCATACATAGGGTAGGGCTCAAACCGCACCACACACAATTCGCATCTGATTTGCACAGGAATGCGTTGCGGTTCCTGTGCAAATCACATGCGATATATCGCACAGCATTAGTGTGAACCTAGCCTTACTGAGATAACTGTCTGTCTATGAACGGCCTTTTACTGTCACGGTAATCTACTATGATGTCAGTGAAAAAGTGCTTTCAAGAGGTATTATAATTTACAGAAGTGCTACCTTTGCCAACTCACAGAAGGAATGATTAAAAGTATTGCGATTTGAGATAACGCTGACCTTGCAAAAAAATACTCTGATGTAAAATGTAAAGTGTTGGCAGACATACGGTATAACTTAGGGAGATTAAAAGTGGACCCTGTCCAAAATCCAAGCAGGAACATGTATTTGCTTCCTCATCAGTGATTTGGCATTGGCACGGTTTTGCTGAAATGTCTGTTGTTTACCCCTGCCTTTAGGATGTTCTTTGCAACTTCACACATTATACTCCCAGATCTTAGGGCTCGTCCACACTAGTGGCAGTCGAGTGCATTTTTAATCTGCATCAATAACGTCAAAGTGTTTTCCATGCAATCCAATGGCCTTAGTTCACACCAGTGCAGTCAACAAATGTAGAAACTGCTGCATTTTTTTTTCTTGTATGGAACGCATCTGAAATGCAACAAAATGCATGGAAAACGCAGCTAACTGCAGCAAAATGCACATGTTCTGAACTAAGATGGAAAAAAAAAAAGAAGAGGAAAATGGCTAGAAAAAAAAAACATATGTTTTTTTAAAGCAGAGGCCCTGGAGAATAAAATGGTGAACATTGACTTTTTTGCCACACAATATTTGCACAGCGTTTTTTTAGGAACAAATACATATTAATGAATTTTAGTACATACAAACAGAATACCCATTTTTTGGTAAAATATAAAAGATGGCATTACGTCAAGCAAATAGATGCCTAATCTGTCATGCTTTAAAAATGATACTTGAAAAATCGTCATAGGCGAAGCTTTGAAAAATTTTACAGGATACCAGTTTAGAGTTACAAAGGAGGTCAAGTGCTAGAATTACTGCTCTTGGTAGAACGGTCGCGTTGATACATCACATGTGTGATGCGATCGCAGTTTCCCGACACATGCGCTTGCCTTTGTGCACAAGTACGGGGGGAATGGGGGCACTTTACAAAATGTGTTTTTGTCAGTTGTGAACTGACAAGATACAGGATTCTGAGTTAGCAGTGACAATGCTGATACCACACCCCTACAACATCTTCTCACATGCAGACACTGCCTACATGAGAGAGACAACTCTTCTCTGAATTCAGCAGCAGTGCAGCATTGTTGCCACCAATCACAGGAAGTTGCTTTAGGTGGACTTCACTAGCAGGCCTAACAGGTATTTGTGGGACTTTGCAGGGGGACAAAGGAAAAACTTGTAATGCAAACACCCTTATAATGAAGTGCTGCAATATATTTTTTACATTGGCAGTCACAGTTCCACTTCAGGTGATACTGGTTATATGTAAAGGTAATGCCTGGAAATAGATGGAAGCATTGGGGGGCAGGATCAATAAGATTTTTTGCACCTATCAAAAAGATAACAAAACTAAATAGAAACAAGAATGATGATATCATGAAAGGTTTCCTCTGAATCTAAGAAGCAGATTTATATGCCATGTCAGATTTATAATATATTACTAACAATAAAGGTAACCAGAAGGGGGGCACTGTTCAAGCCACCTTTTCAGCTGTTGTGATGGCTCAGAGACTATAGAATAGTATTCACACAGACCTTCGAGTACCCAACTTGGGGACCAATAATAAGACACTTGGAAGAGAAAATGGGTTTTCTGCTTTTTCTCTGAAAATTAAAGGGCCAATTCATCAATTAATGACAGAATGTCTTTTGATAAAAGTAAAACAGTCATCTTGCCACTCACTGGTACAGTAAAATATCTGCATAACCACCATGTTATGAATGCAGCAGGTGGGCAAACCTCAGAACTCAAGTTATGGGATTCAATCAGCCAACATCAACACATAACCGAGACATCAGTTTTGAGTGGACTGACCATTTATGGTCTTTTCTGGTTCATCCTTGCCCCCATATCCCATCAACAAGTGAATGAGATTTTAAAAAAAAACCTGTTTTCATTACATACCTTATTTTAGACCATATGATGTTATCACTAGGCCTCTGTGCTTCTCTATATAATGCAGGCAGATCAGATCTGGTGGGAGGGGCTGGAAGCAAGCCGTATATAGCTTCCTGAAAACATCACAGCAACCTGCCACAGTATTTATCTCCAGAGCCTTCAGTCCTGATGCAATAAGTGAGCTGGCTCTTGGAAGGATTTATTCAAATATCAAATTGCCTTGATGGATGGAAATCCGTATAGAGGAGAGAGCAATGCTAAGCAGACGGCATTTGCATGCAGAATGCCCATGTGTGATGCTGAGCCTCTGTGATTGAAAGAACTGAAATCCAAAAAATAAAATGAGCAGGCCAGTAAGGCTGGAAAGGAAAGCTAAATTATGCTGGCCATTCTCCAACCAAGAAATGAGGCTGGCTCTATCGCATTGGCTCCAGGTTCTAATGCACACTATGAGAGGCTCACAGTGTGCAGTGAAATCAGAAGAATCCATTTCAGTACAAGAGACCAGAAAACACTTTTGGAAGTGGTACACCATTGATGTTTTTACCAGCACTAGGTTCATGTTGCTGTATGCTTTTCTTGCACTTGCCCCTTGAGTAGGCGTTTTGGCCAGCTAGGGCAAATTTTATACCGGCCAAAAGGCCGATGTTTATTTCACATAACATTTTATTTCCACTATTTATCATGGCCACTTGTGTTTGCAGTTTTTTATGGACAGAGGCAGGAGGGTGCAGGTTATCGGGACCTGCCCAGATATCGGGGGAGGTTCTGCGGCCTTCGGGGTTTTTATTTCGACTCCTCAACCGAAGGAGTTTTTCTTTGGGAGAGCTCTTCACCAAGTACCTGGTTTCGGCTGGTCCATCTGGCTTTGACCTAGGTAGACCATGGAGTACCTTGCCCCGGCAAGAGCCTTGCACCCCGGGGGGTTCAGGGTTTGAGGCCCTTCCTTATCTGAGGTTTGCTCATTTCTGTAAGCTTTGCGTACATTTTCTGTGTGCTGTGATTTCATGGTTGATTTATTTTGTTCACAGGGTTTCAACAAGCTCTGCACCAAAAAAGCTAAGAAAAAAAAAATTTCAGCACAAGAGAGGAGCCTGTAGAAGTGTACAAGACTGAAGGTAAAGCTGGAGTTCAGGTTAAGACATTGTGACATGTTCTAAATTGCTCTGAGTACAGGAACAATGTACCACTCGGGGATTAATAGTTGATATCACTATTGTATTCTGCACACCACACACGCAGTCTTGTTGAATGTAAGAGGGATTAAAGGCTCTAGGGTCTGCTCATGTGGTCACAAGCCATACTACAGCATTATCTTTCCAGGAGTGTCGCCAAACAATAAAAGCTCTATAGAAATGTCCCAGTCCAAAGAAGGACAGTGTTACCTCCAGGGCCACTCACCAATTTTCCACCCCCTCCCTGCTGTGTATATTTAATAAGCTGCCGATCCTGCTTCCTCTTTTCTCTAGAAGAACAGAGGTGAGCTTTATACTTTGGGGTGGGGTGGGGAGGACGGACATGTGTTGGCTGCAGTCTCCTATATTCTTTCTGAGCCTGCAGAATCTATCTATCTATGGAACGGATTTCAAGCTTGGCTCCTGTCACCAAATAAATGGATTCTTCAATGAACTGATCTGTGCACTTTACTGAATGGCCCCTGGGCACAATTATGAGGAACAGTGCTTGCAGATGGCTTTATTTGGCCATCTGTAGGAAGGAGGTCCTGATTCCCCTATATAGATCTTTAGTTATCACTACAGGGATCATCAGCAGGAGGAAAGAGGTCCTGATCCCCCTATGTAATAGATCTCTAGTTCTCTCTAGAGGGATCACCAGCAGTAGGAAGAAGGTCCTGATTCCCCTATATAGATCTTTCATTTTCACTAAAGGGATCACCAGCAGGAGGAAGGAGGTCCCAATTCCCCTATACAGATCTTTAGTTTTCACTAGAAGGATCACCATCAGGAGGAAGGAGGTCCCGATTCCCCTTTATAGATCTTTTGTTATCACCAGCAGGAGGAAGGAGGTCCCAATTTCCCTTTATAGATCTTTAGTTAGACCTCATTTAGAATACTATTTCCAGTTCTGGAGACCTCAATGTTGAAGTTAGAATGGGTCCAGAGACAGCCAACAAAAATGATGAAAGGTGTGAGGGATAAAATATATCAGGAGACTTCAGAACATAATAGAGTTGATTTACAGAAACTAGAGAGTACAAAATCTGGTGCAGCTGCACATGGTAGCGAATCAGCTTCTAACTTCAGCTTGTTCAATTTAGGCCCCTTTCACACGTGCAGACCACTCAGGTCTGTTTTTCAAGCAGACCTGATCAGACCCTCCATTGTCCTCTTAGGAGCGACAGGTGTAAATGGACAAGTGTCCGTTACACACACCTACATCCAATCTGATCTGCTAAAAACAGATGTTCCCCTTCCATGTAGCCGATCAGTTCTGATGGCAATCAGGTGTAAATGGAGCGGGCACAGACCAGCTATCTGCCTGCTCAGTGGGATCAGCAAACAGATCCCCCGCTGAGCAAGTGGACTCCTGGCAGATGCCCCTCCAGGGTGGAAGAGGACCAAGCTTTGACAAAAAAAAAAAAAAATCCTGGAAGCCGATTGGTTTCTATGCCGAGCTGCACTATACATACAAGTACCACCATAAGTTCAGTCCTGTTGAAGGACCCGAGTAAAGAATATGTACAGGGGTTGCAGGTTGATGTGATGCGTGTTGTTTAGGCCCACGTACCCTCAAACAGACCTTCTGTCAGACTGCCTGCCTGCACATGTATGATATGTCTTCTCACAAGACATCTCCGCTAATGCTGAACTGCACAGTAATTCTGTTACAGCACAGCGATGGAATGCTCTGAATTTCTGAAGACATTCAACCTCACCTACCAAGGAAAACAAGGAGGCACCAACAGGACTGTCACCAGTTTTATGTTCTACAGGATTATGTATAGGAAGCCAGTCTTGGAAATGATCCCTTACTATCATACCTATTGTTTTGCATTCTATTAAAGTGGAACTCCAGCTTCTCAAAATTAACAGTAAATCTGGAAAATTTCATTTAAAAAAAAAAAAAAAAAAAAGAAAGAAGCAGCTTTTGTGTCACTACACACCTATCTGTCCCCAACTGACTCAGCTCTCAAAAGTCCAATGCCGTTTGTCTTCTAGGTTGAATGGAAAGCTGGAAATCACCGTAGTGGACACTGCTACTTCAGAGATTTCCAATTGCTTCCGGGTCCTGGTGCTGAGCAGCCAGCCTCATGCATTGTGAACACAGGAAGTCGACCGAGCGGCAAGGGCACTATTCAGAGAACGCTTTGCATTTTATGAATGAATGCACAGCACTTTCTGATTGGGTGAGGTGCCAGGGTGCTGACATCATGCTCCCTAGCTCATTCAATCAGAGAATGCATTCCATTCATTCAGAAAATGCAAAGAACTCACTGAATGCCACCCTTGCCATGCAGCCATCTTCCTGTGTTTGCAATGCATCGGGCCAGCCGCTCAGCAAAAGAACCCGGAAATAAGTGGAGATCTTTCAAGCAGCAGCGTCCAATACAGTGATTTCCAGCTTCCAGGGGCATTGGTCAGGTATGGTATATCCATACACTCACCAGCCTCTTTATTAGGTACACCTGTTCAATTAATGAAACTACGCCACCGGCAAAACCAAAAGAAACCAAAAATAAAGAACCACAGATGAGTGCGATTATGGCTGCTGCTGTTTTCAAAATGTGTCTAACTTTCACAATAGTCGGCCCTATAAATGTGTATGTAGACTGCGCTGCCAAAAATGTGAACAAAAATTACTTAATTTGCCACATGTGAAAAAGCAAAAAAAAAAAAAAAAAAAAAAAAAAAAAAATGGAAAAAATATTATATAAAATGGACAACATAAGAAAATACAACTAATGTGCAATGCATCAGTAAGTGCCATTCAAATAATCGTTGCTTGAATTCCAAAAGATAGGTGAACAGGTGCTGGTGCCATTGGTAACAGAAAAAACAGGTGACCACTTCCAGGTCACCCCACATGGATTTATGCTCACCACAATGGATGGACCTGCAAACCTCAAGCTTGATAAGGGAGTGCGCTTCCGCCTTTGGAGGTCTAGCGCATGCTCCGAAACGCGTCGCTTAGCATGCTGGTCCATGTATGTCATCACGTTGAGGTCGACGTCGCGTCTCAACATGCGTTCCAGATTCCATCTTTAGGAGACTCTACACGTCGGCTGGCTTCTCTCCTATGTCCACTATCCTCAACAGTGGATGTGGCTGTCAAAGCACGGACACAGCTGTTCTCCAATTGTCTTGAGCCTGCTTTACACATGCTACATGTGAGTTGTTCTACATTAAAGTTACCTATACTGCACTTAGAGGTGCTTCTTCTCTTCTCTTTTCCAAAATGGTGAATACTAGCTTCCTGAAGATGTCCAGTTACAGATGAAACTAGTTGAAGCAGTGTTCCCCAGCCAATATATCACATCCCATCCCTGGAGTGCAAGCCAGCTTCTGATTTTGGGGCAGCCATCTTAACAACAAGCACTGTATGTACCCGGTGAAGGTCCCTAGGCACACATACATGTGAGTGCAGTGTAATTGTTAGGTTTATATGATTTCATTAAGTCAGCTGCTTTGCACAATCAACCTTTTCCCTGATATTGTTTGAGTGGTGGTGTATTGCATGGAAAGAAAAAAATTGCATTCCTGGTACATGTGAATGGTCAAGAGGGTGCCAAAACACACGGTGGGTCCAACCAAAAAAAGGGCAGCGAGACCCGTCTAGTAATTGCAGGTCCATCCATTGTGGTGAGTGTAAATCCATGTGGGGTCACCTGGAAGTGGTCACCTGTTTTTTCTATATCCAATGTCACCAGCACTTGTTCACTTATCTTTTGGCTTTCAAGCAACTATTATATGAATGGGACTTACGGATACATTGGACATTATTTGCATTTTCTTGTATTGTCCATTTAAATTTTTTGTTTCCATTTTTTGCATTTTCACGTGTCAAATTGTTAAGTAATTTTGGTTTACATTTTTGGCAGTGCAGTCTATATACACATTTACAGGGCGCACCTGTTCAATTGCTTAGTAACACAAATTGCTAAACAGCCAATCAAATGGCAGCAACGCAATGCATTTAGGCATCTAGACATAGTGAAGACGACTAGCTGAAGTTCAAACCGAGCATCAAAATGGGGAAGAAAAAAGTGACTTTCAATGTGGCATGGTTGTTTGTGACAGATGTGCTGGTCTGAGTATTTCAAAAACTGCTGATCTACTGGGATTTTCATGCACAACCATCTATATGATTTACAGAGAATGGTCCAAAAAAGAGAAAATATCCAGTGGCAGTTGTGTGTACAAAAATGCCTTGTCGATGCCAGAGTTCAAAAGAGTCACTACACACCTATCTGGCCCCAATCGAAATGGTAGAAAGGCAACAGTAACTCATGTCAATATGGATGAAAATCTCTGTGGAATGTTTTCAACAGCTTGTTGAATCTATGCCATGAAGAATTAAGGCAGTTCTGAAGGCAAAAGGGGGTCCAAGCTGGTACTAGCATGGTGTACCTAATAAAGTGGCCGATCAGAGTGTATGTAAAGCTTGAAGGGACTGTCAGAAACTGCAGACCTAATAGAAGGAATGAGGATCAGAGAGTGTGAGTGCTGCATTTTAGAGATATGCTGCAGAAGACAATATGAAACTGGTGATGTTACATGAGGCTTGTAGATTATCGATGCTCTTATCATAGTTAATGTTCCCACTACAGACTGCTAAGGTCCAAGGGCCACACATCATATACCAAAGGACTGCAGGTTGGGCATCAAGAGTTTATATACTTAAAAAGCTATTTTCCTGACTGTCATGGTGTCCCCAACTTTGAGTCAAGGACCTTTACCAAGCATGCAGCAAAGAACTTTGGACTTTTCTCTCACACAAATTGGATCTGCATACATGGAGGACTGAAGCCAGTTGCTTTCTATATTATCCAGGCAACTGGCATTTCCAGCCATGGAGGCTTTTGGATTTCTCTCATCACAGGTTTCTTTTAAATAGCAGTTTTCATCTATTAGATTTCCAGAAACTGTTGCAGGTTTTGGAGATGAGTTGTTGGTAGATACTGTCACTGGAAAGCTCCTGGACTTCATACAATTTATCCCAATCCATCCCTTTTCTTGAATGCCACATTCTGTTCTTTTCATATCGTGGATATGGTTGGCCATTCAAATATTAGTGGAAGTATTTTACAATCCACTTTAATAAACTCAATATGACAAGTCTATAGTGTACAAGTCTTCCAGTCCAATAACACTGGCAAATGGCACAGGTAAGTGTCCCTGAGAAAAAATTGCAATGGTGGCTTTTCATGTATGGAGAGTGCAGCTCATCAATACATAATGAAAGTAATGGATGACCAGCAGTGCAAAATCTAATTGGCTGATGAGCTGATTAGCTCTAGTCTGGCGTAGGTAAGCAGTGAATGGAAGGTACCTATATTTGTGAATGGCAGCTGGAAATAGGCAGAGCAGGAAATGTTGGATATGAAGCGGAAATGCTGCAGAGATGAAAAAGACGCAGAGGAGTAGGAGGTCACCCCAGGGTGGTGGGAAAGAAGGGGAGGATAGAGCAGACCAAAGGTCAGATAGATACAGGGAGAATGAATCACAAGTTTACACATCATAAATGAATCAGAGCCCTTATACCTCTTAATATGACATCATCACTAACCCATCACACAAAACTAACTGTGTACTGAACGTCGGCATGCATTAATAATGCTCCACTTTTCATTCAACTGACAGCTTGCCAATAACTTCAAAAGGAAATTTATTAACTTCAAAACAATGCAGGGATTATTCAATATAACACTCTAACTATCTGTAATAACGGATTATGTTCCCAAGGTGATGGAAGTTGTTAATAGATACTCACATTTCTTTTAGATATGTTTTTCCATTTAACCTCTTTATGACCAAGCCTTCTCTGACACATTTTGTTAATTATCTATCAAACAATACTGATTTTTACATGTAATTACTTAGAACCCCCAAACATATATTTTTTTAAGTAGAGAAATACACAAAAAATATAAATGTTTTTGAATTTTAATGCACAAAAAACACAATATAATACCCAATTGTTTGGTAAAATTTAAAAGATGATGTTACGCAGAGTAAATAGATACCAAACATATCACGCTTTAAAATTGTATGCGCCCATGCAATATTGACAAACATAAATTTTATTATAGGTGAGACTTTATAGGTTACCACTTTAGATTTACATAGAAGGTCTCTGCTAGCGTTCCTGCCCTTGATCTGAGGTTTGCGGTGGTTCTTCACATGTGTGGGCTAATCACTGTTTGCACACGTGCAGAACCAATGCGTGCCTTCACCTTTGCACATGTACTTAGGGGGGATAGGGAGTTTCGCTTTAAAAACTTTTTTTTTTAATTTTTACATTGTCACTTTACATTTTGTTTATCACTTTTATTGTTATAACAGAGAATATACATATCCCCTGTGATAGCAATAAGCAATGATGGGTACTCTTTAAGGAGAGATCTTATAGACCCCAGATCTCTCCTCTGGCCTTAAAAGCATCAAGATCTGTGTGATCAGATGCATTCCCAATTTAAAAACAGTGCTGTTTACATCCGGGGAAACCAGAAGTGATGAATGCTCATTGCTTCCGGTTTCTGGAGCCGTTCTGGTCAGCTGGAAGCACCGGCTGGTCACTCAGATCTCCTGGTGGAATACCAGGATGATACCTGCACCAGTAAAACCACTTGTAGTTCAGTGACATACGGGTGCGTTGCTGGTTGTCAAGTGGTTATTCATTATGAACCCAAATAAAGGGTAGTTCCCCTTTAGGGCTTTGCACACAGACACAGGCCACAAGCTGCCCTTGAACATGAATAGCTGTGCATGGTTGTATAGACACTTTGATAGCATACAAGCAGTTTCCGAAAAGTACCAACACATATCCTATACAGCCACACAGACACTCATGTCTAATGGAGGGTACCAACACATATCCTATACAGCCACACATAGACATTCATGTCTAAGGGAGGGTACCAACACATATCCTATACAGCCACACACAGACATTCATGTCTAAGGGAGGGTACTAACACATATCCTATAGCCACACATAGACATTCATGTCTAATGGAGGGTACCAACACATATCCTATACAGCCACACAGACATTCATGTCTAATAGAGGGTACCAACACATATCCTATACAGCCACACAGACATTCATGTCTAATGTAGGGTACCAACACATATCCTATACAGCCACACAGACATTCATGTCTAATGGAGGGTACCAACACATATCCTATACAGCCACACAGACATTCATGTCTAATGGAGGGTACCAACACATATCCTATACAGCCACACATAGACATTCATGTCTAATGGAGGGTACCAACACATATCCTATACAGCCACACATAGACATTCATGTCTAATGGAGGGTACCAACACATATCCTATACAGCCACACATAGACATTCATGTCTAATGGAGGGTACCAACACATATCCTATACAGCCACACATAGACATTCATGTTTAAAGGGAGGGTACCAACACATATCCTATATAGCCACACATAGACATTCATGTTTAAAGGGAGGGTACCAACACATATCCTATATAGCCACACATAGACATTCATGTCTAACCAGCATCTTACCTTCCTAGGCAGGGAAATAACCCAGAATTTATGGTGCATGGCCTCAGGACACCTGTGTGAGAACCCCATCGGGGGTGCCTGTGATTAGCTGCAAGAGGCAGCCCCATTGAAAGCAATAGGAATCTGCCGGCTCCCGCAGTTAATCGCAGCCACTGAAATGTGATCACTGCATGAGAAGTTACATGCATGTGGGTATGATTAGCGGCGTGATTTTTTTTTTTTTTCAATTACCACAGATCCTCTTTAATATTGCAGTTCTGGGGTGTTCTGAGGACACAAATTCTCCTTTCATTGTGAGTTCCAGCAGTCAGATATCAATGCTGAAGTTCTTAGTTCTCTTCCCCTGGTCATGAAGTCTCACTATCTGCTGCATTTCTCCACGCAGAAATGTAAATGGTTCAATGTTCTTTGTAAAGTTCTCCAACAAATGTAAGATGATCATGGGTGGTTTAACTGGCATTCACACAAATAGAAATTTGTAAATAAAAAAAAAGATAATTTGTAAGTGGACCTTTCAGTAACTTTACAAGGAATAAATTCCTGATATGTCACAATATACAGCAACAGTATCATTTTCAAAAAAAGAAACAAACAGAAAAAAACAGCTTTGTTTCATTGACCACTTGCCTACCGGCACTTTCACCCCTTCCTTCCCAGGCCAATTTTCAGCTTGCGCGGTCATGCAATGTACCCATATTACATTTTTATCATTTTTTCCAAACAAATAAGGCTTTCTTTTGGTAGTATTTAATCACTGCTGGGTGTTTTATTTTTTGCACTATAAAAAAAAAAAAAAAAAAAGCAAAACATTAAGAAAAAAAAGTTTTTCTTTGTTTCAATTTTAAAATTTTGCAAATAGGTAATTTTTCTCCTTCACTGATGTGCGTTAATGAGGGTGCACTAATAGGCAGCACTCATGGGCACTGATAGGCAGTACTGATGGACACTGATGAGGTGGCACAGATAGGCAACATTGATAGGCTGCACGGATGAGGTGGCACTGATATGCAGCAATGATGGGCACTGATAGGCAGCACTGATAGGCTGCACGGATGAGGTGGCACTGATATGCAGCAATGATGAGCACTGATAGGCAGTACTGATGTGTACTGGTGGGTAGCACTGCTGGGCGGCACTGCTGATGATCAGTGTTGATGTGTTCTATATCAATGGACGGTTTTTGGCAGTACTTTCCTCACGCTGTGACAATGTGAGGAAAGTGCTGCCGATAATTGGCAACTGTATTTACTTGGTGATCTGCTGTGTCATTGGACACAGATGATCATGTGGTTAAAAGGCCGCTGTGATTGGCCTTTTACCTCATCACGTAATCAGCTGTGTCCGTAGGAGATCACGGAGATCGCCGGGTGCGTGCTGCTGGAGACGTGCGGGAGGGTGCGTTCTGGGAGGATGTTACATGACGCCCTCCCACAACTGGACAACCGCACTGTAGCCATCATTCGGCTATGGCGTGGTTGGCAAGAGGTTAAAATACAGTCCTTGGAGTCTCGAGTGACTTCACCTAGACTAAGATGATGCCATCTGTCAGCTCCAGACAGGAAGAATCATCATCTCATATATCCCAGTGATCAGACAGCAACATTGTACCTTCCTAGCAAGCCACAACGTGAGAGGCTACAGTAGGAGCAGATCATTAGTGAACAAAACCAAGAACTGCCACATTTACATTTCGTCTATGGTGAGCAAGCATCTTAGTCCAGAAAATGGATGCTGACCCAGCATGATACCTGAATAATGATGGCACCACCCTTCTAGACAAAAAAGCAAATGAAGGCATTATCAAAGAGAGGTGAGAGATCTATGAGAGGTAATGCTTACCTGAAAGTGTTTACACTCACAAAATGCTTAGTATTCGTGCACTTAAAGTGCTAGTAAACTGCTGGATGAAAAGAATGGAAAAAAAAAAAAAGCCGGTCCCCAGGCGGTTTAGAACTTCATACTAGCACATTATAACATACTTAAAGTGGATCTTCACTCTGAGAAAAAAAAAGTCAGCATCTACAAATACTGTAGCTGCTGACTTTTAAAAGGACACTTACCTGTCCAGCACTGTCCTCAACCGGGCTAGCTCTTCACTAGCCTTCGGGCTCCCAGCACCGGCATCCTAACTGTGGGCAGCCAACTATGCTGCCTTCAGCTTCACATCCAGTGGAAGCGTGATACCTGTCAAAACCAGGTACCTGACAACCCCCCCCCCAAAAAAAAAATTATATGCCAAATTTGGTGATGGTGGTGGTGATGGTGGGGGACAGAAGACACTTAAAGCGGAACTTCCCCTTTTGAGTGATGTTCCGCTTTAAAACAAAGCCTTCCAGCAGCCCGCTGTCATCACTGTCGGCATCTCTGCTGATTCACACATGTCCAGTGCAGATTGAAGCTGAGCTGAGTGATACAGTAGTTGTTCAGGTCTGGTTTAAATCAGGTTCAGATCAGGATTTTACCCTGTTCACAACCGATGACATGTGCGGTTTAGAAACAGTTCCCATAGAAGTCAATAGTCTGTAATCTGTGCCTGATCCTGACTGCACTGCTCAGAAATTGGACAGGACTCTTTTTCAGTCTGCACCACCAGTGCACCGGACATATGTGAACAGGTATCATACGAAGCAATGTTATTTCACATGTCATGCAGACTGAATGCGGTTCAATCCGCATATATGTGAACCGGCACTCCATCTTTACCTGGTTTTCCTTCTGGGCTTGCAGGCTCCAGCTGTTTGAATGGCTGGGCCACGGTGATGCCACTCCTATGCATACATGTGGGAGTGACAGTCGCAGCACAGTGCTCTAGATTTGAAGAAACACTCATAAGTACCACTAGATGCACTGTCCAGCCCCAGCAGCTGTTAGCTTCTTAAACTTACCATACATTAGACAATTTTCAATTTCCTTTAGATTTACCTTCAGCTATGTAGAGCAAGGGCATGCCTGATTGCATACAAATTGAAAGGGTTTAGGTTTGACCTCATTTTATGGTTTTGATAAATGTAAAGGAAAAATTGTACAATAAAATTGTATAATGTATAGTCAGCCTTAGAGTATGACAGGCCACTGGCAGTGGGGCTGGATCAGGGGCGGACTGACAACTCCTGGGGCCCCCAGGCAATGGGGGATCATGGGGCCCCTGTGTCCTTGCCCAAACTCAAAAAAGCCTATGAAAAAGGTACCAGGGGCATCTCATGGGGCTCCCTACTGACCCCGGGCCCTCGGGCAGTGCCCGAGTTTCCAAATGGTTAGTCTGCCCCTGGTCTGGATGGCTCACCTGGCCCTTCACTTGCACTAACTGCCCAGGGTGCTTGGGGCATAAGGGACAGGCCAAACGGTCTACAATCATTCATATGCAATATACTCTCCAGTCTCAAGGAACAATTCCAAACACTTGTTCTGGGGCAGTGACTGATAAAGTACTGAGATTACTGATTCACTATGAAAGCCAAGCAACTAGCATTGCAGGAAAGATCTATGTCAATTGAGACGCAGGGGCTGCAAGGGCACAGCCGCTGTTCCTAAAGTGACATCCGTGTGAGTGCATGGCCCCGAACACACCTTGTCTGTGAAGCCCCTGTGTCCCAATTAATAGCAGTGCAACTGCCCACACAGAGATGCATGGATCACCTGGGCATCCCTGTGCAGGTAAACGCAGGATATCTCCATACACAGCAATGACAGATATGTTTTATATAGGTACTGCCACTGCCTACAAGTAACGTACCACACCTCTTTTATCACTGCTATAAAAATATCCCAGCAAGCCTCCGATTTTCCTGCTGCATATCTGAGGATGGGCCATGTAATTCACATTTCTAACATTGGAAGAAAACTAAGGCTGCCTATCCTACTATCTACATATAGTTAATAAATAGTTATGTTATCTCTGCTGGAGACATACACCCTTCTATTACTGCATGGGATACTATGACTTCTTTGTGTATGAGGATAGTATCTGAAATGTGAGCCAAAAATCACCATTAGCCATGAATTGTTCTAGAAGCCATTGTACAATCTACTGTATAATCATAGGATGTATCAGCACAGTGTCCTTTTGTATGTAAATACAAGAGACTAGAATAGAATGGAATAGTATGCATGGGGGTGCCAAAAGTGACAGGTAGAGGGTTTAGACAAACCATTTAACACTGACAGGAGTGCTTACAGTAATCAGCTTTTGTATTTATGTAAATCCTTTACCCCAAAAGGAAAACAAAAAAAAACGTTGTTCTAACTCAGTGGTCTCCAAACTGTGGCCCTTTGCTTGCCTTTGTTCGGCCCTGGAGGCACTGTTTGTCCTACTGACACTAGCAACTCCCACCGACAACCCCGTCGGGCGCCATGCCTCCCACGACAACCCCGTCGGGGCGCCATGCCTCCCACCGACAACCCCGTCGGGGCGCCATGCCTCCCACCGACAACCCCGTCGGGGCGCCATGCCTCCCACCGACACCCCCGTCGGGGCGCCATGCCTCCCACCGACACCCCCGTCGGGGCGCCATGCCTCCCACCGACACCCCCGTGGGGGCAGCATGCCTCCCACCGACACCCACGATGGGGCATTATTCCTCCCACTGACACCACTGATGGGGCACTCTTCCTTCAACTGATTTTTTTTTTTTAAGTCCGCAAACGTGCAACTATACGAAAAACCCGTAAGTGTTTCACAAAAAAGTGCAAGTGCAAAAACACCACACAAAAAGTGCACTTAGGGGTGTGCTGTGTCCTACCCCTAAAGGGGCTTGGACCGCTTACCCTGATCCCCCGGGGCACGAAGCTCCTGACGGGGACAAGGTTCCCACTTGGTCCTCCTGGCCAAAAGGCCTGGTGGACCACCGTTCCCTATGCCCAGCCGAAGCCGGACATTCAGTACTAGGCAAGGGGACTCTCCCGAAGAAGAGTCCTCTAGGGATCAGGGGAGGAAGGAACCGTATGGCCACACATCCTCCCCCTAGACTTCAGGGTAGGCCCGAGGACCCACACCCTCTATCCGTGAAATACACACGCATAAGGCAAAGAAAAAAGTGACAAACGTGGGAGTGCATAATAAATAAATAAATAAAGTAAAGTAAATAAAAAAAAAAAAAAAAAAGGTACCGTGCCGAAATGTGCACAGACCAGGCCCTGAGGCCCGTAGCAAAATTGCCCTGGACTTAGCCAAAAGACCTGGTCCTTAGGGCGCTGTGCAAAAAGAGGTGAAAAACAGTGACCATGTGTCATCTTCACACCGTGGGGTCCCACACCCAAGTGTTACTAGTGACACCCCTGAGGCGACTACTCAGGGGGCACTGAGTTTGCGGACTTTTTGCGTCCCCAGCCCCAGGCCAGACCAAGGTAGATCCGTCCAAATCAGGAGGTACTGGGTCTTTCCAGTCATCTCAGAGGGATTACTCCCGGGGCCCCAGCTTAACTCGTGGCGCTCCCCGGTTTCTGTCCCTCCGGTACTAGCCTTCCGGACCCCCATCATACCAGTGAGGGTACTATACAACAACCATCCCCGCAAAGCTAGAATGGTCGGGAGCACCCCCACTGGACACTGATAAGAACAGATACTACACTTGATCTTAGCCAAAAGGCCGAGAAGCGATACTCTTCCTTCAACTGATACTAATGATGGAGCACTATTCCTCCCACTGACACCAGCAATGTGGCAATATTCCTCCTCCAACTGACCATAGGCACAGAAGGACAGTAAACTTATGGAGAAACCTGCTCTAACTGCTTAAAAAAATTAGCTGGAGTTCAGCTAATTTGTTAGTCAAGTCTATCTAAATCTATTAGTGCATCTACCACTACCCTTTCCCCACACTGGCCTAAAAAAGAAAACTAATGCAGTCACCACATATAAAGATTGCTAATCTGCAATACATTATGTTTTGTTTTTTGGGTTTAATATTTTAATGTGGTTGTAAAGGCTCAAGGTTTATTACCTTCATTCTATGCATGAAGGTAAAAACTTTACCTGAGCCCCATTGCGATCCATAGATGTTCACAACAGCCTCGGCTGTCCCGGGTCTCTGCCTCCTCATTGGCTGAGACAGCAAGCGGGAGCCACTGGCACTTGCTTCTGTCAATCACAGCCAGTCAGCCAATGAGGAGAGAGAGAGAGGGGGTGGGGCCAACCTGCGGCTCCATTTGTGAATGGACACACGGAGCAGTGGCTTGGGCACAAGCCTGCTCGGGTGCCCCCATAGCAAGCTGCTTTCTATGGGGGCACCTGACAAAGAAGGAGCTAGGAGTGCAGGCAGGGGACCCGAGAAGAGGAGGATCCAGGCTACACTGTGCAAAACCACTGCATTCAGCAGGTAAGTATAACATGTTTGCTACTTTCCATGGAAAAAAAAAAGCAAATCTTCTTTAGATATACTAGCATCTAGGTAGAGATAGGACCTATTTTCAGTCTGCTCCAGTATCTGGTATGGTCATGTGATCCCGTGTCATTCAGCGGAGGCTGCAAGGGAGAGGAGAAAGCACAGAGACAACTATTAAAGCCTGGAGTGGAAATGTCACCCATAGGCTTTAATGGCCTATCCGCTGTCATTGTTCCTCCTCTCCCCTGCAGCTGCGCTGGCTGATACAGGGGAGCTAGATCACGTGAATGGACAGAAGGAGCCTGGAAATAGGTCAGTAAATACACCTTTCTTACACAGGTTAGTTAGCATAGGTGTTAGGAAGGCGGGGAAGGGGAGGGGAGGAACAATGTTAAGGCTAGTTAAGTATATAGCTGGAATTCCACTTCAAACCTGCAACTATGCAAGGATTTGCCTTAAAGTAATCATACCTTCGTGGGAAAACGGTACATATATTTTATTACTAAAAGCACCAAAGTATTCTCTACTACTACCACAAAGTCATTCTAACTGTCCAGACACCAATGTGACGTGAAGAGGTATCAGTCTGTAATCCTTATACAGTAGATGTTAATAGAAACTCATAGCAAAGGACTATGGAAGCGACCATTGTTGAAGTCTTGCTGCACCTCACCACAACTCCATGAAATATGGTGGCATTACTGCCTGCCTAGAGACCTGCTGGAAAAAAAAAATTGCCACGCTGTGACCACAGCCATTTCAACTAGCAATGGTAACTTGCTGGGGGACAGTAAAAATGTAAATTAACTGCCTATTTCCACCACCCCTCTGTCACTGGTGTCAAGGAGGCCTAACGATGATCCAACTGCTTCAGTAAGGCAGACCAGGAGTTTTGACTTCAACTGAAGGCTTGTTCCAGGTCTACATCTCAGAAGTACTGAAGCTCATCAACTAGCATTTTCAGCAGGAGGTTAGCAATGCCGTCCTTTGCATTTCTCTCAGTACGGTTTCTTTTAGTACCTATATGAAATAAAAGGGGACAGAAGACCTACACCAATCAGCCATAACTTTTTTGACCACCCACCTAACATTGAGTAGGTTCCCCTTTTGTTGCCAAAACAGCCCTGACCCAAGGAGGCATGGATGTCACTAGACCTCTGAAGGCATGCTGTGGTATTTGGCACCAAGCCGCCAGATCCTTTAAGTCCTAAAAGTTGCGAGGTCAGGCCTCTATGGATTGGACTTGTTTTTCCAGCACATCTCGCAGATGCTCAAGTAGACTGAGATCTGGAGAACTTGGAAGCCAAGTCTACACCTCAAGCTCGTTGTTGTGTTCCTCAAACCATTCCTGAACCATTTTTGCAGTGTGGCTTGGCACATTATCCTGCTGAAAGAGATCACTGCCATCAGGGAAATTCTATTTCCATGAAGGGGTGTAACTGGTCACCAACAATGTTTAGGCAGGTGGTACGCATCAAGTAACATTCACATGAATAGCAGGACCAAGGTTTCCCAGCATTGCCCAAAGCATTACACGGCCTCCGCCAGCTTGCTTCCCCCCCCCCACACTGCATCCTGGTGCCACCTCTTCTCCAGGTCAGTAACACACACATACCCGGCCATCCACATGATGTAATAGAAATCGTGATTCATTCTCTTCTTCATAGTCGGGTTCTGATGCTCACATGCCCATTGTAGGCACTTTTGGCTGTGGACACGGGTCAGCATTGACACCCTGAGCAGTATGCGACTACACAGCCCCAAACATAACATGTGATGTCCATTTTTTCTGCACTCAACATATCAACTACAGGGACAACATGTTTACTTGCTGCCTAATATATCCCAATGACGTACCGATGCAATTGTACCAAGATAATCAATGTTATTCACTTAAAGGATAAGTTCACCTCTTGTAACATGTTACACCCATATTCAGGGTGTAATGTAACATGCTATGATCAGACCGGTCCCCGTTACCCCCCCCTCAAATCCCTGCTTTGACAGCTAACGGGATCTTCACCACCCCCTCACTATCAAATTACAAAAAAAAAAAAAAGTGGCCGTGCGGGGCTCCGCCCACATGTCCATGTCACTCATTCACAGACCTCTGTGAATGAGAGACTACAAGTCCCAACAGTCTTAGCGGCTGTCAGCTTGTAGTCCTCAATGAACTACCATGGTGCTGTGAAGTGCAGTGGTAGTTCATTCATTCTTCCTGTCAGTATATCCAATTGCTCATACATCCCGTACGGACAAGCAGATATACCGAGAGATCTGCAGGAGACCTGCATAGCACCAGCGATCTGCTGATGGTTCACAGGCTCCTGCAGACAAAAATAATAAATGCAAATTTTTTACCTGCAAAAAAAATGTACATTTATTATTTTTTTTTCTAAAAGGTGAACTTATCCTTTAAAGAACTTCACTTAAAAAACAAGGCTCCGCTTATCCTCCTGCTCTGCTCCTCCTCTCTCACTACTGAAGGTTTTTTTTTTCTGGAAGCGGGAACCTATTTCTGGCAGGTACCCACTCGGCTAGGCAGGCAGAGTAGAAGTTTGCCCCCTCCCGTCCGCAACCATCTGGGACATATTACAGGTTGCAGGAAGCCACAAGACCATTCAGAAAACGCAGCATACCCACGCATGTGCAGTGGAGAGCCGGCTGTGAGCGAGCAGGAAGTCATCGCCAGCTTTCTGCACTCAAGATGGTAGAACTGTGGATCAGAAGGCCGGAAAAGAACAGGCCTGGGTGATAACAGTGCTGGATCCCTTGGCTGGTGAGTACTTGTGTATGAAAAGTCAGCATCTACAGTATTCATAGCTGCTGACATTTCATTTATTTTTCGACAAACGAGGTCTGCTTTAACCTGTCAATGGTGATAAAAGTTATGGCTGATCGATGTTACGTCCACCCCAGGGGCGGACTGACCATTGGGGAACTCGGGCACTGCCAGAGGGCCCGGGGTCAGTAGGGGGCCCCATGAGATGTCCCTGGTACCTTTCATAGGCTTTTTTGGGTGTGGTTTGAGTGTGGGCCAGGACACAGGGGACCCATGATCCCCTATTGTCCAGGGGCCCCATGAGCTGTCAGTCCACCCTGATACTATTTATCCAACAGCTTCCAAATGATTGGAAAATCCATCTCATGCCACTATAATGCAGACCCCGATCAGTGCTACAAAGTCCACAAAAACCATTGCATGCTCAATCCTCACTGCAGCCATCCACATCTGACAATACATGACATTAACAATACCCAAAAACATCCTGCAGCATCACAACTATTTAATAATGGATCAAGTCTTTGATCTCACTGGCAGGCAACCCGCAGACCAGCTGCTGTGTAGAAGAGGCCTGCTGGATATCTGCAATTCTATAGGTGATCCTGCTACGGTGGGGCTGCGGCATTCTATAGGCAGTCTGTAGTAGGGCTAAGTAACTGCAATCATTCTTCTCATCTAAAAGCCCGCCCCAGGGACAACAATTTTCCTCATTTTCCAAAATCAGTCCAGACTGCCGCAATCACTAGCCACTCATTAAAGAGCAACAATGACAATTTGCCAGGTCTCTGAAATCAGCGCTAATGGTTAGATGTGACCTGAACTCAATCTGGTTAGTGTTACTGCTCCAGGGAACTATGAGCTGCACCAGGGTCTACAACTGGGGGGGAGGGGGTTCCAGCTACGGAAGACACATTGATTTATAGGATCTACCTGAGTTCCAGCAACAGAGGATATACTGATTTACAGAATCTGTGGATCTACCAGAGTTCCACCTGGAGAGGACACACTGATTTCCAGGATCTATAGATCTACCTGAGCTCTAGCTAGGGGAGGACACATTGATTTCCAGGATCTATGGATCTACCTGAGCTCTAGCTAGGGAGGACACATTGATTTCCAGGATCTACCTGAGCTCTAGCTAGGGAGGACACATTGATTTCCAGGATCTATGGATCTACCCGAGCTCTAGCTAGGGAGAACACATTGATTTCCATGATCTATGGATCTACCTGGGCTCTAGCTAGGGGAGGACACATTGATTTCCAGGATCTATGGATCTACCTGAGTTCCAGCTACGGAGAACACATTGATTTCCAGGATCTACCTGGGTTCCACCTGCAGAGGAAACGTGATTTCCAGGATCTACCTGGAGTTCCAGCTATGGAGAACACATTGATTTCCAGGATCTATCGGAGTTCCAGGTATGGAGGAGACATTGATTTACAGAATCTATAGATCTACCTGGGTTCCACCTACAGAGGATATGGGGACTTCCAGGACCTATGGATCTACCCGAGTTCCACCTGGGAAGCACACATTGATTTCCAGGATCTATGGTTCTAACTGAGCTCCAGCTAGGGAGGACACATTGATTTCTAGGATCTATGGATTTCCCTGAGTTCCAGCTACAGCAGACACATTGACTTCCAGGATCTACCTGGATTCTAGCAGTCTGCTGCATAGCTCATGTCTAGATCAGGCTTGGATCGCAGTTACAGTTTCCTTGCCCTCTACACGCAGCATGGAAACATTTTTGAACCCTTTCATTGCTGATCTCTGCATGATTCTTTAAGGCAAATACAAGCAGGACCACAGCGATTGATCCATCCCCTAAAAACGTACATGCCTAGATTTCATAATGAACAAGCAATGCTGATGTGCAACCAACATCCACTTACACTACTCACAGTAGCCAAAGCTGAACTCCAGGCGAATGGATGAATACACATCAGGCAGCTGTTATACCTGCCAGAGGATTTCTGTCTGTTCATCCAGTCCTGAGATTTACACAGCTCTGCCACACAGCACATCCCTGACTGGTGGGGCAACAAGTCTGAGTATTCTCTGCTGCAGATGTGATTTTTATGCTGGCTGTACACTGTTAAAACATAAACCCGGCTGAAAATCACTCAATGGGTGGCTCTGTTGACCCCTGATATCCCTTAATTGAAAAGAAAAACATAACAGAAAACTGTCAGCCTAACAGTGGCTGCCTCCAATCAGATTGGAACATCCCAGCAGGGTCTGCAATCAGTCATCCAATTAGATGCAGCCACTGTTCGAAGGGCCAAAATACAACAGCCGCAGGCAGGAGACCTGTCCATCCAGCTAGCTTCACAGGTCTTGCCCCACCCCCCAGGCTGTGATTGGGCAGTAAGAGGAGAAGCAGCATACTGATGAGCTCGTCTCTTTGCTCTCTCCTCCTATCAGCATAACTGGCTCTTTGCGCTGCTTCTCCTTCTTCCAGCCTGAGCTCTGCTCTGAGATGCTGCCATTCTAGAAGGCACACACGTCTTGCCATAGCAATGATCTCTGTGGCCGGAGTCCCAGCACAAGTCATCAATGAGGACGGAGGAAGCGGCGTGTCAGGGCCGGCGGCTGGCTCACCTTCCTCTGCTGCTTCTCCCAGGCTGGATCGAGGAGCAGATCCCTGTCCCAGTCCTCCTCCGGCTGCATGTACTCATTGGGTTGAGCCTCATAGTGATCCATCCTAGCGCTCTGCTCTCCGCTCCCCCCTACACGACCAACAGCCGATCCCGCAGCCACAGCTACAATGTAACCAACACTCAGCTCAGCCCGGAGAGGAGAGCTGAGCCCCGCCCACGCCACTCGTACACACACACGATTGGCCGCCGCTCCTGCCTGGGGCAGGGAAATCTGTTACTGGCGACAGTGGCGATCAATCATCTCCAGCGGAGAAGCAGAGCCCCGCCCCGCATCCAGGCTCTGCATTGTTGGCATACTTGTGTCTGCGGTCCCTGTCATCATCTCCAGTGGGGGCTGCCAGCCTCTGGTGGGACTACAAGTCCCAACATGTCACGGAGATGCCGATAGAGGCTCGGGCATTAACAAGATCTGCCTCTGAAAATGTCAGGGATTTGTTCTACTATGAATGCATCAGGGAGTCCTCTTTTGTAGTAAACTCTTTTTATCTCATTTTTGTTTTCAATGAGAATACAAAGCATCCATCAATAGGACCATGAATAGTAGTAGCAGTAATAATAAATTATACATGAATTATAGAACAATAAACAGGAAATGCATAATAATATAAAATGATAAATAATAATTTAATAATAATAATGGATACAAATAATAATAAATGATACACGAATGATAGAATAATAATAATCATAAAGGAAATGCATAATAATATAACATAATAATAATAACTGAATAAATAATAATAATGGATACAAATAATAATAAATGATACATGAATTATATAATAATAATAATCATCATAAAGGAAATGCATAATAATATAAAATAATAATAATAACTGAATAAATAATAACAATGGATACAAATAATAAAAATAAATAATAATAAATGATACATTAATTATACAATAATAATTATCATAAAGGAAATGCATAATAATATAAAATAATAATAACTGAATAAATAATAATTATTATTATCATACAGGATTTATATAGCGCCAACAGTTTGCTCAGCGCTTTACAATATAACGGGAGACAATACATTAACAATACAGAACAGAACAATACAGATCCCTTCAGACGAAGTCCGGAAGTGACGAAACGTGTTAGGGAGTGACGTCGAGAAGCACGCACGCAGACCGGAAGTGTCGCCGTGGCCATTTTGTTGGTTATCCACACATTGTTTTATACATTGTTTGGTGGAACTTGCTTAAGAGCCATGTCTGGAGCTGAAATGTCTATGTTTTAAATGTAAGTGATTATTAAATTTATCCCTATGCTTTGAATATCAGTCCTGAGACCATTCTTATCTTTCTGAGGACCTTGGAAAAATGCCTTTGAAGAGAGTATGGAGGATTTCTGATCCATAGTATTGTTAAAGCTTTTCAATACTCACAGAGGGTAATAGTATTTAGTACTATTGTGTGCTGGTTGATGGTGTGGAGTTGCAGTGACCACTGAGTGTTAACAGTTTGATTTGTGTGATTATGCGCACTTTAAGAAAACATTTTTGATTTGAATAATTTATTCATTTATTATATAAATATATATATTTTTGCACTAAATTGAGAGTTGCACTGGGTGATTATTTTAGTTTATTACGGTAATGCACTAGATTTCGTATCTTTTTATTTTGAGGTTCTTACTGGATGGAATAAGAGTCAATCCTTTTATTTGATGAAAAAGTTTGAAAATTTGGGACTTTTTGGACTTTGTTTGACATTGTTTGGACTTTTTTTTTTTTTTTGGACACTTTTGGTTTTTTGGATTTTTGTGATCTTTATTAAACACTTTATGTTTTAATTTAGTTTATTTTATTTATTGTAATACATCACAAAAAGGATATATACATTAACAATACAGTTCAATACAAGAGGGATAGGAGGGCCCTGCTCCTTGGAGCTTACAATCTAGGAGGGAGGAGCTAGTGGTACAAAAGGTAGTAACTGTGGGGGATAGACTGGTAGGAAGAGTAGAAGATTCCAGTATTAGCTGAGGGCAGGATAGGCTTCCCTGAAGAGATAGGTTTTCAGAGATCACCTAAAAGTGAGCAGAGTAGGCGATAGTCTGATAAATTGGGCTAGAGAGTTCCAGAGGATGGGGGAAGCTCTGGAGAAGTCCTGGAGATGAGCATTGGAGAGGAGACAAGGGAGCTAGAGAGTAGGAGGTCTTGTGAGGAGCAGAGAGTGCGGTTTTGGTGATATTTAGAGACAAGATCGTTGATGTAATTTGGGGCAGAGTAATGGATACAAATAACAAAAATAAATAATAATAAATGATACATGAATTATATAATAATAATAATAATCATAAAGGAAATGCATAATAATATAAAATGAATAATAATAATTGAATAAATAATAGTAATGGATACAAATAATAAATATAAATGATAATAAATGATGCATGAATTATATAATAATCATCATTATAAAGGAAATGCATAATAATATAAAATTATAAATAATAATAATACCTGAATAAATAATAATAATGGATACAAATAATAAAAATAAATAATAATAAATGATACATGAATTATATAATAATAATGATCATAAGGGAAATGCATAATAATATAAAATGATAAATAATAATAATAATATTAATTGAATAAATAATAATAATAATGGATACAAATAATATAAATAATAAATGATACACGATTTATATAATAATAATCATCATAAAGGCAATGCATAATAATATAAAATGATAAATTATAATAACTGAATAATAATAAATGATTAAAAATACATTAAATAAATAATAATAATAATAAGATATAAATAATAATAAATGGTATATAATAATAAATGATATATAATATTAATGAAGACATCACTTGTTGTTTCCCTTAATAAAGTATTTTATATAACACGATTACAATTTGTCTTTTTTCCTTAAAGCTGAGTTCCAGTTGATTTAAAAAAATAAATAAAAGTCAGCAGCTACAAAAACTGTAGCTGCTGACTTTTAAACTTCAGTCACTTACCTGTCCCTTGGTCCAGCGGTGTCCTCACCACGGCTGGTTTCACCGGCCGTCTTCTCTCCCTGGTGCCGGCATCTTCAGTGTGGGCACCTGGCTGTGACAGCTTGCAGCTTCACAGCCGGGAACCCACTGCGCATGCGGGAGAATCGCTGTGCTTTGTGAATGGTCCTGTAGTCTTCTGGGACCTGTCACGTGTCCCAGAAGACTACGGGGAGGGAGAAGGGAGGACAACCTCCGCCTCCAATCATCGTAGGCGATCGCAGTGGGAGCGGGTACCTGTCAAATTCGGGTACCCGCTCCCCAAAGGTGCCAATCCTTAATGGAGAGCGAGGGACAATGCATTAAAGCGGAACTTCCTCTTTTGGGTGGAGCTCCACGTTAACCATTTTTGACAGTGGAAGTAAACCCACTTTTGTATCTCATACTTACAGATAACCTTCTAATAAAGCTTACCTGTAAAATGAAATGAAACGTGCACCATTTAGAAGATATTTACTCTTTATCACAGCCGACTCTGTACCCGTGCCATTCTTTCAGAGCACTGTGCCGTGTCTTGAGACTCCTGCACATGTGCAGGAGTGACGTCATAGTGGCTCAGCCAATCAGACAGCTGGAGTTCGCTAACCTGTAAGGAAGACCAGTGAAGCTGGAAGCCCTGTCAGAGGTGACAGCGCGCCACAGGAGGGCTTCATTTTAGGGCAGTGGTTCTTAACCTTGTTGGAGGTACTGAACCCCACCAGTTTCATATGCGCATTCACCGAACCCTTCTTACTTGGAAAAATAAAATATGATTTTTAAAATTCAAAACATAGGTATATATTTATACATAGGTGCACAAAATGAACAAAACCGTTAAGAACAAAGAACAAAACCATTAAAACATGATTTTCACACAAAAACAAAAACATAATAATGAATATTTACTGCACGAATCATATGAGTCGGGTGTGGGTCTTCACCTCTGCCGAACCCGCGAGACTGACTCACTGAACCCCTGGGGTTTGATCGATCCCAGGTTAAGAACCACTGTTTTATAGTAATTCATCCCCCATATAGTAATTCATCCCCCCTATAGTAATTCATCCCCCATATAGTAATTCATCCCCCACAGTAATTCATCCCCCATATAGTAATTCATCCCCCATAGTAATTCATCCCCCCTATAGTAATTCATCCCCCATAGTAATTCATCCCCCCTATAGTAATTCATCCCCCATAGTAATTCATCCCCCATATAGTAATTCATCCCCCATAGTAATTCATCCCCCATATAGTAATTCATCCCCCATATAGTAATTCATCCCCCATAGTAATTCATCCCCCATATAGTAATTCATCCCCCATATAGTAATTCATCCCCCATAGTAATACATCCCCCATATAGTAATACATCCCCCATATAGTAATTCATCCCCCATATTAATTCATCCCTTATATAGTAGTAGTAAGTAAGTAGCAAGTAGTAAGCCAAGTCCCCCCTGTGTCAATTCACTTACCTTTGCTCCGCGCGTTCCTCTCGCCGTATTCCCGCGCCGTTCTGGTCTTCAGGGCGGACTGTGAGAGGAGCTGCCCCGCCTACACACATCCTGACAGCCAATCACTGGCTATCAGGATGTGAGTGGCAGCGAGACTGGCCAATCATTGCATTTGAGCGCGCTGCCCTGGCTGTTTTTTTTTTTTGGATCACGCTGCAGAGTCCCTGCCGCCCGAGAGGAGGGAGGGGAGCGGGCGCCCGGCACACGAGAGCCGCATTAAAGCGTGTAAAGAGCCGCATGTGGCTCGCGAGCCACGGCTTGCCGACCACTGGGCTAAGCGATGTTGCGTGACCACCTGCAGCCAATGATGGACAAGCGGGGCATGTCATCACGAATCATATGAGTCGGGTGTGGGTCTTCACCTCCGCCAAACCCGCGAGACTGACTCACCAAACCCCTGGGGTTCGATCGAACCCAGGTTAAGAACCACTGTTTTAGGGTAAATCCTTGATTCATAGATAAATCTTTAAAAGCCTTTACAGGCTCTGGAATTATTGCTCTCACGCTAACACTTGCAGCAATACTCCACATGTGTGGATTTATTCATAGTCACATACACGTGCTCGCCCGGGCTGCATCTTTTGCATGTGGTGTGATGGGTGTGCTTTAAATGTTTTATAATCACATTTTTTCACTTTTTTTTCTTACTTTATCACTATCACAAGGCAGGCAAACAAGCCCCCTATGTGATAACATCAGCAGGGGACAGGTCCTCTTTAGGAGACATTGGGGGTCTATTGGACCCCCAATGTCTCCCTTGCACTCCAATGCAACTATTGCAAAACAGATTGTGCTGAAATTTATTTATCACAGATACTTACAGTATCTCACAGAAGTGAGTACACCCCTCACATTTTTGTAAATATTTTGTTATATCTTTTTATGTGACAACACTGAAGAAATGACACTTTGCTACAATGTGACGTAGTGAGTGTACAGCTTGTATAACAGTGTAAATTTGCTGTCCGCTCCAAATAGCTCAACACGCAGCCATTAATGTCTAAATCGCTGGCAACAAAAGTGAGTACACCCCTAAGTGAAAATGTCCAAATTGGGCCCAAAGTGTCAATATTTTGTGTGGCCACCATTATTTTCCAGCACTGCCGTACCCTCTTGGCCATGGAGTTCACCAGAGCTTTACAGGTTGCCACTGGAGTCCTCTTCCACTCCTTCATGACAACATCATGGAGCTGGTGGATGTTAAGAGACCTTGTGCTCCTCCACCTTCCGTTTGAGGATGCCCCACAGATGTTCAATAGGGTTTAGGTTTGGAGACATGCTTGGCCAGTCCATCACCTTTACCCTCAGCTTCTTTAGCAAGGCAGTTGTTGTCTTGGAGGTGTGTTTGGGGTCGCTATCATGTTGGAATACTGCCCTGCGGCCCAGTCTCCGAAGGGAGGGGATCATGCTCTGCTTCAGTATGTCACAGTACATGTTGGCATTCAAGACAACCTCTGGATATGATGCTGAGCATGTGCATTCAACTTCTTTGGTCGACCATGGTGAGGCATGTTCTGAGTGAAACCTGTCCTGTTAAACTGCTGTATGGTCTTGGCCACCGTGCTGCAGCTCAGTTTCAGGGTCTTAGCAATCTTCTTATAGCCTAGGCCATCTTTATGTAGAGCAACTGTTCTTTCTTTCAGATCCTCAGAGAGTTATTTGCCATGAAGTGCCATGTTGAACTTCCAGTGACCAGTAAGAGAGAGTGAGAGCGATAACCAAGTTTACCACACCTGCTCCCCATTCACACCTGAGACCTTGTAACACTATAGAGTCACATGACACTGGGGAGGGAAAATGGCTAATTGGGCCCAATTTGGACATTTTCACTTAGGGGTGTACTCATTTTTGTTGCCAGCGGTTTAGACATTAATGGCTGTGTGTTGAGTTATTTTGAGGAGACAGCAAATTTACACTGTTATATAAGCTGTACACTCACTACGTCACATTGTAGCAAAGTGTTATCACATGAAAAGATATAATCAAATATTTACACAAATGTGAGGGGTGTACTCACTGCTTTGAGATACAGGTATATAGTGCTGTGAGCTTTACATACAGTGGGGATCGAAAGTTTGGGCACCCCAGTTAAAAATTTGTATTAATGTGCATAAAGAAGCCAAGGAAAGATGGAGAAATCTCCAAAAGGCATCAAATTACAGATTAGACATTCTTGTAATATGTCAACAAAAGTTAGATTTTATTTCCATCATTTACACTTTCAAAATAACAGAAAACAAAAAAATGGCGTCTGCAAAAGTTTGGGCACCCTGCACAATTTATAGCATGCACTGCCCCCTTTGCCAAGCGGAGACCTGCCAGTGTCATGGATTGTTCTCAATCATCGTCTGGGAAGACCAGGTGATGTCAATCTCAAAGGTTTTAAATGCCCAGACTCATCTGACCTTGCCCCAACAATCAGCACCATGGGTTCTTCTAAGCAGTTGTCTAGAAAACTGAAACTGAAAATAGTTGACACTCACAAAGCTGGAGAAGGCTATAAGAAGATAGCAAAGCGTTTTCAGATGTCAATATCCTCTGTTCGGAATGTAATTAAGAAATGGCAGTCATCGGGAACACTGGAAGTTAAAGCAAGATCTGGAAGACCAAGAAAAATATCAGACAGAACAGCTCGCAGGATTGTGAGAAAAACAATTCAAAACCCACATTTGACTGCACAATCCCTTCAGAAAGATCTGGCAGACACTGGAGTTGTGGTACACTATTCCACTATAAAGAGATACTTGTACAAATATGGTCTTCATGGAAGAGTCATCAGAAGAAAACCTCTTCTACGTCCTCACCACAAAAATCATCGTTTGATCTTTGCAAATGAACATATAGACAAGCCTGATGCATTTTGGAAACAAGTTCTGTGGACCGATGAGGTTAAAATTGAACTTTTTGGCCGGAATGAGCAAAGGTACGTTTGGAGAAGAAGGGGCACAGAATTTAATGAAAAGAACCTCTGTCCAACTGTTAAGCATGGGGTTGGATCAATCATGCTTTGGGGTTGTGTTGCAGCCAGTGGCACAGGAAACATCTCACGAGTAGAAGGAAAAATCGATTCAATAAAATTTCAGCAAATTTTGGATGGTAACTTGATGCCATCTGTGAAAAAGCTGAAGTTAAAGAGAGGATGGCTTCTACAAATGGATAATGATCCTAAACACACCTCGAAATCCACGGGGGATTACATCAAGAGGCGTAAACGGAAGGTTTTGCCATGGCCTTCACAATCTCCTGACCTCAACATAATTGAAAATCTATGGATAGACCTTAAAAGAGTCGTGCGTGACAGACAGCCCAGAAATCTCAAAGAACTGGAAGACTTTTGTAAGGAAGAATGGGCAAAGATACCTCAAACAAGAATTGAAAGACTCTTGGCTGGCTACAAAAAGCGTTTAGAAGCTGTGATACTTGCCAAAGGGGGCAGTACAAGATATTAACTCTGCAGGGGGCCCAAACTTTTGCAGACGCCATTTTTTTGTTTTCTGTTATTTTGAAAGTGTAAATGATGGAAATAAAATCTAACTTTTGTTGACATATTATAGGAATGTCTAATCTGTAATTTGATGCCTTTTGGAGATTTTTCCATCTTTCCTTGGCTTCTTTATGCACATTAATACAAATTTTTAGCTGGGGTGCCCAAACTTTCGATCCCCACTGTATATATGTGCCTGCGTGGGTTTCCTCCGTGTACTTTGCTTTTCTCCCACACTCCAAAGACATGCTGGTAGGTTAATTGGCTCCTGTCTAACATGGCCCTAGTATGTGTATATATGAATGTGAATTAGGGACCTTAGATTGTACACCCCTTGAGGATTAGGGATTGATGTGAATGTACAATATATATGTAAAGAGCTGCATTAATTGACGGCGCTATATAAGTACTTGTAATAAAAATAATAATAATAATAATAATAAAGTGACACTTAATCCTGTTTTAAAAAAATCTTTTCAATTACTATATATTCTTAAAGTGCTATTAAACTGTATTCAAATGGGCTTCCAGGTGGGTTATACCATAATGTGCTATTGTGCACCTCATATTAGCACATTATGGCATACGTACCTGTCAAATGAAGCCCTCCAGAGCTGGGCTGTCAGCACTCCAGCTGGTCCTTCTGTTGTCTCTCCTTACCCATTTCCCCATGATTCCATCTCTTCAGCCGCTTGAATGACTGGGCCATGACGATATCACTTCCCTGAATGCGCACGGGAGTCACATCACCACGGCACAGATCAGGTGCCGTAAATGTACTCTGAGCTGCGCATGTGTGGCTCAGTGTACATGACAGCTGACAGGCAGGGAGATGCGTGTATGACAGAAGTGACTGATAGGGTCTCTTCCATCATAAAAAACCTGCCTGTCAGCAACTTTTGAAAAAGAGAGTTTAATACAACTTTAACTCGATAAATATGGATTGTGTATGGGTTACTTTTTTATTTATTTATTTTATTTTATTTATTTCAGGTACTTATATAACGCCATCAATTTACGCAGCGCTTTACATATATATTATAAATTCACATCAGTCCCTAACCCTCAAGGGTTGTACAATCTAAAGTTCCTAACTTACATTCATGCATACTAGAGACAATTTAGACAGGATCCAATTCACCTACCACTTTTAGAGAATACTTTTGGAGAATAAGGAAATTGGTGTCAATTTAACTCAACAAAGGCCCTTCTATTGCTCTCAGCCTCCTCCAAATCCCCAAATTCCTTTGTTTTTGCTGCTGTGATCTGACTTCCTGATAGAGGGCGGCTACATTCGTTCTTCAAGGTCCCACTGTACTGTATGTAGGAATGTAGCCACCCTCTCTTGTTTGCACCTAAGATGGACTATGGCCTTTCAGATATGTAGTGTGCATGGGGCAGTGTATATGACCACAATCAAATATTAAATGCAAATCAAAGGGACTAATTATGCCTCCAACAGTGAACACAACAAACCATTAAAATACATATACAATTTTATTGGTACAAAATTCCATGTTAAAAAATGTTCAAAGAGCATTGATAAACAAAAAACATTACAATTTGATCAAAAGTACAATGAGGTCAATAAAAATAGACAACCCAACTGCAACTGAGATGACTCAGGACATCCTTTGTTACCTGAAATATGAGGGCAAAGCTCTTGGAAGGGTTTTATGAAATGGGCCAAGATTAAAGTGCACCTGTGCTTTGCCAATACAGGGAAACTGCGATAGGTAATGGCCAGCATATCCTGCTGTACGTTCTTCATTGCCCTGCTACTTCATTCAGCTTCAGGGAGCAAAGAAACACAGCTATGTGTAGCACCCTCCTAGGTAGCTAGGGGAAGCTAATTGATTGTTTTTTTAGTTAGAGGCTGAATTACAGCCTGGTGGAATAGTCAGAGGGGGTCAGATTTCAGTCAGGGCTCTGCAGACCAGCTCTCTGGAACTTCCCCTGATCTAGAGACTTGGAGAAAGCTCTAGAATTCAGTGGGCAGGGGTGAGGAGTTGCAGGTCTGCACTCTCAAGGGATCTTGACCAATACCCAAGCAGGAGGCTTGGCATGGGGTCAGTACAAACCTTAATAGAGAGCGAGCCAGCTCAACAGCAGGAGAGTTCAGGTGGAAAATGGACTGAGCAGGATGGTGTGTGGAGTCTGGGAGGGGGTCCAGGAGAGGGGCCTACCTGCAAGCAGAGGAGCTGGAAGTGAGGATCTCTCAGCCTCACTGTTCCCTGAGAGAGGACAGCCTGGGAAGCAAGGAAGGACCAGCACAACGTAAGGCCTGAAGGCACTCACCAACCCACTGCTTGCAGGAGAGTGGCAGCTTCTGGGATCTCTGCACCATGGATTCCCTCAGGCAGCTGGGTCAAGAGGAGATTTCATCTGGAGTCTGCGGAGGTATTCAAGGAGAGGCTGGCTATCTCTCCAAGAAGAGAATAGAAAACCCTTCTGACTGCTTGTACATACACTATATTGCCAAATGTATTGGGACACCCATCCAAATCATTGGATTCTGGTGTTCCAATCACCCCCATGGCCAGAGGTGTATAACATCAAGCACCTAGGCATGCAGACTGCTTCTACAAACATTTGTGAAAGAATAGGTCACTCTCAGGAGCTCAGTGAATTCAAGTGTGGCCGAGCAGCTGCATCCAAGCCTTACATCACCAAACGCAATGCAAAGCATTGAATGCAGTTGTTTAAAGCACACCGCCACTGGACTAGGTGCCAGGAGAATGGTACTTGCCTGACTGCATTGTGCCAAGTGTAAAGTTTGGTGGAGGGGGATAATGGTGTGGGGTTGCTTTTCAGGGGTTGGACTTGGCCCCATAGTTCCAGTGAACTCTTAAGGCGTCGGCATACCAAGACATTTTGGACAATTTCATGCTCCCAACTTTGTGGGAACAGTTTAGGGATGGCCCCTTCCTGTTCCAACATGACTGTGTATCAGTATACAAAGAAATGTCCATAAATACATGAATGAGCGAGTTTGGGGTGGAGGAACTTGACTGGCCTGCACTCAAGCCAATAGAACACCTTTGGGATGAATTAGAGCAGAGACTGCGAGCCAGGCCTTCACATCCGACATCAGTGCCTGACCTTATAAATGGTAATGGTAACTACCCCCTTAGGAGTTGCTAGAGATTTGGGTCCCTCTATAGTCCTGCATAGCCAGGCAACACGTATTTCCTTTCAGGCTTTCACTCAAGAAATAATAAACAGTCCTTGAACTTGTTTTTTTTTGGATTGCATTAGGGGATGATAACTTGGATGAGGATGAGGGATACATGGGATGCCCAAGGAACTGTAAAACTGAGGACAACATCCTGGAACTACACTAAAAAGTATTGGGAAGCCTGCCTTTACACGCACATGAACTCCCCCCCCCCCCACTTATGTTTGTCTATTTTTACTGAAGAGAAGCAGGTCTTGCTTATCACAACCCCTATCTTGTATCTGGAACATTTATCTATTGGTACATACACTATATTTTCAAAAGTATTGGGAAGTCTGCCTTTACACACACATGAACTTTAATGGCATCCCAGTCTTAGTCCGTAGGGTTCAAAATTGTGTTGGTCCACCCTTTGCAGCTATAAAAGCTTCAACTCTTCTGGGAAGGCTGTCCACAAGGTTTAGGAGTGTGTCTATGGGAATGTTTGACCTTTCTTCCAGAAGTGCATTTATGAGGCCAGGCACTGATGTCAGATGAGAAGACCTGGCTCACAGTCTCCACTCTAATTGATTCCAAAGGTGTTCTCCCGGGTTGAGGTCAGGACTGTGTGCAGGCCAGTCAAGTTCCTTCATCCCAAACTCACTCATCCATGTCTTTATGGACCTTGCTTTGTGCACTGGTGCGCAGTCATGTTGGAACAGAAAGGGGCCATCCCCAAACTGTTCCCACAAAGTTGGGAGCATGAAACTTATTGCCATAATAAAGTACAAATGATTTTACTAATATGTGTTTAGAGTTTCTGTGCCTTTAAAGTCCATTTGCATCCTTTTTTTCCCCTTTTTTCTTTCTCCCTAATTTTGACGGGAGCATGAAATTGTCTAAAATGTCTTGGTATGCTGACACTTTAAGAGTTCCCTTCACTGGAACTAAAGGGTGGAGCCCAACCCCTGAAAAACAACCCCACACCATAATCCCCCCTCCACCAAACTTTACACTTGGCACAATGCAGTCAGGCAAGTACCGTTCTCCTGGCAACCGCCAAAACCAGACACGTCCATTGGATTGCCAGACAGAGAAGAGTGATTGTCATTTCAGAGAAAATGTCTCCACTGTTCTAGAATCCAGTGGCGGCGTGCCTTACACCACTGCATCTGACGCTTTCCATTGCACTTGGTAAGGCTTTGCTGCACCTGCTCGGCCATGGAAACCCATTCCATGAAGCTCTCTACACACTGTTGTTGTGCTAATCTGAAGGCCACATAAAGTTTGGAGGTCTTTAGCTATTGACTCTGTTGGCAACTTCTGCACACTGTGCGCTTCAGCATGCGCTGACCCCGCTCTGTCATTTTAGGTAGCCTACCACGTCAATGCTGAGTTGCTGTTGTTTCCAATAAGTCCATCCGTGTAATATTTAGTAGCAAGGTAATGTCACGGATGGACTTATTGCACAGGTGACAACCTATCACAGTACCACGCTTGAATTCACTGAGCTCCTGAGAGTGACCCATTCTTTCACAAATGTTTGTAGAAGCAGTCTGCATGCCTAGGCCTTTGATTATATACACCTGTGGCCATGGAGGTGATTGGAACACCTGAATCCAATGATTTGGAGGGCTGGCCCAATACTTTTGGCAATATAGTGCATCTTGTCTGACTTTGGACACTTGCCATATGCTCCTTTGTCCAGTTACCCCTCATCTGTAACAGAACTGTATGTTTGCTTCTTATCTTTGTTGGAAACTGTAGAAACTCATAAAATTCTAATGAATACTTTGCAATAAATACTTTGTAAAACAAAAATAATATGACTGTGCCGAGGGCATGCTAGTGTCTTGGTACCTGTATTAGCTCCATATGCCCTTCTACTCCAACCATTAAAGTATAACTAAAGGCAGAACAGTTTTTTTTAGATTTGGCTAGAGCGGTGAGAGTCAGAACCACTGTCAGGGAGAACATTACATGCTGAATCCAAACCCCACTGAAGTCAATGGGAGTCGAATGTTAAAAAACAGTAAGGGAAATTTTCTAGGCTAATAGGCAAGGGGATTGTAAAAAAAAAAAAAGGGTATGGGGGCTGGGCACTGCCCTGGGGGACATGTACCAAAGCAAAAAATTATTTTAAAACACTTTCCGTGCAGCAAAGAACAGCAATTTTAATAATGCAATAAGGGCAAAATTCCTTTAACCACTTGCCTACCAGGTACTTATACCCCCTTCCTTACCAGGCCAATTTTCAGCTTTCAGCGCTGCCGCACTTTGATTGACAATTGCGCGGTCATGCAACATTGTACCCATATGAAATTTTGATCATTTTTTTTCTCACAAATAGAGCTTTCTTTTGGTGGTATTTAATCGCCACTGGGCGCTTTACTTTTTGCGCTATAAATTAAAAAAAGTGCAAAAAATTTGAAAAAAAAAAAAGTTTATTTGTTTCTTTTATAAAATTTTTCAAACAGGTATTTTTTCTCCTTCACTGATTTGCGTTGATGAGGCGGCACTGATGGGCACTGATAGGCGGCACTGATAGGCAGCACTAAAGGGCACTGATAGGAAGTACTAATGAGGTGGCACGGATAGGCGGCACTGATAGACAGCACTAATTAGGGGTCACGGATAGGCGGCACTGATATGCAGCACTGATAGGCGGCACTGATAGGTGACACTGATGATGGGTACTGATAGACGGCACTGACTGGCATCACTTCTGGGCACTGACTGGCGGCACTGACTGGCACAACCCCTGGGCACTGACTGGTGGCACTGACTGGCAGCACTGCTGGGCTGCACTGGTGGGTGGCACTGGTGGGCAGCACTGGTGGGTGGGCACAGGTGGGTGGCACTGGTGGGCACAGGTGGGTGGCACTGGTGGGTGGGCACAGGTGGGTGGCACTGCTGGGCACATGAAGGTGGCACTTCTGGGCACAGGTAGGTGGCACTGCAGAGTGGCACAGGTGGGGGCACTGCTGGGCACAGGTGGGGGCACTGCTGGGAACGGGTGGGCGGGGCTAGTGGGCGCACTGCTGGGCGGAACTTGCGGGTGTCACTGCTGGGCACCGATCATCAGGGCACTGATCATCAGTGCCCTGATGATCGGTGCCGATCCCCGCTCTGACAACTGCCGGTTCTCGGCAGTACTTTCCTCACGATCTGACAGCGTGAGGAAAGTGCAGCCAAGAACCGGCACTTGCATTTCCCTGTGATCAGCGTGTCATTGGACACCGCTGATCACGTGGTAAAAGGCCGGTGGGATCGGCCTTTCACCACATCACGTGATCAGCTGTGTCCGTAGGACACAGCGATCACGGAGATCGCCGGGTGCGCGCCCCCTGGGGCGCGCAGGAGAGCGCGTTCTGGGAGGACGTCATATGACGTCCACTCAGAACTGGCCGGCCGCGGTGAAGCCGTCATTCGGCTATGCGCGGTCGGCAAGAAGTTAACCACTTCCCATCCGGCCCATATACATAAACGGCTGGACGGAAGCAGTGCAGGAGTGGGTGGCCATTTATAAACGTCCTCCCGCATTCCCTGCCTGTGCACGCTCCCTGGAAGCACGCAGCACCACGATCCGGTGCCCGCTGTGTCCAGGATCTCTGTGTGTGGTACCAATCATGTGATCACTGACTGGCCAATCAGTGATCACATGAATAGTAGTACACAAGATGTCACTTCTGACATCATTGCTTACTACTAGCGAAATCTGTGAATGATCACAGAGGTCACATGGTACAAGGCTATTCACAACAGCCTTGTACCATGTGACAAGCTGTGACCAATCACAGCGCTCACAGTATTTCTCAATGGCTGCAAGAATGCAGCCAGAAAGAAGGAGAAATTATTGCTTTTACAGCCTTTATGGGTGTAAAAGCAATTAGTGAAAAAAAAAAAAATCTTCATCACCCCCACAAGTAGTACAGTGTCACTATGGTGACACTGTACTGCTAGGGTGACAGTATGTTAAAAAAAACAAATAATAATATTAAAAAATAAAATTAAAATGTAAAAAAATTTTTTCTAAATTATAATTTTTGGTTATAAACTATTTTGGGTTGTTTTTTTTACTAAAAAGATAGCTGAATACATTTTGGCCAAGATTTATGAAGAAAGGTTATTTATTTGCAAAATCGTATAAGAAAAACACTTTTTTTTTCAAAATGTTTGGACTTTTTCATTTATATAGCAAAAAAATAAAAATCCCAGTGGTGAATAAATACCATCAAAACAAATTTGTATCTGCCTCAAAAAAATGCTAACAAATTCATATAAGTACAGTGTTGCATGACCGCGCAATTGTCATTCAAAGTGTGATAGCACTGAAAGCTGAAAATTGGCCTGGACTGGAAGGGGGTAAAAATGTCCTGACTTGAAGTGGTTAAACAGAATGCTTGGGGGATGCCCTTAACCTGCCTGTAAAGGGAGACATCTGTATAATGTATACAACCTGCTACAGCAAAATTGATATTTACAAAGGAAAATAATGCCTGTTTAAACTGCTGGCAAATAACAGCTTGGAATGGGGATTCACTTCATTTATAGATGGCATAAAGTAGATGTCAATGGAGACCCCCACAAACCTGCATGGGGTCCCCTGTAAATAAAGTTTATCAAACCCAGGGGCGGACTGACCATTTGGAAACTCGGGCACCGCCCGAGGGCCCGGGGTCAGTAGGGGGCCCCATGAGATGCCCCTGGTACCTTTTTCATAGACTTTTTTGAGTTTGGGCAAGGACACAGGGGCCCATGATCCCCTATTGCCCGGGGGCCCCATGAGTTGTCAGTCCACCCCTGACCAAACCCTTTTATAATCTTTTTGCTTTCTGTTCCTGTTCAGGGACTTGGTCACTGGCGTAAATGCTTGAACATATTAGAACTGTGCCTGCACATCTGGCGGTCTTCTAATGTCTATGGCGGTCTTGTAAAGTTTACCTAAACAACCACAAACAGGGAGAGGAGATACACAGTTGGATAAATGACAGTAATTCTCGGGATTAGTTTTAGAAAGGACATATGGGGGAGGATTGCAACAGTCAATCGTTACTTTTTTATGGTGTTCTTTTTAGAAGCTGCATGATATATAGACATCCTATGCCAAAACTGAACTACAAGATTAACACCTCACTGCATTCTGGTTTATCACTGATACATTGCTTAACACACTAATGAGGGAATATGGAAAACAGTAAAAGATTCCCTATAAATGAAAAGGCATTTTTTTCTTCAGTGTTGATCTTCAGCCAGCTTGTCACTGGCTCGTTTAACCATTCTTCTTTTCAGTTTGTCCATCATAAACACCTACAGTACAGTTCATCATTTCATAAGGGCTCATGTGTGCTAATCTCATATATTTCGAACAATGAACATCAATGCTCCCTTTGAACTGGTAAATAAATCATTGTAAGTGTTTTCTTTTATATCTGTTTTGTAAATGCAAAAAAATACCTGTTGATCCTACCAGAAGTATAGTGAGGTAACTTCTTGTGCTCTCAGTCTGTTCTTATCAGTTGGTACTGTTCCCAACTATCTGTGGATTATAAAACACCTTCCCCCATGTCATGGAGAGGAGGAGAGAGGGAGGTGTTTAGTAGTTCTGTCTTAAGGTGACAACGTTGCTTCTCCATAGAGACAGTACACTAAGTGTTGTTGCCTTGGGACTGGAAGTGTGTTACAGGAAAGATCACCAAGTGAAAATAAAGGAAAAAAAATGAAAAAAGCACATTTTTGTATCTCTGCTTTTTCACAGGTAAATGCTGCTGTCTCATCGCCACCTTGAACTGTCTCACTGCTGTGCACTTTCTGCAGAACTCAGGATAATTAGTCTATATCTTGTTGTCTGTGGTGATTGATTCTCACCTCCTTTTTGCCTCTCTGTGATCAGAGAATCAATCATCCTTTATGACTTTGGCCCTTGTTTGTGGCTGGTCTGGCTTTGACCAATCTCCCCCCAAACCCCCAAATCCCCCCCCCCCCCCCCGCTTTCATGTGTTCCTTATCAGTTCCTAATTGGGGTGAAGGTTTCCTCATTTGATCATCTCCCTATAAATTTAAACCAGCAAGTACGGTCACAGATGAGCATTGTCCTGTGCGAGTGCATTTTCTGCTGGAGTGTGAAACAGCAGTTGAACACAGCAACGCATTTTCTGCTGGAGTGTGAAACAGCAGTTGAACACAGCAGTTTAATTAAAGCAAGAAGATACAAAAAAATAACTCTATTACACTCTGGAAAGACTGCAAGCAAACACCCTGGGAAACATCTCCTACAAGTCTGATTCCAACTCCATCTACCTTTTCATATGCCCCCTCTACTCCTCCTTTTCAGATTACTATCCTCAGTTCTCAAAATCTCATTTCTTTACCCCTCTGCTCCACCCCAAAGCTTATACATATCACCCTCACGTCTACCATCTCCCTACTACTGCTCTCATCACGTCCTGCTAATACTTTACTCACCTGCTGACCCAAACACCAGGACAGGAAGACATGTGCACTCATATACATCCCACTCCCTACTGAATTTCCTCACCCTCCTTATTCTCCTAACCTCTGGGGATATCTCCTCGAACCCTAGTTCTCCAGTATCTCACCCCCACACCAGGCACCCTCCTTCCTCCAGGAATAGCCGAAATCCACTCAATTTAATCTCTATCCCCGTGCTCCTAAAAACCACTCTCCCTTTTTCATGTGCACTCTGGAATGCCCGCTCTGTCTGTAATAAGCTCATCTCTGCCCATGACCTACTAGCAATTACAGAAACCTGGCTTCAAGCATCAGATTCTGCATCTCCTGCAGCACATTGCTATGGAAGCCTCCATTGGACTCAGTCACCCAGACCCAGTGGTCCGAAAGGAGGTGGAGTTGGTTTGCTTCTATCCCCACTGAACACATTTCAAGTCCTCCCTACACCTCCCTCTCTATTTATTTATTTATTTCAGGTACTTATATAGTGCTGTCAATTTTACGCAGCGCTTTACATATATATTGTACATTCACATCAGTCCCTAACCCTCAAGGGGTGTACAATCTAAGGTCCCTAACTCACATTCATACATACACATACTATGGACAATTTTAGGATCCAATTAACCTACCAGCTTGTCTTTGGAGTGTGGGAGGAAACTGGAGTACCGGAGGAAACCCACGCAGGCACAGGGAGAACATGCAAACTCCAGGCAGGTTGGTGGTTGGGATTCGAACCAATGACCCTAGTGTTGCCAGGTGGAAGTGCTAACCACTAAGCCACTGTGCCGCCCTCTCTATTCTTCTCTTCTTTCGAGACTCACTGCATTTGGCTGTCTTCTCCCATTTCTCTGAGGATTGCAGTGATCTAACGTCCTCCTGGACCTGTGTTGCACTTTCTTGATGACTACTCTGCCTGGCTACCCTACTTTCTCTCCTCTGAAATACCCACTGTCATTCTTGGAGATTTTAATATCCCCATTAATGTGAAAAACCCGGCTACATCCCAACTCTTCTACCTAACCTCATCTTTTGCATTAGCACAGTGTATACAGTCCTCCACTCACTCTGATGGGAATACATTAGACCTTGTTTTCTCCCATCTTTGCACTTCCTACAATCTCACAAATACCTTCTTTCCTCTCTCTGATCACAATCTCATCACCTTCACAGTGTCCTCGTCTTCACACACCTATCCCTCCAAGCAGCAAACAATTACCCGCAGAAACCTTCACAACTTTAACCCTTCTTTTTTCTACTCTGCAACTGACCACCTCTATGACAGAATCTCTCCCCTGTCCTGCCCTGACCTGGTCACTTCTGCCTACAACAGTTCAATTTCATCCACACTAAACTCACTTGCTCCTCTAACTACACAAAGTACTAGACCCCCACCATTACAACCTTGGCAGACTGACGAAATCTCAAGAGACATTGTCATGCACTGGAGCGATTGTGGTGTAAAATCAAATCCCAACAAGCATTCACCCTATATAAATCTGCTTTCTTAAAATACAATTCCTCCCTCCATGATGCCAAACAAGCCTACTTTGTCACTTTTATTAATACCTTGTCATCCAGTCCTCGTCGTCTCTTCTCTACTTTTAACTCTCTACTTTCTCCACCTCCACCCAGTAACTCACTCACTGCTTTACGAGATTGCTAATCATTTCAAAAACAAGATTGATGCAATTCGTAGGGGCATCTCCACTACACAGACATCTATCCCACTTAGCATACCTTATACTAAACCTCCTTCAGCACTCCTCTTTTGACCTTGCTACAACTGAAGAGGTCACAAAAGCTTTCTCAGAAACAGTGGGGACTGGGGGGTGTGGGCCGCACCGGGTGACACCATCACAGGGGGTGCAGGAGCAGGATGCCAGCACAGTGACAGCTGCCCCTGCCCCGGTGTAGTGGTAAAATGAGTATCCCCTTAACCAACTGCGCATGTGCCGGTTTCATGCCGAAAAAACGATCGTCGGCTCTGTGCTAAAGTCGGATATCGGCTTGACCTGAAACCGGCACATGCTCAGTTGCTTCAGGGGATACATATCTTCAAGGGATACTCATTTTACCGCTACACCGTCACCGCTCCTTCCTCTCTGGAGGGGTGACACCATGTGTTAACGCACTGGGTGACATCAACCCTAGGGACGCCTCTGCTCAGAACCCCATCTCACCCCCTGCTCCTTGGATCCTGTTCCCTCACAACTACTATGGTCACCCTCTTCTTATATCCTTTGCTCCCTTACTCACATCTTCAATTTCTCCCTCTCTACAGGCACCTTCTCCTCCACTCTAAAGCATGCACAGATCACTCCCATACTTAAAAAGCCCTTGCTGGACCCCACTAACCTGAACAACGTAAGATCCATCTCCCTGCTTCCGTTTACCTCTAAACTCTTAGAATGCTTAGTGTTCAATCGCCTGAGCTCCCACCTCATTGACAACAACCTTCTTGACCCTTTACAGTCTGACTTTCGCTCACAACACTCCACTGAAACTGCCCTACTAAAACTCACTAATGATTTACTAACTGATAAAACCAATGGCCACTACTCCATACTCTTACTACTCACCTCTCTGCGTCTTTTGATACTGTTGACTATCCCCTGCTCAAAAAAAAAAACTCCATTCTGTAGGTCTCCAAGACTCTGCTCTCTCCTGGTTCTCCTCTTACCTATCATAGAGCTCCTTTAGTGTTACCTATAACTCTCTCCTCCGCTCCACTTCCTCTTTCTGTAAGGGACCCTCAAGGTTCTGTCCTTGGACCCCTTCTCTTCTCCATCTATACCTCCTATCTTGGTCACTTGATAAACCTCCATGGCTTTAAGTATTATCTCCATGCTGATCACTCACAAAACTATCTTTCTCACCCCTTCAGTCTCCTAGCGTATTACTAACCTACTAAGTGACATATCAGCAAGGATGTCACTCCACTTCCTCAAACTCAATCTTTTTAAAACTGAGCTCATACTATTCCCTCCAGCCCGTGCCCCCTCCCCTGACTTCCCCATCAAGATCAATATTACAACCATCAGTCCCTCCCCTCATGCCAGGGTACTAGGTGTAATCCTGGACTCCCATCTGTCCTTTCAGCCCCAAATCCAATCGTTGTCCAAATCTTGTAGACTTCACCTCCGCAACATCTCCAAGATACGCCCGTTCTTAATCTCTGAAACTCCTAAGCAACTTATTCACTCCCTTGTTATCTCTCGCCTTGACTATTGTAACTCCCTCCTCATTGGTCTACCTAATCGCAGGCTATCCCCTCTTCAGTCTATCATGAATGCTGCTGCCAGACTCATCCACCTTACTAACCGTTCTGTATCTGCCTTCCCTCTCTGCCAATCCCTCCACTGGCTTCCCGTTGCCCAACAAATAAAATTCAAACCATTAACAATAACATTTAAAGCCATTTATAACTCTGCCCCAAATTACGTCACCAATCTTATCTCCAAATATCACCCAAACCATCCTTTCCTCTCCTCCCACAACCTTCTGCTCTGTAGCTCCCTTGTCTCCTCCGCCCATGCTCATCTCCAGGACTTCTCCAGAGCCTCCCCCGTCCTCTGGAACTCTCTACCCCAATCTATCCAACTATTGCCTACTCTGCCCACTTTTAGGCGATCTTTGAAAACCTATCTCTTCAGGGAAGCCTATCCTGCCTTCAGCTAATAACTGAATCTTCGATTTCTCTTATCAGTTCATGCCCCACAGTTATTATCTTTCGTACCACCAGCTCCTCCCTCGTAGATTGTAAGCTCCAAAGAGCAGGGCCCTCCTAACCCTCTTGCATTGAACTGTATCATTGTTGTATTGTCAAGCACTGAGCAAACTGTTAGCGCTATATAAATCCTGGATAATAATAATAATTTTAGATATACCATAAAACCCAATTCCAGCTTGAGCCAAAAAAAAAAAAGATTACCTAGAAATTTTGAAAAGAAAAAAAAAAGATGGTACCCACTGACCTTACTGAGTGTAAACCATGTTTTATTGTAGTGTGTATATATATATATATATATATATATATATATATATATATATTGTAGTGTATTTGTACAGCGCTTTACAATATAAAGGGAGACAGTACAGTTACAAAACAATAAACAATGCAAGAGGGTTAGAAGGGTCATACTCATGAGAGCTTACAATCTAATTGGGTGAGAACAAAGGCTTTCTATTTTTTCAGTTAAAAAACTACATTAAAAAACCCTGTTGGTGCTATACAGTACTTACTTTATGTCCGCTGCTGTTCACCACAGACTCACCCGTTGATCCAGTGATGCTTCTCTTCTGCTTTGAATGATGCGCAGAGTGTCTGCCTACAGTGTACAGAGGACCCTTGATGCTGGACTGTGGCTTTCGCATGTATTTGAAAACGTGCGCAAACAAAACCAAAGAAATGACGGGAAGGTGAGTATATTACAGTGGAGGAATTTAAATTGTAGTTAAAGTCAAACACTTTTTCTTTTGTTTTGGGTAAAGCATGGAAGGGTTAGACCTTCTCTCATGTATTTTTGCTGTCTGTCCCCACTGGGGACATTTACTCCTTCTATTTGTTCTGTTGACCATTGTCAATGGGACTAACAGTAAGGGATCAAAAAAAAATGTGGGTTTTCGCCAGAACAGAAATAGAGGTGAAATGCTACCCGTTTCAATGACAGTTGTCTAAGATCCCAGTTGCACTGGATGCGACTAGACATGCAGTTTGCATGCCACGTGACTTGCAAATCGCATGCCAAGTCGTACCCTATTGTCCGCAATTACAGCGGTCATTTCTAAAGTAGTACATGCACTACTTTTGGTGCGGTTTGCATAGACATCTGTGTCAGATGTCTTGCAAATCGCACATGAAATCGGCATGTCCCCCAACTTTCAAAGTCGGACTTGATGTGACTGAGGTGTAAGAGAGGATCTTCCTCATTTTGGAGAGTTTAATCTAGCATGCTGTTTTGTCTACAGGACAGGAAGTTCAGGAAAATCTCCCCAATGGGACACGGGTGGCAAACGAAAAAAAAAAAAAAAAAAAAAAAAAAGGTGTTTTAACGGTTTCCCACTCTATCCAAATTAAAAAAAAAAGTTTGGGATTTAGATATACTTTAAGTGTACCTGTAGCTTTTGAAAACAGGTATACTTTAATCACAATGTACTGAGGACGGGTGGCCACTGTAGGCAAAGTGGTGTACTGGTATGTCTTTGCCTACTTCTGGGTTTCAGGCCCGCTGGCCCCTCACCAACACAAGCTGTGATTGTACACAGTGGGAGCCTGTCAGCAAGTACTGCCAATGATTCATGGCCAGGACTTGCTGATCAGCTGTGTACAATCACAGCCCAGAGCTCTGTGTTGGTAAACAACAGAGCTCTGTACAGAGGGAGCGATCTGTCAGTTTCTGAGAGACTTAGAAATCGTTTATTAAAAGCAACACACATTACACATAGTTAGGCACACATTTCACCCCTTGATTGCCCTGGATGTTAACCCCTTCCCAGCCAGTGTCATTAGTACAGTGACAGTGTATAGTATTATCACAGATCACTGAATTAATGTCACTGGTGATGTTAGTGACAGTTAGTCAGTGGAAGTTAGTGTTAGATTACCTGCCACACTCCCGCAGTCCCATTATAAGTCGCTGATCATCGCCATAAGTAGCATTAAAAAAAATTCAAGTATATATACCATTCTTTGTAGGTGCTATAACTTTCACACAAACCAATCTACACTTATTGGGATTTTTTTTTTTAAATCAAAGACATGCAGCAGAGTACATTTTGGGCTAAATTTGATTTTTTTTTATTGGATATGTTTTATAGCAGAAAGTAAATAATATTATGTTTTTAAAAATGTTTTTCGTTTATATGGCAAAAAAACCCTACAAATTTCGTTTAGGTACAGTGTTGCATGACCGCACAATTACCAGTTAAAGTAGTGCAGTGCGATATAGCAAAAAAATGGCCTTGTCATTGCAGGCTATTGCAACCTGATAATCAAGGCAAGGGCGATTTATGAAAATGTGTCAGAAATTAAATTCGGGCACCATAGGAACTAATCAAAAATTTTGTTTAACTTTCAGCCCTGCAATGTAGGAGTTACAGTGGGGCAAAAAAGTATTTAGTCGGCCACCAATTGTGAAAGTTCTCCCACTTAAAAAGATGAGAGAGGCCTGTAATTGGCATCATAGGTAGACCTCAACTATGAGAGACAAAATGAGAAAAAAAATCCAGACAATCACATTGGCTGATTTGGAAAGAATTTATTTGCAAATTATGGTGGAAAATAACTATTTGGTCAATTTCAAAAGTTAATCTCAATACTTTGTTATATATCCTTTGTTGGCAATGACAGAGGTCAAATGTTTCCTGTAAGTCTTCACAAGGTTGGCACACACTGTTGCTGGTATGTTGGCCCATTCCTCCATGCAGATCTCCTCTAGAGCAGTGATGTTTTGGGCCTGTCGCTGGGCAACACAGACTTTCAACTCCCTCCAAAGGTTTTCTATGGGGTTGAGATCTGAAGACTGGCTAGGCCACTCCAGGACCTTGAAATACTTCTTACGAAGCCACTCCTTCGTTGGTGGTATGTTTGGGATCATTGTCATGTTGGAAGACCCAGCCACGTTTCATCTTCAATGCCCTTACTGATGGAAGGAGGTTTGCACTCAAAATCTCACGATACATGGCCCTATTCATTCTGTCCTGTACATGGATCAGTCGTCCTGGTCCCTTTGCGGAGAAACAGCCCCAAAGCATGATGTTGCCACCCCCATGCTTCACAGTAGGTATGGTGTTCTTTGGATGCAACTCAGCATTCTCTCTCCTCCAAACACGACGAGTTGTGTTTCTACCAAACAGTTCTATTTTGGTTTTATCTTACCATATGACATTCTCCCAATCCTCTTCTGGATCATCCAAATGCTCTCTAGTAAACTTCAGATGGGCCCGGACATGTACTGGCTTAAGCAGGGGGACACGTCTGGCACTGCAGGATCTGAGTCCCTGGCAGCGCAGTGTGTTACTGATGGTAGCCTTTGTTACGTTGGTCCCAGCTCTCTGCAGGTCATTCACTAGGTCCCCCCGTGTGGTCCTGGGATTTTTGCTCACCTGTGAGATCTTGCGTGGAGCCCCAGATTGAGGGAGATTATCAGTGTTCTTGTATGTCTTCCATTTTCTAATTATTGCTCCCACAGTTGATTTGTTCACACCAAGCTGCTTGCCTATTGCAGATTCAGTCTTCCCAGCCTGGTGCAGGTCTACAATTTTGTTTCTGGTGTCCTTCGACAGCTCTTTGGTCTTCACCATAGTGCAGTTTGGAGTGTGACTGTTTTAGGTTGTGGACAGGTGTCTTTTATACTGATAACAAGTTCAAACAGGTGCCATTGATACAGGTAATGAGTGCAGGACAGAGGAGCCTCTTAAAGAAGAAGGTACAGGTCTGTGAGAGCCAGAAATCATCCTTGTTTGTAGGTGACCAAATACTTATTTTCCACCATAATTTGCAAATAAATTCTTTTCAAATCAGCCAATGTGATTGTCTGGATTTTTTTTCTCCTTTTGTCTCTCATAGTTGAGGTCTACCTATGATGCCAATTACAGGCCTCTCTCATCTTTTTAAGTGGGAGAACTTGCACAATTGGTGGCTGACTAAATACTTTTTTGCCCCACTGTACCTTTGAAGCTGATTTTGGGTTTGGGCTAACTTTTGCTGCGGACATCAAAACCATGTCTTAGTGTGCTTTTAATGTCTAGGCCCCAATGATGGTTCAATCTAGAACTATGAATCTTGGTGTAGAACTTTATGAGGAATTTAATAAGCAGGACATAGTTGTATTTTGAACTGGACATTTGTAAACTGTTAGATTAAAAAGACCAAGCTTTTGGAAATGGGAAAATGTAACATGAAGTAAGGTAGCTGCTTTAGCAAGGCAGAATGAACTCAATTGCAATATCGGGAATACGATGAGCAGGAAGGAAGTCTGAGCTCACACTAAATAAAGCTTACAAGTAAAAGTTCTGTCCATGCAGCCATGGAAAGGGAAGTTAGGAATGTATTTGGCTGCAAACAGAGAGAGAGGGGGAGAGAGAGAGAGAGAGAGAGAGAATATTAGGAAAGGGAAATATATTTTACAATTCTACTGCTCTTTGCATTAAGGCATTTTTGCAGTTTGCTATAATATAACTTTTACTTGAAGATTGGAGGTCGAAGTAAAGGTTTAGTTCTCCTTTCCAAAAAAAATGCCTATTCGGGTAAGGGGCTCCAGTAGAGAAAACCTACTGTGTAGGCTAATATATTCCTCCCGAAGCTGGCCAAAAAAACAAAACTCACAGAGATAGTGCAATCTTGTCCTGCCTTGTTGCTAAGACGTTGCTAAGATGATCCTAGCCATTACCTTTCACTCTTACTATCACAGGAGCAAACTCTCAAGTCTAATCTCTGCACAAGATTTTTTTTCTCTAGTAATGATTGGTAAACAGGAGCCATGTGATCTAGAGTGCCTAGGCAGGAAGCACAAAAAGACAATTTTTCATTCATGGCAAGAAAGGGATACTTTAAACTCAAAATAATAATGCAGTTTTTCAATACTGATATTACCCCTAATAAGTCTCCTGAACTTTTAACACAAAACTTCCATGTTCCCCAAAAAATAAACAGTATACAGTACGTGCCTTAGATGCTGTATTTTTCTGCCAGGGCACATGAGGTCAAGTCCTTCTACTTTTTGTCTATCACTATCAGCGGGAAGTCTTTACATAGAATGGCGCTCATGTACTAATACAGTATGTGAGCTTGTTCTGTATAGCAATACTTTAAGGACTAGTTCACACTAGATGCAGTCCAGTGTGTTTTTTTCAAAATGCATCAAAAATGCATGCACAGTGTTTTCCATGTATTCCAATGGCCCTAGTTCACACTAGTGCAGCCAGTTCCAGTCAGTTTCTGGTGCAGAAAATAAAGAAGAACATGCTGCAGTTTTTCTGCATAGAACTGTACTGGAACATAACAAACTGCATTAATATTGCACCGGAATGGAGTGTGGTGTGAACTGTAAGCAAAAACGTATCAGGAATCCATTTTTGCGGTGTGAACTGGCCCTAAGTCAAGGCTGGCATGATGGCTGGCTCAATGATTAGGGGAATAAACGTCAACGCAGGGCTGGACTTAAAGGAAAATAGGTTGAATGATGGTCGGCATCATTCAACCTGAAAAAGTGAACAGCACTGGACCATGGAAAGGTGATTTTGAGGGGTACAGCTCTGGAGAAGAGGTGAGTATTGCAGCAAATGCTTAATTTTTTTTGAACAATGTGTTTATTAATTCTAAGAAAAATTCTGAAGCTGGGCTTTAAGGCTATATCAATTATTGGCCATTTGGGTTCTGTCTGAATGTGTTCTGTTTACTGCAACAGAAGTGCTCATGACAAAATACTGATCTTTTCTCACAGCTTAACCAATACATTAGCCATTTATCATTGACAGCGGAGAAACTAGCCATACTGGTAACAGTTGGATTGTCCAGGTTCCTAAGTGTGCAATTGGTGGGTCATGATATCCAGCACATTTTGCAATACATTTTCTTTCATCATCAGAGAGCTCACTAACAACATGATCACGAAAAACTGCAAATAAAATACTTACCTACTTCCATTCTGTCGCTTCCTCTCGATCCGGATGAACAAAGCTAATGGAAGCGCTGAGATATGTAAGTTGCCAGTAAGGGAGCGACATCTTGCTAATCCAGCCAAAGAGGAAGGGACATGGGGTAGTAGGTGAGTATTTTACCTTCCTGTTTAGCTTAGCATAGAGATTCTGTTGCTGGCAAGTTCCCACCAGCAGCAACATTCCTAATGTGACATTGCCCTTACTCCTGCACAGAGCAGCTCCTAAGTAATGAGAGTGCTTTCCTTTGGGGCCAGGTAGTTCTCTGCTTAGGGAGAACATGAATAATACTCATCGTCATTTAACCTAAAAAGTGGCAACAGCAGGATGGAGCAGAGCCCTTTTGGGGGGCAGTACTGGAGAGGAGGTCAGTATTGCAACAAAAGCTGCATTTTTGTTTTAATTTTAATAACTGCCAGGTTACCTTTTTTCCTTCTTTTTATCTGGAGTTGGGCTTTGAAGGATCAATCCAGTCAGAATTCAGATTTGCAGCTTTTTGTTAATGATAGATTTATATACCTGCTGTGCTTCCCTGGTCTATATAACTGTTATGTTCATTACAAATGGCTCCTGCTCCACTCAGGTCTACATACCTGCTATGGACATTACAAATGGCTCCTGCTCCACTCAGGTCTACATACCTGCTATGGCCATTACAAATGACTCCTGCTCCACTCAGGTCTACATACCTGCTATGGCCATTACAAATGTCTCCTGCTCCACTCAGGTCTACATACCTGCTATGGCCATTACAAATGGCTCCTGCTCCACTCAGGTCTACATACCTGCTTTGCCCATTACAAATGGCTCCTGCTCCACTCAGGTCTACATACCTGCTTTGGTCATTGCAAATGGCTCCTGCTCCACTCAGGTCTACATACCTGCTATGGCCATTACAAATGGCTCCTGCTCCACTCAGGTCTACATACCTGCTATGGACATAAAAAATGGCTCCTGCTCCACTCAGGTCTACATACCTGCTATGGACATTACAAATGGCTCCTGTTCCACTCAGGTCTACATACCTGCTATGGACATAAAAAATGGCTCCTGCTCCACTCAGGTCTACATACCTGCTATGGCAATTACAAATGACTCCTGCTCCACTCAGGTCTACATACCTGCTATGGTCATTACAAATGGCTCCTGCTCCACTCAGGTCTACATACCTGCTTTTGGCCATTACAAATGGCTCCTGCTCCACTCAGGTCTACATACCTGCAATGGCCATTACAAATGACTCCTGCTCCACTCAGGTCTACATTCCTTGATTGTAAGCTTCAAGGAGCAGGGCCCTCCTATCCCTCTTGTATTGAACTGTATTGTTGCTGTATTGCCTCCCGTTACATTGTAAAGCGCTGAGCAAACTGTAGGCTCTGTATAAATCCTGTATAATAATAATAATACCTGCTATGGCAATTACAAATGACTCCTGCTCTACTCAGGTCTACATACCTGCTATGGACATAACAAATGGCTCCTGCTCCACTCAGGTCTACATACCTGCTATGGACATTACAAATGGCTCCTGTTCCACTCAGGTCTACATACCTGCTATGGACATTACAAATGACTCCTGCTACACTCAGGTCTACATACCTGCTATGGTCATTACAAATGGCTCCTGCTCCACTCAGGTCTACATACCTGCTATGGCCATTAAAAATTACTCCTGCTCCACTCAGGTCTACATACCTGCAATGGCCATTACAAATGAATCCTCCTCCACTCAGGTCTACATTCCTTGATTGTAAGCTTCAAGGAGCAGGGCCCTCCTATCCCTCTTGTATTGAACTGTATTGTTGCTGTATTGCCTCCCGTTATATTGTAAAGTGCTGAGCAAACTGTAGGCGCTGTATAAATCCTGTATAATAATAATAATACCTGCTATGGCAATTACAAATGACTCCTGCTCCACTCAGGTCTACATACCTGCTATGGCCATTACAAATGGTTTAAACGTCCCCTGATTCTTTTTTATTTCTGTTATTACAATACAAAGCGGCATTAGAACACCCAAAAGTGAATGTGAGTAGTCAGCACTCCAATGTGAGTAGAATTAAACCAGAATGAGATATAGAAAGCTGGGAGTTAGTCATTTCACCTTACTCAAAGAACAACTGTGATATTCCACTTTTGGGTATAATTACTCTTTAAACACAACTTAAATTATATGATAGGGCAAAGAAAAAAAAAATCTTTACATCGCTGCAATAAATGCTTCTGTTTGTGTGACTTGATGAAGTCAAGTTGACAAAATGCGTTGGACCAAAGTTTAGTCACGTAAACATATACCTGTGCAACATCACAGGAACTAGCAACAAATTGTGATGTGTACTGGAATCATATGCTATTTTGTATAGTGCTAGCACACACTAGAACCATATGAGTGGTAATAGATATAACTGATTCCTTTAAAACTTTTTTTAAAATGTATGGCTTTATACTATTAGCATTTTCATTTTTTATTTTAATTGGAATTGTGTTTTGAAAGGTTAGTCCACCCAAAACTCAGACTGTTAGTCTTTGCTTTATATAGGAAAGTTAAACCCTCTGAGGATATCTTATATCATTCTTTGGCTTTCTACTCCTACATACTTGCTATGGTCATTACAACTAGCCCCCACTCCCCCTTTTTATTTTTTATTTCTGTTACTGATAATAGAAAAGGGGCATTAGAATAGCCAATGGTGGATGCGAGCAGCCAGCAACAACACCAGAAGGAGACATGAAAAGCCTGGCGGTTAATCATTCCACCAGACTCCATAGTGGGGGGAAATTGGGAAGATCAATCAAGAAATTAAAGGGTACATACAACCAGAAGAAATTTGACACAGAACCCACATGGACTTTTACCTTTCCACAACAGAAATTAAAATAAAAAGGGAGTATGTTTCCAGTTTGAGCTGGAAGGATCGTATCTATACTAAAGCTGCCCAAATGTAGGGAGGTGCAGCGTGGTGCAGCGACAGTAAACACTCACAGTCCAGTTGCAGGAAACAGAACTTGTATTAAAGTTAAAGTTTGCGCTTCACAACCAGCCCAGCAGGAAGGCACCTGACACACTCGCAGGATGTAACAGCGATGTGTAGCAGAGAAGGTCATGGATATACTGCCAGCATCTATCTTGAGGGCGGAATGCAGTCCGGCCAATCCATACCCAAATGGGGAAGCTTCCAAGAAGGATGGCGTGTCCTTAACCTTTCCCTACTCATATGGGACCTCTCCCTACCACTATTCACAGTCCCTGACAGGTGACCTGTCTCTACACTACCCACATGTGGAATGCACACCAAGCCGGGGAGCCAGGGTTTTGAATAGACTCTGCCTGAGCCAAGATGGCTGCCAGAGTCACATGGGGTGGCAGCATCCAACTGGACAGCTTCCCCAGTGACCCAGGACATGATAGAAGATCCATGTTCCACTTGGCTTCCTTTTATACAATTGTAATAGCATCTATTTAGATCCTCTGGAAAATGGTGCCACATTAGATTGCTAAGAGACTTCAACAAAATGGCCACCATTTCATAGAATGGTTTATTACTATTTAAGGACGCTTTGTCTGCCTGCTGCTCCCTCCCTGATGAAGTCACGTGACCATGACGCAACGTGTAGGACATGAACGGAGGCAGATGCAGACCGGAAGTGATGCATGCGGAAGCGCACATATCAGTTTGTCCAAAGTTTTATTGCTTTTATACAGAGTTTTTATTGTAAGTGCAATATTTTTTTCATAAATTGGTACTAATGTACATACACTATTGGAGGCCAATTTGTTTCCCTTTGTTTGAGTTTTCCCTTTGTTTAAGTCTTATAAAGCCACCTGTATGCAAGAGAATCTTAAAGAGACCCCCACCGTGGCCTAGTTAGAGCACTGGGCACACATACTGTATGTGGAGAGCCCCTAGTAAGTAATAAATACTGGAGGAGCCACCCTGTGGAGGAATGATGATGTATTAACACTAAGAGGCTTTCATACAACCTCATGAAGGTGAGTTCTGTGAGAACTGAGGTGTTTTTTCAATATACACTAAGATATAAATTGGAGCACAAGTCAGACATTACCTTCCTCCACAGGCACAGCTCTGCCTCCGCTGATGAATGGGAAGAGAAGGTCTGGAACTCCACAGTGATCAGCAGCCGCCAGCCAGCTTGCAGTAAGAGACTGAGTCTGAGAGGAACACTGGAAGGAGCAGCAGCTCAGCTGCTAGACTAGCCCCAGACACCAGACATCTTCCTCTGTCCTTTCTTCCTCCCCTCTGCCACCCCTCCCCTCAGCTGAAGGATCATTGATGACGTGGCAGCATCCCAGAGAGAATGCCGGCCTGTGCTGTGCCCAGGCGCCCCTAGGTGTAAGTGCGCCCTAGGCGGCTGCCTAGTTTACCTAGTGAAAGCACCTGTCGTTGCTGCCATGGATGCTGCCACCAATGCTGGCGAAAAACGGCCATTTTTCGTGGATTTTCCAGCACGATCAATAAAAAGAAATGAGAAGATCCGTGAAAAACGGCCGACGGCATTGCCCCACTAACGGCATGAATATCGGCCGATTTTTCGTTCGGAAGGAAATTCGGCCGATAAATGACCCGTCTATGGCCTGCATAAGTCAACACTATTCAGTAACCTATCTAGATGATGTGGTTATCTGGAGCACAGATTGGGAAAGTCACTAACTCAAAGTGCAGGTTGTAATAAATTCCAGTAGAATTATTGGCTTAACAGCTTATGGCGTGAAACCAAATCCCACCAAGCGTTCTCCCGTTATAAATCTGCCTTCCTAACATACACTTCCTCCCTTCACGCTGCCAAACAAGCCTACTTTGTCACTCTCATTAATACCTTCTCTTCGAGTCCTCATCGGCTCTTCTCTACCTTTAACTTTCTACTTTCTCCGCCGCCACCCAGCGCCTCACTCACTGCCCATGAGATTGCAAACCACTTCCAAAACAAGATTGACGCAATTCATAGGGACATCACCACTACACAGACACCCACCCCACTTAGCATTCCTCATACCATACCTCCCTCAACACTTTCCTCCTTTGACCTCACTACCACCGAAGAGGTCCTAAAGGTCTTCTCAGAAGCCCACCTCACCACCTGTCCCTGGACCCTGTCCCCTCACAGCTCCTTCGGTCACCCTCCTCTTCCATCCTATGCCCCCTCACTCACATCTTCAATCTTTCCCTCTCTACAGGTGCCATCCCCTCCCCTCTAAAGCATGTGCACATCACTCCCATACTTAAAAAACCCTCCCTAGACCCCACCAACCTGAACAACCTAAGACCCATCTCCCTGCTGCCATTTACCACTAAACTCCTAGAACGCTTAGTCTACAATCGTCTGAGCTCCCACCTCACTGACAACAACCTTCTCGACCCCTTACAGTCTGGCTTTCGCCCTCTACACTCCACTGAAACTGCCCTACTAAAACTCTCTAATGACCTACTAACTGCAAAAACCAACGGCCACTATTCAATACTCCTACTACTCGACCTCTCCGCGGCTTGTGACATGGTTGACCATCCCCTCCTCCTCAAAAAACGACACTCTCTTGGCCTCAGAGACTCTGCTCTCTCCTGGTTCTCCTCCTATCTATCGCAGTGCTTCTTCAGTGCTACCTATAACGCTGCCACCTCCTCTTCACTCCCTCTCTATGTAGGGGTCCCTCAAGGTTCTGTCCTTGGACCCCTTCTCTTCGCCATCTACACCTCCTCCCTTGGTCACTTGATAAACTCACACGGCTTCAATTACCATCTCTATGCCGATGACATGCAAATCTATCTGTCTACCCCTCACCTCACCCCCTCAGTCTCCACCCGCATCACTAGGCTACTAATTGACATTTGGGCTTGGATGTCACTCCACTTCCTCAAGCTCAACCTTTCCAAAACTGAGCTCCTAGTATTCCCCCCTGCCCGTGCCAACTCTACTGACTTCACCATAAATATCGATAACACAATCATCAGTCCATCCCCTCATGCCAGGGTACTAGTTGTAATCCTAGACTCCCATCTGTCCTTCCATCCCCAGATCCAATCGCTGGCAAAATCATGTAGACTTTACCTCCGCAACATCTCCAAGATATGACCATTCCTAACCCTGGAAACCACTAAGCAATTTATTCACTCCCTTGTCATATCACGCCTCGACTATTGTAACTCCCTCTTCATTGGCCTACCTCTTCGCAGGCTACCCCCATTCAGTCTATCATGAACGCTGCTGCCAGACTCATCCACCTCACTAACCGCTCTGTATCTGCCACCTCTCTCTGCCAATCCCTCCACTGGCTCCCAGTTGCCCAACGGATAAATTTCAAAACACTATGACATACAAAGCCATCCACAACACTGCCCCAATTTACATATCCGATCTTATCTCTAAATATCACCCAAACCGTACACTCCGCTCCTCGCAAGACATCCTACTCTCTAGCTCCCTTATCTCCTCCTCCCATGCTCGTCTCCAAGACTTCTCCAGGGAGTCATCCATCTTCTGGAAAGCCCTACCCCAATCTATCAGACTATCACCTACTCTACTTACCTTTAGGCGATCATTGAAAACCTATCTCTTCAGGGAAGCCTGTCCCGCCCTCTGCTAATACTGGAATCCTCTACTCTTCCAACCACTCCATCCCCCACAGTTTTTACCTATTGTACCACTCACCCCTCCCTCCTAGATTGTAAGCTCCAAGGAGCAGGGCCCTCAATTCCCTCTTGTATTGAACTGTATTGTTACTGTATTGTCTCCCACTATAATGTAAAGCGCTGAGTGAACCGTTGGCGCTATATAAATCCTGTATATTAATAATAATAATAACAGCAAACCCAAAGAAGTGTACCATAGGCTTAAAAGAGGCCTGATATCTGGAGAACACCATTGGGCAGGGCCTAATCAAACCCCAAGTCCATAGGGTAGAAGCCATTAGAGACTGACATGCTTGTGTCACCAAGAAACAAGTGAGAACCTTCCTAGGCATGGTTGGGTATTATCAGAGGTTCATCCCAAAGTTTTCCACAATGGCAGCACCCTTAACTGACCTCACCAAAAATCTCCTCTGTAGCGATTAAGTTGAACCCTGAGACTGAAGCAGCTTACCAAAGTCTAAAGGAGGCCCTGTGTAAATAGCCTGTGTTGGTGGCCCCAGACTTCAGCAAAAGAGTTTGTGGTCCAGACTGATGCCTCAAGTATAGGTCTGGGGCTGTCTTGTCCCAAGTGGTAGGCGGAAGAACATCCGGTAGTCTGTTTGAGTTGGAAGCTGACTCCTGGCAGAAAGAAATTATAGTATTGTGGAGCGGGAGTGTTTGGCCATTAAGTGGGTCTTGAAGACTCTACAGAACTACTTGCTGGTGTGCCACTTCTGACTCACACGAGATCATGCTCCATTAAAATGGATGGCCCAAGCTAAAGGGCCATAATGCAAGGGTTACTTATTGGTTCCTGGCTCGCCGAGATTTTTCTTTTAAAGCAGAGCACGGGGCTGGTCGTAACCATAGGAATGCAGATGTTCTATCCAGAACCCATTGTTTGATAGCTGATTTTCGAACCCTTGGGTTCAAACACAGGGGGGTATGTGACAAACAGTCCCTGTCAGTTGTGGATGGAGTGTATCTCTCGCATAGGATTTTGCGGTTCGTAAGGTGAATGAATTGCAGTGAGATGCTTGGAGCAGGATGCAGGGGGTAAGCACTGGCAACACCTTGCTCCCCACCTGTGGTATAACTTGTCTTTCCCTGGGTTAATCAGGGTTGATGCAGAGAAAGGAGGCAAGCAGGCTGTGAGGTAACATGTCTGCAGGACTGAAACAGACCTGTGAGGTCTATTCACAAGCCAGGAGGCTTAACAGCTGTTTTTGTTGAATTTTTGTTTTGGACTGTGATCTTTACCCCTGTGCGGGAATCCTATTGGTTTATGCTGTACATACTGACCAATAAATGTGGGAAGGAAACCCTTAACCCTACATGTGGCTTTGTTGACCTCTCTGCGAGTTCCACTTGAAGCTGATCCCCACACAGCGTATGCCATTTCTATTAAAAATAAACAAAATGTTGAAGTACTTTTGAATAACATTTGTCAAGTTGACTTTATAAAATGCACTGATTAGATTTTCCATTAGAACATTCATTTGAAAGTCTACCAGCACATGCTAGATTTTGTTGGGAAGATAACTGATGTGTGGATTTAGTTCTATGCAATTTATGGTTATTGTTTATTTTAACTGTAATTTTAAATAGTTCACTTTGAATTTTGTAATTTAAGGATCGTAAGGTTGTAATATGTTTGTATCATGTACTATGTAGGAAGATTATTATTCAGGATGTTTTCACAAGACAGGAATGGGAACGCTACACAGTGTTCATTGATTTGTCAATCACGGTAACCTTGAAGATTTAAAGTGGAGTTCCAGGTGCATGCGCGGAACTCTCCAAGACGCCGCTTAAGCCGAGAGCTCCGTCCCAGTCTGGCAGCTGTTACCCTGCCACCGTGCCCATAGCTCTCGAACTGAGCTCCCGGGTGGATCTGGTGTCTGGGAGAGAGCCCTAGCACCAACTAGATCTGGAGGAGATGGGGAGGAGGACGCAATCCCGCCACCGTTCTACGGTATCCTTCCAGGCTGGGAATTGCAAGATGGTGCCCAGACCTACTACACAGCCATGTGGTCTGTCTCCTCATGAGACAGGTGATGCAGGGGGGGACCTGATGGAGATTCCGGACACCCAGTGTACCCATGTGAGTACCCCTGCCTCCCGTAGAGACTCACCAGCTTCTCTAGAGTCCCTCAGCGATCATGCCATGGATGATTTGGCTCCTTCTCAAACTCACTCCTGGTGTGGTGGTGGTGGGGGGGGCCTTGGGAAGGGTGGACCTGACCTTATTTTGTGTTTTCACTTTGATCCTGAGGATATTAAGTTCTTTGAGGTTGATTGTGTTTATTATAGTGGCTGGTAGGCTGGTCTGGGGTGGCACGCTACCCCGCCTGTTCCATTGCCTTGTGGGATACTGTGGTGCAGGCAGTGGTCCCTTGTTGGGGGACCAAGCCTTTTTGATTTGCAGATGGTGGGGGTAGGCCGGTCCTCCCCCACTTGCCATTGTATGCCTGTATGTTTGTTTTGTCAATCTTAGTACTTTCATCTCGTTCTGTTCTTTGCTCTTTTTCCGTTGTCCAGAGACAGATCCTCTTCCCCTACAGATCCTTCCAATGGTCCAAGATTTATACTGGTCTCCTGTTCTGCAATCTTCAAGTGCGGGAGTGGTAAGTGGTGGTCAGTTGATTATGCGAGTCCTGCTCTTAGCCAGTTATTATGTGTCCTCCTAATAATACACAGTTGAGAATTTGCTCCCATAATGTCCAGGGATTAAATTCTCCGATTAAACGGCAGAAAATCCTTCAGTACTACCATTCGCAGCATGCTGATGTGGTTTTCAGGAAACCCATTTTCCCGGCACCTATAATCCCTCATTTATTCATGCTGATTTTCTTAATTTCATCCTTGCAAATGCTGCGGATAAGACTAAGGGGGTTGTTATCCTTTTTGCACGGCGGACGTTTTTTTTGCCCCTTATGGAGCTTAAGGACCCTAATGGGCGCTACTTGTTTCTGAAAGGGATCATTGCTGGCCACTTCTATTTGCTGGTGACATATTATGTCCCTAATATTGGTCAACAGGTCTTCTTTTCGGATATGTTACGTAATCTGTCCCCTCATTTGATAGGTATGGTGGTTCTAGGGGGCGACTCCAATATCACTTTAGATCTTAGCTTAGACAAATCTAGACCGTTGGTTACGCAACTGAGAAGGCCACCTAAACGGAGTATAGCCATTGTTAAAATGATTCATTCTTTGGGATTGGTGGACATCTGGAGGGAAACCCACCCCATTTGAAGGGACTGCACACATTACACAGCCCCACATGCCACTTGTTGATCACATATTTTTATCCAGTATGAACGTCCTGGGAGTGCTTAGAACCTACATTCCCGGAAACGTCATTGTCTGATCACTCTCTGGTTTGTGCGCTCTTATCACAGCCTCAGGGGCAGCAGGGTGCATTTTGTTGGTGTCTGAATGAGTCGCTTCTGAGTGACCCCGTCATATGTAAGGCGATAGAAACCACTTTGGGTGAATATTTTAAATATAATGACACGGCTGACGTATCTCTGGCTACCCTGTGGGCGGTCCATAAAGCTACTATTAGGGAAAACTAATACAAATCTCCTCTCAGATTAAGAGGGAGCGCTGGATAGATATAGTGAAATTAGATGCCAAACTGCAGTCCCTTAGCAAGCTGCATAAACGCAACCCAAATAGGGATAAGCGCGCCAAACTGGAATCGGCTCAGCTAGACTTAAATTTGGGATTGACGACTAGGGCCGAGGAGGACTTGAGGTAGACTAACACATGGTTCTATTGCGACAGGATAGAAGTGGCTCGCTGCTGGCTCGTAAGTTGACACCTAGAATGCACACATACCCAAAGTCCACAAAAGTTAATGGAGGAATTTAGGATTTTTACTCAAAATTATATAAGTCGGGTTCATTCATGTCCAAGGAGGTGATTGATGGCTTCTTGCAGGATGTACCTTTACCCCATTTAACTATAACTTACAAGGCTAAGTTGGAGGCCCCTGTATCCGGGGAGGTTGCTGCGGCAACTAAATCTGCCAACAGGAGCTCTGCCCTGGGCCCGAATGGCTTCTCTTCGCTATATTACAAAAAATTTACCCCCACCCTTCTTATGTATTTAGATTGTTTTTCCAATTCTTTATGGGATGGGGAGGCCCTGGACCCCTCCCTGAACACAGCTTATAATACTGTGGTCCCCAAACCAGCTAAGGACCCCGGAGATGTGGGTAATTATAGACCTATTTCGATAATTAATAATGATTTGAAACTCCTGTCTAAAATTTTAGCTAATTGCCTATCCTTGTTCATAGGCGCGTATATACACAAGGATCAGGTTGGGTTCATGCCAGGCAGGGACCAGATCATATCCGTAGAGCGCTTAATGTGGTATCCCTGCTATAATCCCAATGGGATGGTGGCCCCCCAGGAAGGATTTACTTTATCCATAGATTTACAGAAGGCCTTTGGCACAGTGTCCTGGCCCTATCTTTTTCAGATTTTGGAAGTATGGGGATCCAGCCCGTGATTCTTAGACATGCTACGGGCCCTTTATTCTTCCCCGATAGCACAGGTTCGTCTTCAGGGACAGTATTCTCAGCCGATCAGGATTGCTCGGGGTACACGGCAGGGGTGCCCCTTATCTCCCTTTATCTTCGATATAGCTATTGAAACTCTTGCGGCGGAAATCTGATTGGACATCAGAAGCGTGCCCTGTTTGCGGATGATCTGCTACTGATTTTGACTTCTCCGCTAACTTCCACTCCTAAGGTAATACGGTTATTACGAGAGTTTGGCAGGGTGTTGGCTTTGAAGGTTAATATGACCAGCTCGGTGGCTCTGAATGTATCTGTTCCGATAGGACTGATTGCTCAGGAATCTTTCCCCTTTGAATGGAGTGATTCTCATAACCCATATCTGGGTATACAGCTGACGGCCAATATGGAATCTCTGTATGGAGCTAACTAAACGCTACTTTTTTGTAAGCTTGAGGCGGATCTTCAGCAGTGGTCAGCCCATCCTCTCTCTTGGCTGGGCAGACTGCTTTCAGTTAAATTGACCCTTACTCCCACGACTTCTGTACTACCTTCGGTCACTCCCCATCCCTATTTCGTGGGTAGCATTGGAGAAATTCCAATCCTCAGTTATTCGATATATCTGGGGCAATAGGGGCCGTCATTTTGCAAGAAATATCATTTTCAGTCCTAAGACTAGGGGTGGTCTGGGGCTCCCTGACTTTTATAAGTATTATCAGTCAGCTCAATTGGCCCAACTTTCAGTGGTTTACAGGAGAAGGGATAAACCAGATTGGGTCTATATGGAAATACTGTTAGTCCCAGGGTATACGCTTGACTATTTGCTATGGTGTCCCCTCCGGAACCATCCACCAATCTTGGCTCCGACTCTGTCCCTGTCGGTCTCACTTTGGGATAGGCTCAAGGCTAACTCTGCATTGGTCTCCTCATTCTATCCGTTAGCCCATATTTTTAATAATCCTAAATTTCCGCCAGAACAGGATATTAAAGCAGTTAAATGGTGGCTTGACAAAGTGTTGTGTCGGATTGGACAGTTTTTTACCCATAGAGGGCCCTTTACTTTACTCTATTGTATCGAGGTATTAAAAATGTTCCAAACTGAGCGGTTTCGATTTCTCCAAATCTTGCACTTTCTGCAGTCCCTCAAGCTCAATCAGTCAGAACAGTATAGGGTCTCTTCTTATGAACAATGGTGCACTCAGGACACTGGCCAGAGAGGGGATATCTCTTTTATATATGGACTGCTACTTGCCCCTCCTTCCAAATTTTCTTACATGGTTTCCTGGGAACAGGATCTTGGGGAGCAGGTTGAGATTGAGGTTTGGCACAAACAATTTGTAAGATCATTCTCTGGTATTATGAATGTCTCTTTGATAGAAGCTAATGTTAAGCTAATTACCTGGTGGTACTTGGTTTCCATATGGTTAGCTAAAATGTATCCTTAGGCCTCTCCTCTATGTTTTCGGGGATGTGGCATGACTGGATCCATGTTTCATATGTGGTAGAGTCACGGGGCTATCTATACTTCAGACCCGTTCAGTTGCCTTGCTTAATGCAGGAGTAAAGGATGCCCCTCAACATCTACAGTGCTTGGTCTTTTTTGTCCTACTAGGAGCAAAAATTACTATTGCTAGGGCGTGGAAGCAATCCACTGTCTCGGTAGCCCAAGCGAAGAAGATCACTTGGATTATGATTCAGGAGAACACTGTTAGCACACTTCATGATACTGTTGCTAGATTTGAAAGTATATGGGAACCCTGGGCTGATTTTATTCATGTTACTTTATAACTGGTTAGTGTGGTCGAGGATTATCTGTTATTTGATCGTCTCACTCCGGACACTCCTTTCTGTCTATTTGACTTTCACTTCCTCTTCCTCTTTTCTCCTTCCCCCCTTTTTTTGTTTGTTCTTTTCTTTCTTTTCTGATGGTCTGGTTCTGGGTGCGTGGAGTGTGTGTCGTATACATGCATGATGTCTGGTATTGTAGAATTTCCTTCAAGGAGATTACTGCGGGCTACCTTGGGGATGTTGCCCATTTTTTTTTTTTTGTCTTTTCCTGCTGTACACGGCTCTAACTAGACATTTGTGGAATATATGCACTCCTCTGCATCCATCCTTACTCCTTGTTCTGTTACCTTAAGTTTCTCAATACTGAGATTGTTGATGGCTATTCATTCTACTCTGTTAAAATCTTAATAAAAATCTATTGAAAGTAAAGTGGAGTTCCACCCGTTTTTTCAAGTTTACTTCATAATGTTCCTTATTGTAGTACATATATAGTTGGATTTTTTTTTTTAAGGTTTGCATACCTTTTTTCTTTATTCAGCCAGCACTTCTGTTGTACCTCACCGTGGCGAGGTATGGCATCTCCAGCCACCCGTTGTTACCTGGGATCGATAAGTCTTCAATCCCAGGAATCAACGAGCATCCCCCACTTGTAGCATCGCGTTATTTCAAAACTGGAAATGACGTGATGCCAGGCGGAGACAAGCGCCATTTTTAAATAGGAAAATCATTCCCTTTGTTATGGCAACCTGTTCTAAACAACTGTCTCTACTGCACATGTGCGAGATCGAGAGGTACATGCTGGGATAGCCAGTAGCACCTAATCCAGGAAGTGCACAGTAGCGGGTTTTAGATGCCCACATCCATCATGGAACCTACCTGCTTCTGAGAGAATGATTTAATCCTTGACAGTAATATCATATTTAACTGCAGGTTGTAATAACTACGGGGACTGGAATTTCACTTTAATGTAACAGCTGGGGAGTGTTTAGAGGTATCAGGGAGGAATAACAATACGGGAATTGCATGAAATACGGGATAAATACCTTGTTAACTACTTCCCGCCCAGCCTATAGTCAAATGACGGCCGGGTGAACCTGTTGTCCCTCCGGGAGGGCATCATATGACGTCCTTCCCGGATCTCACTTCGCTCATGCCCGCAGGACTGCGCTGTGGAGAGATCTGTTACCGGCTGTGTACCTCGGCCACGGCCAATGACAGATATGTGTACCAGCCCCGTTGCCAGTACCATGTGACCTACTGTGACCAATCACAGCAGGTCACATGACAATTGTATATGATGGATGGCTTCCTTTCATGCTATCCATTGTATACAAGTGTGTCTAGCTGTGAATGGTCACAGCGATCACATGCTCAGGCTGGTCCAGTCACAGCCCATCTGTGTCATGTGATTTGCCGCGGCAAATCACAGCTAATCACAATTAAAGAGCCTGAATTAATCTATTTCATTCAGTTAAATGCTTGCTTATAGCAAAGAAATTCTAGAAAAAAAAACCACTGATCAGTTCCCCAAAGTAGTACAATGTTACTATGGTAACATTATACTACTTTGGTCATATTGTAATATGAAAAACAAATCTTAAAAAAAGAGAAAAAATGTAATAAAAAAAATGTAAAAAAAAAATTTTTTTTTTCATACTGTCACCAGTCATTGTCCCTGATCACCGCCATGCCAGTTATATGAAGACGCTGTACTGCATTGGTGACAGTATGTAAAAAAAATGTGAAAATAATTTTTTTTATTTCTTCATTTTCCAAAAAATTATGACAAAACAATTACAACTTCAAAAAATTCACCATGCCTCTTAGGAAATACGTCGGACTCTCTACTTTGAAAAAAGGGGTCATTTGGGGGATATCTGTACTGTTCTGACATTTTTGGGCTTCAAGAAATTAGATTGGCCGTCAGTACTTCAGGATTGATCAATTTTCAGATATATCCTATAGTTTGTGAACTCTATAACTTTCCTACAGACTAAATATTAAACACTGATTTTGGTTATTTTCACAAAAGACATGTAGCAGAATACATCTTCGCCTAAATTTATGAAGAACAATTATTTATTTGCAAACTTTTATAACAGAAACAAAGAAACATGTTTTTTTTGTCAACATTTTCGGTCTTGTTTTGTTAATTTAGCAAAAGATAAAAACCCCAATAGTGATTAAATACCACCAAAAGAAATCTCTAGTTGTGTGAACAAAATAACATTTTAGTTTGGGTACAGTGTTGCATGACCGCGCAATTGTCATTCAAAGTGTGAGAGCGCTGAAACCTGAAAATTGGCATGGGCAGGAAGGGGGGAAAAAGTGCCTGGTATTGAAGTGGTTAATCTTACCAGAAATCCAGTGTGCTCCCAACTTCTTGTTGGTGCTGAAAACTGTGCTGCACTGAAATCTCAAGCTGTTTTTTTTTTATTAGCCCTGCCCTGATGAACTACAGAACACCTCCCCCATTATGATATGGAGAAGTGTGTGTGTGTGTGTGTGTGTGGGGGGGGGGGGGAATATAAGAATTGGGCAGGGCTGGTTTGGATGTCAGTGTAGCAAAGACATGGTGTTGTCACTGGAAGCAGGAAGATCAGAGCACACACATTTCTAGTAGATCAGCAAGTATTTTTCTGTATTGTTGCACTCTTAAAGGGATAGACCATGGAAAAATGTGCATGTAGAGATGTAGTACATATGTTTTTTTGGCCATACATACTAATCACTGATTTCTCCTGTAGTATATTTATTTATTTATTTCAGGTACTTAGATAGTGCTGTCAATTTTACGCAGCAATTTACATATATATTGTACATTCACATCAGTCCCTAACCCTCAAGGGGTGTACAATCTAAGGTCCCTAACTCACATTCATACATACACATACTAGGGCCAGTTTAGACAGGAACCAATTCACCTACCAGCATGTCTTTGGAGTGTGGCAGGAGACCGGAGTACCGAGAGGAAACCCACGCAGGCACAAGGAGAACATGCAAACTCCAGGCAGGTGGTGCCGTGGTGGGGATTTGAACCAATGACCCTAGTTATGCCAGGGGGAAGTGCTAACCATTTAGCCACTGTGCTGCTAGTATATTTTCTGCTTTTCCCTAAAAGCACATCCGCCCTTTACTAATTCCTCTGTATATACATAGAACAGCTGGATTTAACAATGACCCCTCAAAATTCCATGGTGCAGCTCATAGACTGGGAATGTTGTGTTTTTTCTATGTCAGTCACCTTGTCCTCACATCCCCCAAGCTACTGCTCAGTAGGACACTAAAAACATATCAAAAGCATAGTGTAATAATAACAGCACTGGCAGAAGAACCATACGGACTAGGGGCACTTGATCATGCGTCAGCCATGCACATTCTGTATCAACCTCATCACTTATTTCCCTGTCATAGATAAAAGTTTGAGAGTGTGAGGGGGGATTATGAAGCAGCCAATGTTAAACAGATATGTATTCTCTATAAACCCAGTAGACATGTGGCTGAACCCACAAGATGTGAATATATAAGCAATGAGAAGCAAGTATTTTCAGCATAAAAGTCTAGTGGTGATGCAAAGTGAGGTCAATATTGCTCTACTGCATATAACCATGTGTATATATAATATTTCTTTAGACTTTGTGTTTTGTATTTATCCTTGCATCCCGTGCTGTATAGACGCCATAAAATTTCATGAACATTGTACAGAAAATATATGTATTTGTCCAGGTTATGTACCCTTGCCCAGGAATGGATCACTATTCTGCCCCTTTGAATGGAGGCCTTTCAGCCATGTATTCTCCCATCTATGCACTCTGTTCAACCTCTCCAACAATCCTTTTCTTCTCTCTGATCGCCACCTTGTTAGTTTGACTCTTTCCCTGTCTTCCACCACTAGTGATGGGCCGTACTCCCCCCCGTTAGGTCAAACATTCGAACATACAGAATGTTCAAACGCGAACAATTTACTGAGTGGTATCTTACCGCATCTGAATATGTGGTAACACACCGCTCAGTTACTAAAATACAGCATGAGTTATATTACTAAGTCATGCGATATTTTAATAGTGAAATATTCATTATTGTTTCAGCTGTCAGTGGGGTTCCCCGCTGGCAGCTGAATGTAAAAAGAATTGTCAGCATTGCCCGACAATTAAAACATTAAAAAAAAACGACGTGGGGTCGCCCCCTCCCAACCATACCAAGCCCTTCGGGTCTGGTATGGATTTTGAGGGGAACCAAAATTTAAAAAAAAAAATGGCATGGGGGTCCCCCCAAAATCCATAACAGGCTCTTATTCGAGCATGCAGCCCGGCAGGTCAGGAAAGGGGGGGACAAGCCCCTCCTCCCCCCAAACCATACCAGGCCATGGGAGGGGTGATTTCGGGCAGGGAGGCTCCCCCCCCTAAGCACCTTGTCCCCATGTTGATGGGGAGAAAGGCCTCTTCCCCACAACCTTGGGCTGTGGTTGTGGGGGTCTGCGGGTGGGGGGCTTATTGGAATCTGGAAGCTCCCTTTAACCAGGGGGCCCCAGATCCCAGCCCCCCATGTGAATGAGTATGCGGTACCCATTCACAAAAAAAAGTGTATTTAAAAAAGACATTAGACAGTCTTTGACAAGTCCTTTATTAAAAATAAAAATAAAAAACCCTTCTCTTCTCCACTCTGCTACTGACCACCTCTGTAACAATATCTCACTCCTGTCTTGCCCCAATCTAGCCACTTCTGTCTATAATAGATCCCTGTCCTCTGCCCTGGAGAAGCTTGACCCACTCACTACACACAGAATCAGACCCTGACCCCCACAACCCTGGCGAAAAGACAATACCAAAAGTCTCAAAAAACACAGCCCCGCTCTTGAGCATCTGTGGCATAAGACTAAGTCTCACAAAGACTTCAACCATTATAAAACTGTCCTCCAAAAGTACAACTCTTGCCTCCAGAGTGCCAAGTAGGCCTATTTTATCACTCTCATTAACACCACCTCATCCAGTCCCCGTCGACTCTTTTCTACCTTTAACTCTCTTCTTTGTCTTGCACTGCCTCCACCCACTAACTCACTCACTGCCCAGAAGATCGCCAATCGCTTCAAAAATAAGATCGATATAATTCATAATGAAATCTTCATTCTATAGATAACTCCCGCACTTAACAGCCCATGTCCACAGGTACACTTAACACTACCCTTATTCAACTATTCTACTACAGACGAGGTTGCTAAACCTAACCACCTGTCCCCTGGACCCTATTCCCTCTCAAATACTGCAGTCACCCTCTGGCTCTATCCTATATTCTCTAACTCACATCTTCATTCTCTCCCTCTCTTCTGGCAACTTCCACAACACTCTAACACATGCACTAGTCACCCCTATACTTAAAAAGCCTTCCAACTCCTTGCTCCCCTTTTCCTCCAAACTCCTTGAATGCCTGGTCTATAACCAACTGAGCAACTACCTCATCAAGAATAACCTTCTTGATCCCCTTCAGTCTGGATTTTGCCCTCAACACTCCACAGAAACGTCTCTCTTAAAACTCACAAACAATTTACTAACAGCAAAAACCAATGGACACAGTTCTGTACTCCTACTTCTGGATCTCTTGGCTGACTTTGATACGGTTGAGCACCTCCTCAAAAAAAAAAAAAAACTTTACTGCCTTGGTATCCGTGACTGTGCTTTTTGTTGGTTCTTCCTCCTCTCCTCTTTATTTTTCCATTGGGGTCCCTCAAGGTTCTGTTCTTGGACGTCTCCTATTCTCAATCTATACCTCCTCCTTGGGTCAGCTGATAGTTTTCCATGGCTTTCAATATCATTTCTGCGCTGACAACATCCAAATCAACCCCTCTACCCCTCAGCTCACAACATCAGTCTCCTCACGTATCACTAACTTACTGACCTACATACACTATATTGTCAAAAGTATTGGGACACTACTCCAAATCATTGGATTCAGATGTTTCAATCACCTCCATGGCCACAGGTGTATAAAATCAAGCAACTAGGCATGCAGACTGCTTCCACAAACATTTGTGAAAGAATGGGCCGCTCTCAGGAGCTCAGTGAATTCATGCGTGGTACCGTGATAGGTTGCCACCTGTGCAATAAGTCCATCCGTGACATTTCCTTGCTACTAAATGTTCCACGGTCAACTGTTAGTGGTAATATAACAAAGTGGAATCAACTGGGATCAACAGCAATTCAGTCACGAAGTGGTAGGCCACATAAAATGACAGAGTGGGTGTCAACGCATGCTGAAACGCAGTGCGCAGAAGTCGCCAAGTGCCTGCAGAGTCAATAGCTAAAGACCTCCAAACTTTGTGTGGCCTTCAAATTGGCACAATAGCAGTGCTTAGAGAGCTTCATGGAATGGGTTTCCATGGCCGAGCAGCTGCATCCAAGCCTTACATCACCAAGTGCAATGCAAAGCATCGGATGCATTGGTGTAAAGCACACCGCCACTGGACTTTAGAGCAGTAAAGACATACATAGTTACATAGTTAGTCTGGCTGAAAAAAGACAAAAGTTCATCCAGTTCAACCATAAAAAAAAGTTATTATCCTACACCCACAGTTGATGCAGAGGAAGGCAAAAAAAACAACAAAGCATGATCCAATTTGCTCCTGTAGGGGAAAAAATTCCTTCCTGATCCCCCAAGAGGCAATCGGATATTCCCTGGATCAACTTTACCTATAAATGTTAGTATCCAGTTATGTTCTGTGTATCCAAGAAAGAATCCAGGCCTTTTTTAAAGCAATCTACTGAGCTGGCCAGAACTGTCAAGGTCCTACCTTTCTTCAGAGCTTGTGCATCTCCATGTGCTGGCATCCATGTTGGGTTTCTGCAAAGCATGGTGGGAACCTTTATGCCTTCAGGCTTCTGCGGCTCTTCCTCAGAAGGGTGTGGTTGAGCACATTTAAACCTGCTGTCTGCAAGTGCTCTCTGCATTCGTGTCCTGTATGTTTCCTTGTCGCAAGCTCTTGTTCTGTTCTCGTTGCTCTCCTGGTAACCGACTCGGCTTGGACAAGACTATTTGCTGCTTTAACCCTTTACCTAACCTCCCGTTGCTGAACCCGGCCCGTGACCCGAGTATTCTTTGCCTACCGTCTAGTACTGTCTGCTCCGTTGTTATTGACCCGGCCTGTCTGACTACACTACACGTGTTCCCATCTAGCTCCCACCAGCTGTACGCCATTGGCGGCAGTTGTTACCGCAGCTGGGGTTACTCAGGGGCCACGACCTGGTCTCAAGCTGCGTCAAGTCCATCCCCACCATCAGGGGCCCTGGTGAAGGGTAGCCTGGGGCTTAGACTCCGCGCCCTGAGGGACTCTGGTCTGTGGGTAGTGGCTGTCAGTCACGGCGTGACCGTACCATAGGCCTGCCTGCCCATTCCATCGTTCCTGCCCTGACAAGAACCAACTCTTGAGGACATCTATTCCACATTTTTCACAGCTCTCACTGTGAAGAAACCTTTCCGTATTTGGAGATTACATTTCTTTTCCTCCAGACGTAAAGAGTGCTACCTTGTCCTCTGTGATGACCTCAGGGTGAATAACTCTACACCGAGTTCACTATATGAACCACTGATGTATTTATACATGTTGATCATATCCCCCCTTATGTATTATACATGGTGATCATATCCCCCCTTAATATCTTCTTCTCAAGAGAGAATAAATTCAGTTCCTCTAATCTTTCCTCATAGCTGATCTCCTCCATGCCTCTTATCAGTTTGGTTGCCCTTCTCTGTACTTTCTCCAGTTGCCCAATGTTCTTTTTGTGAATTGGTGCCCAAAACTGAACTGCATATTCCAAATGAGGTCTTACTAATGATTTGTACCGGGGTAATATGATATCTCTCTCTCTGGAGTCTATACCTCTTTTAATACAAGAGAGGATTTTGCTCGCTTTAGAAGCCGCAGCTTGGCATTGCAGGCCATTATTAAGCTTGTGATCTACCAGAACTCCCAGATCCTTCTCCACCATTGATTCCCCCAGTTGTACCCCCCCTAGTATGTATGATGCATGCATATTCTTAGCCCCCAAGTGCATAACCTTACATTTATCAACATTAAACCTCATTTGCCACATAGTTGCCCAATTAAACAGTGCATTGAGGTCGGCTTGTAAATTGGAGGCATCCTGTAAGGTCGTTATTCAACTGCAAAGCTTGGTGTCATCTGCAAAGACTGAAATGGTATTTTTAATCCCAGACCCTATATCGTTTATAAATATATTAAAAAGTAAGGGTTCCAACACTGAACCTTGGGGTACACCACTGACAACCCTAGACCATTCAGAGTATGAATCATTAACCACTACTCTCTGAATACGATCTTTCAGCCAGTTTTCTATCCATTTACATAGAGATTTTTCCAAGCCTGTAGACTTTAGCTTACACATTAGCCGTGTGTGGAGGGAACTGTCAAACACTTTTGCAAAATCCAAGTATACCACGTCCACCTCCACCCCTCTGTCCAAGGTTTTGCTCACCTCCTCATAAAAAGAAATCAGATTTGTTTGACAACTTCTGTCTTTCATGAATCCATGTTGTCTGTTGCTTAAAATATTTTTTCCAGCAAGAACTCATCTATGTGGTCTTTTATTAAACTCTCCAGTATCTTCCCAACTATAGAAGTAAAACTAACAGGTCTATAATTACTTGGTAAAGATTTTGACTTTTTAAATATTGGCACCACATTGGCCTTACACCAATCCAGTGGTACTATGCCAGTCATTAAAGAGTCCCTAAAAATGAGAAACAATGGCTTTGAAATGACAAAGCTCAATTCTTTAAGGACCCGTGGGTGTTTACCCTCCAGTCAAGGTTCTTTATTCACCTTTATTTTGTCTAAATATTTGTGGATCATATCAATTGTGAGCCAATGTGGATCATCTGGAGCTGTGTCAATACCGTGCCCATTATGGACAAGCGGAAGCAGGTATTCAATACATTTGCCTTCTCTTTGTCCCCAGTCACCCACTCTAGATTATTTTGTAAAGGGTCTACATGCTCGAACTGGCCCTTTTTACTATTAATATATTTTAAGAATTTTTTGGGGTTTCTCCTGCTATCTTTTGCAATCGGTTGTTCATTTTCAATTTTTGCTGCCTTTATTTCCTTTTAGCATATTTTGTTATATACTTTGTAATATTTAAAAGATGATAGCATTTCTTCATTTTTATATTTAATAAGAGCTCTTTTCTTATTATCTATAGCTTTTTTTAACTTTGGCCGTAAGCCACATAGGTTTGATTTTTAGCCTTTTAAACTTGTTGCCCATGGGAATATCTTTTTCAGTGTGTTCACATACAGTCTTTTTGAAGAACTCCCATTTCTGTGTTGTGTTCATCGATGCCAATATTCCCTTCCAGTCTATTAGCTCTCTTAAAGTTGAGCGTTGTTATTTTGTCCCGTATGTGCTTGATGTTTACACCTAACAATAAATGAAATCATGTGATGGTCACTGCTACCCAGATGTTCTTTTACAGTATATGGACATTCATAATAAGCTCTGCATGGTTTCAGATGGCCAGGTTCAGCAGAGCATCATTCCTAGTTGGGGCCTCTATGAACTGTACCATACAAATTGTCCTGTAGTAGGTTTATAAAGGTTTGTAGCACCATTACTCCATTCAATTTCCGGGTAGTTAAAATCCCCCATTATTATCACTGTGCCAGCCCTTGCAGCCCTTCGATCTGCAAGGCGCTGCGTCTCCACCTCCTCATTAACACTGGGAGGCCTATAACAAACTCCAATGATTACTTTTGTAGTACACACCCCCATGTGCAATTCCACCCATAATGCTTCAGCCTGATCACACTCTCCATCAACTAGGTCCTCTTTTACACTCGCTCTGAGTTCAGTTCTCACATAGAGACAAACACTACCACCTATCCTTTTTCCCTGTCTCTCCGAAATATAACATAGCCAGGAATATTAATGGTCCAGTCATGTGAACAATGAAGCCAAGATTCAGTAATGCCAATTAAATCATAGTTCATGCACCAAAGCTTCCAACTCACCTATTTTGCTTGGCAGACGTCTGGCATTGGTGAACAAACACTTTAATCAATCGACACCTTGTGCACACGTATTTTGCATATTTCTTATTTTCATACAAATGGTACCAATTGTTATGGTTGTTTGTTGCATAGGAACCTTCTTATCATCTGCCATAGCCCTCCCTCCATCTTTCCCCATTCCACCCACCAATAAGTACTGACCCCTGTCTGATCTGTCTGCCCCATTATAATCTAACTCTCCCTCCCCACTTGATCCTATTTTAAATACTCCTCCAGCCTCCCCAAAAACCTGTGTTCTCTGGAATGACAAATCACTCTTCTCTGTCTGGCAATCTGAGGGACTTGTCTGGGTTTGGCGGTTGCCAGGAAAACGGCACCTGCCTGACTGTAGTCTGACAAGTGTAAAGTTTGGCGGAGGGGGGGAATTATGGTGTGGGGTTGCCTTTCAGGGGTTGGCCTGGCCCCTTAATTCCAGTGAAGGGAACTCTTAAGGTGTCAGCATACCAAGACATTTTGGACAATTTCATTCTCCCAACTTTGTGGGAACAGTTTAGGGATGGCCCCTTCCTGTTCCAACATGACTGCACACCAGTGCAGAAAGCAAGGTCCAGAAAGACATGGATGAGTGAGTTTGGGGTGGAGGAACTTGACAGGCCTGCACAGTCCTGACCTCAACCCAATGAATTAGAGTGCAGACTGTGAGCCAAGCTTTTTTGTCTGACATCCTTGCCTGACCTCTCAAATGTGCTTCTAGAAGAATGATTAAACATTCCCATAGACACACTCCTAAACCTTGTGTACAGCCTTCCCAGAAGAGTTCAAGCTTTTATAGCTGCAAAGGGTGGGCCAACTCAATATTGAACCCTATGGACTAAGACTGGGATGCCATTAAAGTTCATGTGCAGGTAAAGGCAGGCGTCCCAATAATTTTGGCAACATAGTGTATCAGCCTGGATGTCACACCACTTCCTCAAACTCAAGCTCTCCAAAACCGAGCTCCTAATATTTACTCCTTAATGTGCCCCTTCCTCTGACTGAAAGGCAACAACCTTCAACCCGTCCCTGCATGCCAGGGTGTTAGGTGTAATCCTGGACTCTGAACTCTCCTTTCAGCACCACATCCAATCACTTTCCAAAGCTTGTTGTCTCAACCTCTGCAACATCTCCAAAATAAGCCCCTTCCTAACTAATGACACCGCAAAGCTCCTAAATCACTCCCATGTTATCTCTCGCCTTGACTACTTCAACTCCCTCCCCATTGGCTTACCTTTACATAGGCTATTCCCCCTTCAGTCCATCATGAATGGTGCTTCCAGACTCATCCACCTTACCAACTGTTCAGTGTCTGCTATCCCCCTCTGTCATTTCCTCCATTGGCTGGCACTCACCCAACAAATTCAATTCAAAATACTAACAACAACTTACAAATCCATCCACAACTTGGCCCCCAGCTACATCACTAACCTATTCTCAAAATGCCAACCAAATCGCACTCTTCGTTACTCCCAAGACCTCCTGCTCTCTAGTTCCCTTGTCACCTCCTCCCATGCTCGCCTGCAGGACTTCTCCCTAGCCTCTCACATACTATGCCTACCCCAATCTGTTTGACTATCTCCTCCTCTGTCCCTTTTAGGTAATCCCTGATAACTTTCATCTTCAGAGAAGCCTATTCTGTCTCCACCTAACAACTGTACATGTATTTCCTCCATCAGCTTATCCCCCACAGTTATCACCTTTTGTATCACTTGACCTTCCCCATTTAGATTGTAAGCTCTAATGAGCAGGGCCCTCTGATTCTTTTTGTATTCAATTGTATTGTAGCTGTACTGTTTGCCCTCACATTGTAAAGCACTGTTCAAACTGTTGGCGCTATATAAATCCTGTATAATAAAAATCCTTGCAGATTCTCAGCATAAAGCAAGTAAAGTTTATAAAACATACAAATGTAATAAAAATAGATGGTAAGTATGCATGGTGGGTATCTTGTTAAGATAACGAAACAAATCGCGGTCTGCACCTTTGCCATCTTAGACCATAGCCGAGTTTGAATTTCCCTAAAATGGAGTATGTCAACACCCATGAGGCTCACTGCAGTATTTTCTTATTAAAGCGGACAGGAATGGTGATCAAACCAAAGAAGAAATTGGGTCACATCCGCGGCATGGTCTTCAGCCATGGCCATATGATTTAGAACATATGCAGGGTTAATGAAAATGTATGCAAAGTATAAACTTCACTTCTAGTTTTGGATAGTATAAGAAAGGGTTGGAACCTCTGTTTGTCCTTTATTCCTGCTTGTGTCCCAGCTGAAGAGATCTTCTCTCACTATTTTCCCTGGTGACCATTTTCTCCAGTACAGAGATGGAAAATCCAGAGTTTTTGAGTTATTACAAACACAGGTGACTGGAAATCTTCCAGTGAAGACAACTGTTCTGATCACATCTTGCTTTTGAGAGATCTGTTACTACTTGTTTCTGGGACAAGGATCACATGATCAGGGCTGGTGGAAACCAGTGCTAAGGGGTTAAAAACTAATAGAAAATGTGATATCTTGACTGGGCACCTGCTGGCTGTGATTCTTGCCATACACTCAACCATAAATGACTATGCATTTAGTAAAGTTGACAATCCGAAGCCATCTTTTAAGTAGTGGCCCCAAACATTTTTTTTTTGTTGGTGCTGTGATGATGCTGAAAGTATATAACCAGGAGTTATGTTACTGATCTTGAATGCCATGATATATTAAGAACTGACATGCCATAATGCTGCGTAATTTTCTTTGGTAAGCAACCACTTGGACACATGACAGAGAAAAGTTGTAGCTTGTAGCATTTGTGTTGAGTAAAATTAATGTCCCAGACAATGCCAAAGTTCTTGGCCTTGCCTGCATCATTAGTATTCTGTGGTAAGGTACTTACTAAAGAGCAGAGTTGAGTCACTCAACCCTTCCAGATTTGATCTGTCATATGCTGTCAGAGCCATGCTGAATCCAACTGCTCTCCTAGTCTGCTATGCAGTTGATCAATTGGTCCAACAATACTGGCAGTATAGGAACACTGTTTGGCAGCCGCATTGAGTCACTGTGAGTTCTGCTTAGTGGGTGCCTATTTGTGCCACAATTAAAGCGTTTCTGGAAAATGCAATGGTGGATGGTGGTGGCTATGCTTCAAGGGTGCTTAAAGAGACTCTGTTACCAATTTAAAAAATTGCACTCAAAAGTATCGAAAAATAAAGTTATGTTGTATACTTACAGGCAGTGTTTTTCTGTTCCATAACATTTTTTTTAACTTTACTTGCAATGTGCCTTTGAGCTTGCTAGAATAATTGGCTAGTCAATTACTTCAATGTGTGTAAAAAAAAAAAAAAGTACAATGAAATGTTGAAGACTGCAACTTAAAGTTATCTCAGCTTGCTTCCATTCAAGATGTGACACAAGGGGGATGAAAGGGGGTCTAAATCTTTAAGAACAGATTCAGCTAATACTCCTAAGAGACAAGTAAAGATGCCTCCTTCGTTATTGAGTCTCACCATTCAAGAGAAAGATGTCCATCAACTGCCAGTATGTCATCTGAAGCATCTTTGAATGCTATAGAAGAAAACGGATGCAAGTCCAATCAGCCAGATTTCAAGCTGTCAAGCTGGTAGGCCCCTTGTCTGTGGTATCTGTGCAAGTTGAAGAAATTTATACAAGAGCACTCATTGACGCGGGTGCCCAAGTGACTTTTCTGACTCAGAGCATCGGAGCAGAGAAGTACCCCTGTGAGGGTTATCTGTAGATCTAATTGATATTTGACCCCTGAGTCATCAGACAGCCAGGGTCATTTGACACACTGCCTACTGTGAGTTATCAGCCAGGGTCCACCAGACGTTTTTCGATGGTAGGTACAAACACAAATCTGGGGAGATGACTACTAGCTCCCGTTACCTCCAGATGTGAATTTTGGCCATGCACCCCATGCTATGGTCAGAATAAGGTCCAAACAGGAAATGTTGCAGCCAGAAGAGGTATTCTGCAGATCTGAGAAAGAAGTGAAGTGGGAATATGTGTGTACAGTGTGCACATATTTTGTTCTCTGAGGAACAAGAAATTGTTGTGGGAGGATCATGAAGTCCATGCTGTTCCAGCTCCTTTAAGCTGCCCCACAGATTGTTACTCCTTGGGCCACTTTTTTTCCCCTCCATCTCTAGAAGCAGAGCAGCAGGAAGAAATTCTGGCTGCTGGATGGCTGGGTTGTTAGATGTTTTAACTGGGATCTGCAAAGTGCTGTGTGAGCCGTGTGTCTGACCAAGAGGAGCCTATGTAAAAGGATCCGGGGGCTATGCTGCCTACAGGAGAAGGGAGTCTTGCTGTGAGTGATACTACTAGATGGAAAGGAGTCTTGCTGTGAGTGATACTACCAGATGGAAGGGAGTCTGGCTGTGAGTGATGCCACCAGATGGAAGGGAGTCTGGCTGTGAGTGATGCCACCAGATGGAAGGGAGTCTGGCTGTGAGTGATACCACCAGATGGAAGGGAGTCTGGCTGTGAGTGATACCACCAGATGGAAGGCAGTCTGGCTGTGAGTGATACCACCAGATGGAAGGCAGTCTGGCTGTGAGTGATACCACCAGATGGAAGGCAGTCTGGCTGTGAGTGATACCACCAGATGGAAGGCAGTCTGGCTGTGAGTGATACCACCAGATGGAAGGGAGTCTGGCTGTGAGTGATACCACCAGATGGAAGGGAGTCTGGCTGTGAGTGATACCACCAGATGGAAGGGAGTCTGGCTGTGAGTGATACCACCAGATGGAAGGGAGTCTGGCTGTGAGTGATACCACCAGATGGAAGGGAGTCTGGCTGTGAGTGATACCACCAGATGGAAGGGAGTCTGGCTGTGAGTGATACCACCAGATGGAAGGGAGTCTGGCTGTGAGTGATACCACCAGATGGAAGGGAGTCTGGCTGTGAGTGATACCACCAGATGGAAGGGAGTCTGGCTGTGAGCGATACCACCAGATGGAAGGGAGTCTGGCTGTGAGCGATACCACCAGATGGAAGGGAGTCTGGCTGTGAGCGATACCACCAGATGGAAGGGAGTCTGGCTGTGAGCGATACCACCAGATGGAAGGGAGTCTTGCTGTGAGCGATACCACCAGATGGAAGGGAGTCTTGCTGTGAGCGATACTACCAGGTGGAAGGGAGTCTTGCTGTGAGCGATACTACCAGGTGGAAGGGAGTCTTGCTGTGAGCGATACTACCAGGTGGAAGGGAGTCTTGCTGTGAGCGATACTACCAGATGGGAGTCTTGCTGTGAGCGATACTACCAGGTGGAAGGGAGTCTTGCTGTCAGTGATACTATTGTTTTGGGGTTTTGGCTGTTCCAGTATTCCTGCCGCTCCGGTGCTGTGCTGCCATGCAGTGCCAAGAGACGGCTGTGCTAAGACTCCAGAGCTACTAGGAGGAGGCTACAGTCTTTGTCCATCACCAGCTTTGGAAGGGGGCTCCTTGTACTTCTCCATTGGGCTACAACGGACCACTGACACCAAAGAAAAATGTCTGTGGGGACAAGCCTCTAGGCCACTTGAGATCATTTTCCTACAATTCACTCCAACTCCAATAAAGGAAAGGACCCCAGCACCAGCAGGACTTAACAGCCCACTGGCAAGTGGTTAGGCAGGACAGTCTCACAGCCATCAGATTGCATTACGGTTACTACTGATTACTATCACGGTTTCTAACATGAAATTAGAATCATGGTGTCAGGGTCCTTCCCTACTCCTGCCTGGTGTGTTTGGCCTCTATATTTTGGAGGCTTGCCGGAAGGGAAAGAGCATTGTTCATTATCTTAAAGCGGAACTTTACCCATAACAACCAGATAAAAAAATGTTCTTTAGCAAGTTACATACAATCCACATTAATAGTTATGCTACCAAAATTAGTGTGTGCTGTAAATTGTCTCCAGCATTGTTCCTGTTTCTGCTTGCTGGAGGCTGCCTTTTTGCTGAAGGCAAGAGACCCTGAGCAGCATTAAATCTTTAGGCTGTCAGCAGATTGGCCTCTAAATTTTTGGCAGTGCCGAAAAATAGAGAACAGAGCATGTGCAGAGCAAGGTAAGACAGTGGGGTTTTTTTTACTAAAGCTGGTTCACTCAATCTGGTGCAGCTGTGTATGGTAGCCAATCAGCTTCTAACCTCAGCTTGGTCAATTAAGCTTTAGCAATAAAACCTGGAAGCTGATTGGTTTTTATGCAGAAGTGCCCGAGATTCTGAGTGAACCAGCTTTAGTAAATAAACCCCAGTGTATTACTGGATTTTAAATAGCATAGCACTTATTTTTAATGTTTTACATTACATTTTACATTTTTCTTATGCACACCGCACATATCTTATTTGTAGTGAAAAAAAAGGAAAAAACAATACATTATGTAAAATACACTGGACACCACAATGCACTGTACACTGTAATGCGCTGGACACCAAAATGCACTGTACACTGTAATGCACTGGGCACCAAAATGCACTGTACACTGTAATGCACTGCACACCGCAATGAACTGTACACTGTAATGCACTGGACACCACAATGAACTGTACACTAACGCACTGGACACCACAATGCACTGAACACTAATGCACTGGACACCACAATGCACTGAACACTAATGCACTGGACACCGCAATGCACTGTACTTTAACAATTTGGACACCGCAATGCACTGTAACGCACTGGACACCAAAATGCACTGTACTCTGTATCGCACTGGACACCAAAATGCACTTTACACTAACGCACTGGACACCCCAGTGTACTGTACTCTGTATCGCACTGGACACCAAAATGCACTTTACACTAACGCACTGGACACTGCAATGTACTGTACACTGTAATGCACTGGACACCAAAATGCACTGTACACTAACGCACTGGACACCACAATGCACTGTACACTAACGCACTGGACATCAAAAATGCACTGTACACTAAGGCACTGGACACCGCAATGCACTGTGCCTGGTGTGCTCTCCTCCTCCTCTCCTGTTGCTCCTCTGGCTGCAGCAGGTGAAATCAGAGGGCTTTCAGGCTGCTGCTCACGTGGGTACCTGTCAAAACCAGGTACCTGCTCCCCCTCAAAAGGTGCCAAATATGGCAGTGGAGGTGGATGCAAAGAAGCGGAGCTTCCACTTTTGGGTGGAACTCCGCTTTCATATTCTGACTAAAGTTCCACTTTTTTTTTGCTGTGAGTGTATATTATTATACAGGATTTATTTAGTGCCAACAGTTTGCACAGTGCTTTACAAAGGGAGACATTGCACATACAATTGAATACAAGCGGGTTAAGAGGGCCCTGTTCATAAGAGTTTACAATCTAATAGGGTGGGGCAAGTGGTACCAAAGGTTATAACCGTGGGGGATGAGCTGATGGAGGAGATAAAAGTTCAGCAAAGCCTCATACACACATTGAGAATATCGGGCAAATGATCGTCTGTTTTTTGTTTTTGCTTTTGCATGCTAGTCTCATATTAAAATGAAGAGGTTACTAAAGTTATGAAACTTATTGTACAACAGAATACAACTTTGTAAGTATATTGTAATGAATTTCTTTTTTTTTGAACATGACTGGTCTTTGACCCTCATTTTTTTTTTCTGGACAAATACTGTACTAATTAAACGAAAATTGTTAATTAAGTCTGGTATCGTATGAGAAAAATGTTTCTATGAACTGTCATGATTGTCTCTCGAAAGCTATGTACTAACCATCAGATTATTGGACGAATGCTCCAAAAGTGGTATTTTTCGTCCAATTTTCTTTTCATGTGAACTAGACTTTAGTTGGAGGAGTGATAGGCTTTCCTGCAAAAAATAGTTATCAGGGAACATCTAAAGGCAGCCAGAGTAGGAGACAGCTGGATTGGGGTTGGGAGTTCCACAAGATGGGAAGGGCCTTAGAGAAGTCCTGGAGATGAGCATGGGAGGAGAGCTAGAGAGCAGAAGGTCTCGGGAGGAGAGGACGGTTTTGGTGATATTTGAAGACAATATTGGTAATGTAGCTGGGGGAAGAGTTGTAGATGTCTTTGTATTTTGTTGTTAGTATGTTGAATTTAAATCGCTGGGTAATTGGAAGCCAGTGGAGGGATTGGCAGAGAGAGGTAGCAGACACACAGATCGCAGCCTAGGGGGCTGTTTGCCCTCCCTGGGCACTACTGCCATGTGCTTGCCATGTGTAGGCCCCAGCTGGGAGACTGGAGGTCCTAGAACCACTGAAGGCTGCTGGGAGCTGACTGAGGGTCTGTCATCTGAGGATCTACTCTGATACTACTGGGAGCAAGTGACTGCAGGATACTAATAGGAGGCAAGCATTTGTCCAGAGGCATCAGTGAGTACAACCAAGGGTGAGAGATCCTAGAGACTGAGTGCTGCTGCCTCCCCTCCTGTATGTTTTCACAGAAGGTTTTATGTTCTGAAGAGCATCATTTCTTGTGATGGGACCTTTGCTGGGACTGTCCACCTCCTGTTAACCTCCTCAATACTGTTACTGTAGAGCCTGCCCACCATCTGCTCATATATAGACTGGTCTTAGTGTTCTGAGAAGCAAGTTTAGTGTCCTCAACTTTGTTCCAGAAAGTTAATGGAGTATCCTACAGCTTTGCATACCAGCCCAAGTTCAACCCTTCAATAAAACATCAAAAGAATCAACCCCCTAGACTGTTTTTTGAGCCAAAGAAGGCATTGTGCATGTGTGCCTGGCTGTGGGGCAACTATGGTAAAAGACCAAGGGACCTATAGAATTTCTGGTTCTTATGGGGGTACCCCTACAGCTTTTTTACAGAATGAAATTATTAAAACAGAATTAAAACTAAATATAAAATTTAGGGCAAACTATTGCAATGTTGGCAATGGTAAAATGAAAACTAGTCCACAGAAAAAGTCCTATTTAAATAAAAACAGTCACCTCAGTAATCTCCCTACTCTTCAAAACCACTTTCAGAGTGAAACATCAAAGTGATTCGTTGTCCTGCTGTAGATATTTTTTGAAAGTCACTTTCACTGCTCTATAGATATGACCCTCAGTTTTATTAAAATTTTTACTTTGATGGACTCAATGAAAATTTTCTTTAATGGCCTCTACTTCTACAATAGGAAGTAACAGGGGAAAAAAGCTAAGATTTCTGGTTCATACACTTCTTTATATCTGCCTTGACATTTGTACCTGCAAATTGTAAACGTTTTACTATATGAACGCTTTCTGCAGAATAATGTTGTGAGTCTGTAAAGAGAAGGTAAACTGATGCATTCTGCTGGACAGTCTGAGCTTTTGAAAAACACCAGATGAAAACAAGTCTAAAAAAGAAAACTAATGCAGCCATCACATCTAAGAATTGAAATACAAAGGCAGAGGACTAAGGAGTGGATTAAAGGAGGGAGTATCCCTCACAGTCCTGCAGCCACACAGGTTCTCAACATTACAGCAAAGACCATATCTTCATATTGAAGTAGAGTATATCCCTCCAAGCTGGACATTCACTTTGCACATTGGGATATTATTGTTTTTTCAGAGACTTTTTATTATTTTTTATATTTTTTAATATTTATTATTTCTTATTTATTTTTTTAATTTCACTTATCAAAATTATATGATGAATGTTTTTCACTTATGGAAGATTTGCACATTGTAATAAGGATTGCACATTTAGTGACGTGATAATATGATATGAATTTATTTTTCACTAGTTCTAATTTTATATAATTAGTTACATCTAATATTTATTTATTTTTCACAAGTCATAATTTTATATAATTTATCACGTTACATTATTTACTCTGATATTTTATTTATTTATAAGCACTTAGCACTTTTTTGATTTACACTTTTTTGTGGATATTAGAGCGCGGTTAATATTTAAATTAAATGTTGTGATTATGCTACTGAGTTTGCTCCGAAACTCATTTGTATAATTGTGTACTACATGATGCGATATTATGTCATGCCTCCTTGCAGTTCATTTCTGTTCATATATTCTGCTTTTTGTCTGAATAAAAGCCAATTGTTTAAAAAAAAAAAAAAAGAATTCTGTGCCTCTTTTGTGACCTTTGAAGAGTAACTTCTCCACAATGTGTATAGCTACAGAAATGAATGAAGGCTTGTGTATTTTACTGCTTGTTCAGAATATGTAAATAGTTTTGTGTGCATAGTCTGGGTGCAGGTTCACTTTAAAATACAGTTGTCTTCAGGGTAGTGATAACTGGAAATGTTTCACTGAGGTTTTGTATGTGTTCCAGTGTGGATTTTTTCCCTTGTGTTTTTCTTTTCTTCATTTGAGTTTATATGCGTTTTCGATGCATTTTGCCATGTTCCAGACTTGCAAATCTCATGCCAAGTCGCACCCTATTTTCCCCAATTACAGCGGTCATATCAGTGCGGTTCAAACTTGGTCAGAGCCGCACCAATACTTAAAGTAGTACATGCCCTACTTTTGGTGCGATTTGCATAGATTTCTGTGTCAGATGTCTTGTGCCTGAAACCACAGCACTACCTGCCTGGAGTTTGCATGTTCTCCCTGTGCTTGCGTGGGTTTCCTCCGGGTACTCTGGTTTCCTCCCACACTCCAAATACATGATGGTAGGTGAATTGGATCCTGTCTAAATTGGCCCTAGTATGTGTATGTAAAAGTAACTGCAAACAAGTTTTTATGTAAATGCGCCAAGGAAAGCACTGATTGGGAAACAGATGACCTATAGGGCGTAGGGAAAGGGCTTTCACAATACACAGAATTTTTGTGGCAGCTTATACTGGGAGGTGTGAGGAATAAAGACCCAAAGCCAAGGAAGCACACAGGTCTGCAAGGGCTCATTCACACCAGTTCTTACATTCGTACCGCAGTACATGGTTACAACGCATTACACAGACTCCTTTTTTTCAACTTTATTAAAGTATCACAAAGTGACACTTCATTCAACTCTATACACTGCTGCAAGTGCATGATGAACTATACAGTATACCTAGCAATTCTTTAGTATATTTACTATATTATTATTATACGGGATTTATATAGCGCCAACAGTTTGCTCAGCGCTTTACAATATAAGGGGAGACAATACAATTACAATACATTTCAGTACCAGCAACGGCACCTCCTGCCTGGAGCTTGCATGTTCTCCCTGTGCCTGCGTGGGTTTCCTCCGGGTACTCCGGTTTCCTCCCACAATCCAACATGCTGGTAGGTTAATTGGATCCTGTCTAAATTGTCCCTAGTATGTGTATGTATGAATGTGAGTTAGGGACCTTAGATTGTACGCCCCTTGAGGGTTAGGGACTGATGTGAATGTATAATATATATGTAAAGTGCTGTGTAAATTGACGGTGCTATACAAGTACCTGAAATAAATAAATATTGTAGAGAGCAGAGAAAAAGCGGTGATAAAATATCACTCCATATGATAAAATGAATTATGAGAAATAAAGCTTTCAGTGGTTGTCTATCAACTGAGCCTAATATTTGCTATACAAATGTTTTATTGAAAGTGTCACCAAACCAACTGTGCTGACATTGATATAGAAAAGTCAAATGTATACATAGTTAGCCAACTCGTAGTAACATTTTAACAATTGGCATGGTACAGACGTCATAAAATTGAACACAGAGCTTTGTTTAGAATGATATGAGGTCCTCTTGCACAGTGATTTGGTTGATACCCCTAAAACGTCTGTTGACAAAACGGCAGACATGTAATAATCAGCATACTAAATATAAACTTTTCTGAAGGTTATTGCATGCCCAATAGAAATTCTTCATTGCCTCCAGAGTGTTCACATAATTGTTAGCAACAGTCACAGTCCACACATGTAGCATGTAAAGATATCTCTGTTAACTGTCTCTTCTCTGCTTGAAGGCAGGATAAAGTGACATAGTACATCCTATGAAGCAATGCCTAATGAAATTCACCGCCCTATGACAGCCTATTAGAGTTTCCTGATGTTATATGAAAAAAGACATCCCAGCATCCCTTCAGAAGTGCACACCTCGTCCTCTCCCCAGTTTTGCACTGTTGTAGATTCTGCCATTATTATTATTATACAGGATTTATACAGTACCCACAGTTTGCTCAGTGCTTTACAATATAGCGGGAAACAATACAGCAACAATACGGTTCAGTACAAGAGGGTTTGACATCATTGTATTTGTCGATATCACATAAAACAGGATTTTTGGATGATAAAAAAAATAATATTTTTGTACCGAAACATAAAATATTTACCTTTGAGCCCATTTAGGCACACAGGAACAGCAAAAAGTGGATTATACAACTGGATTATACTGTATCCTGTAGGCAGCAGTATGACCCGCCTGACTGATTTACTTTTGGTTGTGTGTTCCTCAGGGGCACACTGAAAACTCATGGGGCCCCCGGGCATTAGGGGATCATGGGGCCCCTGTGTCCTTGCCCAAACTCAAAAAAGCCTATGAAAAAGGTACCAGGGGCATCTCATGGGGCCCCCTACTGACCCCGGGCCCTCGGGCAGTGCCCGGTTTCCAAATGGTCAGTCCGCCCCTTAATAACGCTGGCAGCATGAGCTGTGTAAAGTTTTTTTTGCGTTATTGCATTAGCGTTTTCTGCGTTTGCATTTTTTGGCATTTTAATTACCAGTAAAAAAATTTTTGCTCAAAACAAAGTTAGAGCATTTTTACAGCTAAAAAAACTTCTCTAGAATCCCAATAGTTCTGGGGGTTTTTTCCAGCCAAAAAACGCCACTGCCGAAAACTGCTGATTAAAGCCTATGTTACTAGCTGTAGAAAAAAACCAACAAAGGCCAAAAACAGCCGCTGTAAAAACGTCCGGTGTGCATGAGGACTTACCCCCGGTCACATCAAGCCCGACTTTGAAATTTTGCGACTTACAGTGAAGTCGCACGATTTCAAAGTTGGGTGAGATGCCGATTTCAGGTGTGATTTGCAAGTAATCTGACACAGATGTCTATGCAAATCACACCAAAAGTAGCACATGTACTACTTTAGAAATCAGTGCGACTCCGACCAAGAGTGTCCCATTGTTGATGTCAGTAGGAGGAATAGTGCATTGTATCAGTGGAAGGATTAGTGTCCCATTGTTGGTGTCAGTGGGTGGAATAGTGCATTGTATCAGTGGAAGGATTAGTGTCCCATTGTTGGGATCAGTGGGTGGAAAAATGACCCACTGTAGGTGTCAGTGGAAGAAATAGTGCCCCATTGTTGGTGTCAGTGGATGGTATAGTGCATTGTATCAGTGGAAGGATTAGTGTCCCATTGTTGGTGTCAGTGGGTGGAAAAGTGACCCATTGTTATCAGTGGGAGAAACATTGCCCCATTTATGGTGTCAGTGGAAGGATTAGTGCAATGTATCAGTGGAAGGATTATTGTCCCAAGGGCCGGATAAAGTCAAGCAAAGGGCCACATCTGGCCCGCAGTTTGGAGACCCCTGTTTTGGATCATTGTCATACTGGAAAAGTGCACAACAACCAAGGGCACAGAGTGATGGTAGCATCTTCTCTTTCAATATACAGCAGTACATCTGTGAATTCATGATACCATCAATGAAATGCAGCTCACCGACACCAGCAGCACTCATGCAGCCCCACAGAAGGACACTGCCACCACTATGTTTCACTGTAGGCCCCATGCATTTTTCTTTGTGCTCCTCACCTCTGCGACGGCATCCTTTCCAAAAACATTTATCTTGGTCTCATCACCACAGAGTACAGAGTCCCAATAGTCTTCTATATTTTTCAGCATGGGTCCTGGCAAATTCTAGGTGGGCTTTTTTGTGCATGGATTTTAGGAGAGGCTTCCTTCTTGGATGATACCCATGCATGCCATTCCTCTGCAGTGTGCACCATATTGTGTAACGGGAAGCAATCACCCCAGTTTGGCTTTCTACTTCTTTAAATAACTGCAGTGAACTTGCATGGCGATTCTCTTCAACCCTTCTCATCAGAAGATGCTCCTGTCAAGCTGTTAACTTCCGTGGATGTCCTGGATGTCTCTGTGAGATGGTTGCAGTTCCATCTTTGTTAAATTTTTGTATTACTTTTGCTTCAGTATTCTGACTGATAAGTAATGCTTTGCTAATTTTGCAGCCTTTACCTTCCTTGTGTAAAGAAATTGTTTTCTTTCTCAGGCCTTGTGACAATTCCGTTCCATGTGGTGCCATTGCTGACAGAATGAAATAGGAAGGGGTTTTCTTTGTTAAGTAACACCCTTTTATAATCAGCTGTCTGCTGGACACCTGTTTAATGAATAATTAGACTCACCTGTAGTTGAATTCTTGTTAATTAGGATTTTGTTGTGTAAATTTTAGCTTTGCTCCTAAGACTTTCATTGGGGTGTATTTGTTTTTGCAACATGGTCTTGAATGGATTTGTTAGGAAAAATACTTTTTTTGTGTGCAAATTAACAAATCTTGTTTGCATCAATGGCTGCATTTGTGGGAGTATTTTGTAGTATAGTGTCCCACAGAAAATGTTAATTCTGAAAGGAAAGTAAAGGTTTTCTGACAAATCTGTTGAGATGTACTCATTTATGCTTCATTTATGCTGAGCAGTGTGTGTGTATATATATATATATATATATATATATATATATCTCACTGTTTCACAGTATACAATAACTCATTATAGTAGTGATTATCTGCTGTTTATTTACCATTACAGGCTAATTTTTTTTTAATCCCATCAAATTCTTTGTACGTTCAATACATAAATATATATATATATATATATATATATATATATATATATAGCCACTAAATGTCTTATGCTGGCTATACATGTACATGTATTTTTGTATGAGAATATTCGTTTTGTATGAGAAAATTCTTTGTACGTCCGATGAATAGACGAATGTCATTCAAAAATTTCACTTGCTTTTAACATTCAATTTTTTACAGAATGTAATTGCTGAAAGAAAATCACATAAACTGTCTGAAAATTGGTTCAGCCAAGAAAAGTTTTCTATTCTGCTCCTTCGAATTTCCCCATCACTAAGGTCGATTTGACCCCGCTAACAATTAGGAAATTGAACGAATGTTCTAAAAACAAAAATTTTCAAAATTTAGATGCAAAAAACAAAAAAATAGTACATGCACATTTTTTACATGCAAAAAAAAGGTTTTTTTTTTTTTTTGAAGTGAACTTATCCTTTAAGCTTTGACAATAAAACCTGTCAGACTGTATCTGCTTGCCCATACGGGATGTATTATTATTACAGGATTTATTATGGGCAAGCAGATACACTGACCATTTGCAGGAGTCCTGCATGGCACCAGCAACCTGCAGATTGCCGGTGCAATGCTTTCCAGGCTCAAAAAAAAAAAAAAAAAACCTAGTACATGCACATTTTTTACATGCAAAAAAAAAAACAAACTAGCACATGCACATTTTTTACATGCAAAAAAAAAAAAATAGCATGCGCACATTTTTTACATGCAACCCCCCCCCCCCCCAAAAAAAAAAATAGTACATGCACACTTTTTACATGCAAAAAAAAGGATTTTTTTTTTTGGAAGTGAACTTATCCTTTAAGCTTTGACAGTAAAACCTGGAAGTTGACTGACAGGATGTATGGGCAAGCAGATACACTGACCATTTCCAGGAGTCCTGCATGGCACCAGCAACCTGCTGATTTGATTGCTGGTGCAATGCTTTCCAGGCTCAAAAAAAAAAAATAGTACATGCACATTTTTTACATGCAAAAACCCCCCCAAAAGACTAGTACATGCACATTTTTTACATGCAAAAAAAAACAAAAAAAAACCTAGTACATGCACATTTTTACATTCAAAAAAAAAACTAGTACATGCACATTTTTTACATGCAAAAAAAAAAAACTAGTACATGCACATTTTTTACATGCAAAAAAAAATCAACTAGTACACACATTTTTTACATGCAAAAAAACCCCTAGTACATGCACATTTTTTACATGCAAAAAAAAAACCTAGTAAACGCACATTTTTTTACATGCAAACCAAAAAAAAAAACTAGTACATGCACATTTTTTACATGCACAAAAAAAAAACCTGGCACATGCATATTTTTTACATGCAAAAAAAAACTAGTACATGCACATTTTTTACATGCAAAAAAACAAAAAAAAACTAATACATGTACATTTTTTACATGCAAAAAACAAAAAAAAATAGTACATGCACATTTTTTACATGCAAAAAAAAAGGCTTTTTTTTTTTTTTGAAGTGATCCTTTAAGCTTTGACAATAAAACCTGGAAGTTAACGGATTTGTCTGCAGAGCTGCACCAGATTTTGCATTCTCCAGTTTCAGTAAATCAACCTCAGAGTGACAAGGAACTGATATGCAGAATCAGACGCAGCAATCAGCACCTGCACATCAATGCCTGAAGGGGGAAAGGTTGATCCTCAGTTAAAGGGATGCTGGGGACGCCCGATCCCCTACAAGCTGGGGTATCACTCTTCTAGCTATGCAGAAGGGAGGAGAGTGGGAAGCCTGCTGGGAGCTTCCCATCCATGTAAGGTAAGGTAAGGCAGCCAAGCTCAGCTTCTCCTAATATGGACATGCTCTTTCTCCTCCGTTGGATTGGCCAAGCTCCGGTGATGTCACTGGGTTTGAAGGAGCAGACTGTAGCAGCACTGCGCTCATAGATAGGGATCAATGCAACAGATTGGAATAATCCATTGAGAGACACCCAATGTACAGCCAGCGTGCACGCGCCCTGGTAAAGGAAAGTGGGATAACAGAAGTTTACACAATCCTGGGAATGAAATCCCTGCAACTCCCACTGAGAAATATTCTGTAACAGGGATTAGTGCCATGGCATAGTGGGATCAAAGCCTAGACGATGATGACGTCTTTATAAATGCCGCTAGTATTCCAGACATAGCTAATCAAGCTGCCTGGAGGACTACGATTCCTATAGATCCCCACAGGGGACAGTTAGGGTTCGTTCACATACATTTCCATAGAGCGGATCATCGCAGGCTCAACGCAAAGGCATATAGACAACGATTGCTTGTTCAGCAATTGTTCATTGCAAAATTTCAATACAGGGATGAAAGAAAAGAGGTACATCTGGAAACAGCTGTACATAAAAAGGTCCGAGCACAGAAGATTGTAAATGCAAGGTCTGCTAAAATACAAACTGAATACAGGCGTATGTCGGTTTACGAATGAAAATCCATTGAAAACAATGCTTCAGTTTACTAATTATTTTCGCAATACGAACAATTTAATTGGTTTTCAATGCATTTACAAATTCATTTTTAATCATGTCCCTGTACAGTATTTATGCCTTTAACCACTTGCCTACCAGGCACTTATACCCCCTTCCTTACCAGGCCAATTTTCAGCTTTCAGCGCTGCCGCACTTTGATTGACAATTGCGCGGTCATGCAACATTGTACCCATATGAAATTTTGATCATTTTTTTCTCACAAATAGAGCTTTCTTTTGGTGGTATTTAATCGCCACTGAGCGCTTTACTTTTTGCGCTATAAATTAAAAAAAGTGCAAAAAATTTGAAAAAAAAAAAAAAGTTTATTTGTTTCTTTTATAAAATTTTTCAAACAGGTATTTTTTCTCCTTCACTGATTTGCGTTGATGAGGCGGCACTGATGGGCACTGATAGGCGGCACTGATGGGCACTGATAGGCAGCACTAAAGGGCACTGATAGGCAGTACTAATGAGGTGGCACGGATAGGCGGCACTGATAGACAGCACTAATTAGGGGTCACGGATAGGCGGCACTGATATGCAGCACTGATAGGCGGCACTGATAGGTGACACTGATGATGGGTACTGATAGACGGCACTGACTGGCATCACTTCTGGGCACTGACTGGCGGCACTGACTGGCACAACCCCTGGGCACTGACTGGTGGCACTGACTGGCAGCACTGGTGGGTGGCACTGGTGGGTGGCACTGGTGGACAGCACTGGTGGGTGGGCACAGGTGGGTGGCACTGGTGGGCACAGGTGGGTGGCGCTGGTGGGCACAGGTGGGCGGGCACAGGTGGGTGGCACTGCTGGGCACATGTAGGTGGCACTGCTGGGCACAGGTAGGTGGCACTGCAGAGTGGCACAGGTGGGGGCACTGCTGGGCACAGGTGGGGGCACTGCTGGGCACAGGTGGGGGCACTGCTGGGAATGGGTGGGCGGGGCTAGTGGGCGCACAGCTGATCGGAACTTGCGGGGGTCACTGCTGGGCACCGATCATCAGGGCACTGATCATCAGTGCCCTGATGATCGGTGCCGATCCCCGCTCTGACAACTGCCGGTTCTCGGCAGTACTTTCCTCACGATCTGACAGCGTGAGGAAAGTGCAGCCGAGAACCGGCACTTGCATTTTCCTGTGATCAGCGTGTCATTGGACACCGCTGATCACGTGGTAAAAGGCCGGTGGGATCGGCCTTTCACCACATCTCGTGATCAGCTGTGTCCGTAGGACACAGCGATCACGGAGATCGCCGGGTGCGCGCCCCTTGGGGCGCGCAGGAGAGCGCGTTCTGGGAGGACGTCATATGACGTCCACTCAGAACTGGCCGGCCGCGGTGAAGCCGTCATTCGGCTATGCGCGGTCGGCAAGTGGTTAAAGTGCACTTTATAAGAGTTTTGAACAGATAAGACTTTTTTTTTACTTTTTTCTGACCTCCGGAACAGATTAATTGTTTTTCAGTGCATTTATGAATTCATTTTTAATCATGTCCCTGTACAGTACTATGCCTTTAAGTGCACTTTATAAAGAGTTTTGAACAGATAAGACTTTTTTTTACTTTTTTCTGACCTCCGGAACAGAATAATTGGTTCTCAATTTACGAATTCATTTTTAATCATGTCCCTGTACAGTATTTATGCCTTTAAAGTGCACTTTATAAAGAGTTTTGAACAGATAAGGCTTTTTTTTAACTTTTTTCTGACCTCCGTAACGGAATAATTGGTTTTCAATGCGTTTACAATTTATTTTTTAATCATGTCCTGTACAGTACTATGCCTTTAAGTGCACTTTATAAAGAGTTTTGAACAGATAAGACTTTGTTTTTATTTATTTCTGACCTCCGGAACAGATTAATTGCTTCTCAATGCATTTACAAATTAATTTTTAATCCCTCTACAGTATTTATGCCTTCAAATTGCACTTTATAAGAGTTTTGAACAGATAAAATACTTTTTTGTTTTTTTACTTTTTTTCTGACCTCCGGAACGGATTATTTGTTTTTCAATGCATTCCTATGGGAAACTGCAGTTACGAATTTTTTGCAATACAAAAAGTCCCGCAGAACGCATTAAATTCATAAACCAAGGTACGCCTGTATATCTAGTTCTGAACCATATGTCAATCTACAGTTGTATGTGTATTCTGATGGGGTAGAAACTAAACTGGACTAAATCGACCGATCGGTCATCCAACGACCGAGAGGCGTTTGTTCGTTGGTCGAAATCGTGGCCCACATTAACCAATCTAAAAAAATTGTTCCTCGGGAAATACATAGTGTTGACGTCTTCCGTACAAGTGGAAGTGATGCGGTGTGCGTGTGACCTTGTAGCCACGCCCTTCCGGCCAGCACAAGCGATATACACAACAATTACCAGCAATGAGTATAATACAGTTTATTACATGACCTATATACATAAATAGTGATACATAAAATATAATATGCAGAGTTCTGGTTTCACTATCTCATTAGGCCAATCTACTTTTAACATTTGGATTTTTCATTCGTGCTTCCGAAGGTTCCTTGGACATAAACATTCGACTCATCTTCTGTTTCCGCTCATGCGTGATAGTGCTTGATAGATTTTTTTCGTATGATCGTCATACCACCGCATAGAAAATCAGTCGTTTGTATGCAAAACAACATTTTTCACTATTGTTTAACCTGATTTTTTCGTTGACAATATCGTTATTGGTTAAAACATCCTGCTCATCAACGAAGAGAAAATCGTTCGATCAGTGGTTCCACAAAATGTTTCAGACGATTTTCTTATTGTGTGGACGGGGTCATACATGCGTTTCCACAACAAAAAAGTATCATTTAGCCCTCAGAACCTGAACTTGACATGGTATTTAGCCTCTTGCTACTCCTGTACAGAAGGGCTGTAGTGTGAGAGCAGGAAGCAGTGCAAGAACCAATCAGTTCATGTACTGACGAGAGGCCTGCTGATAGTAGGAGAATACAGAGTGAAGAGGGCATAAGCTCATCAGTGTACTGCATCTTTCTTTCACGTCCAGGCTAGGGTGGGTTCCACAATAAACTGGGCTCAGAGGAAGTGGGTTGAATGACGCTGACAACCAGACTGAGGACATTAGTGGCAGAAGAAAAGTACTGTGGAAGAAATCTCTGGACTGAAGGTTAGTTGGCTTTTTTATTGTAGCTTTTAAAGAACTATTTATTTTCATCCGGGGTGACCTGTTGGGGATTTCGCTCAAGCAAAGTGCTTTCTAATGAGTTCACTCCAGCCAAGGAATGCTGTTTTTTAGGGCTTTTTGGCCCACTTTTATTTAAGACAGAAAATAAAAGTTCAACAAATAATTGCCCACACAGGGGTTTCCACCATTACTTCAAAATACAAAAAAGAAAAACTTTCTTAAGCCTCCTGGCTTGCTTTGGTAACCAGTGCTCAGGCTCAAGCCTTTGTAATGTAAGGAAGAGAAAAAAGGGGTTCATGTGACTGAGGGTGTGGTTGCCACCATCCCTAACTGAATACAAGTTTCTACCAACCGCTTAATGGGATTTTAACCACTTCTGCGCTGCTCTGTAGCAGAAATACTGCTACAGGGCAGCACGGGGGTGCGGAAAATCACATATACAGTGGGGCAAAAAAGTATTTAGTCAGCCACCAATTGTGCAAGTTCTCCCACTTAAAAAGATGAGAGTGGCCTGTAATTGGCATCATAGGTAGACCTCAACTATGAGAGACAAAATGAGAAAAAAAAATCCAGACAATCACATTGGCTGATTTGGAAAGAATTTATTTGCAAGTTATGGTGGAAAATAAGTATTTGGTCAATATGAAAAGTTCATCTCAATACTTTGTTATATATCCTTTGTTGGCAATGACAGAGGTCAGACGTTTCCTGTAAGTCTTCACAAGGTTGGCACACACTGTTGCTGGTATGTTGGCCCATCCTCCATGCAGATCTCCTCTAGAGCAGTGATGTTTTGGGGCTGTCGCTGGGCAACATGGACTTTCAACTCCCTCCAAAGGTTTTCTATGGGGTTGAGATCTGGAGACTGGTTAGGCCACTCCAGGACCTTGAAATGCTTCTTACGAAGCCACTCCTTTGTTGCCCGGGCAGTATGTTTGGGATCATTGTCATGTTGGAAGACCCAGCCATGTTTCATCTTCAATGCCCTTGCTGATGGAAGGAGGTTTGCACTCACAATCTACGATACATGGCCCCATTCATTCTGTCCTGTACATGGATCAGTCGTCCTGGTCCCTTTGCGGAGAAACAGCCCCAAAGCATGATGTTGCCACCCCCATGCTTCACAGTAGGTATGGTGTTCTTTGGATGCAACTCAGCATTCTCTCTCCTCCAAACACGACGAGTTGTGTTTCTACCAAACAGTTCTATTTTGGTTTCATCTGACCATATGACATTCTCCCAATCCTCTTCTGGATCATCCAAATGCTCTCTAGCAAACGTCAGATGGGCCCGGACATGTACTGGCTTAAGCAGGGGGACACGTCTGGCACTGCAGGATCTGAGTCCCTGGCGGTGTAGTGTGTTACTGATGGTAGCCTTTGTTACGTTGGTCCCAGCTCTCTGCAGGTCATTCACTAGGTCCCCCATGTGGTCCTGGGATTTTTGCTCACCGTTCTTGTGATCATTTTGACGCCACGGGGTGAGATCTTGCGTGGAGCCCCAGATCGAGGGATATTATCAGTGGTCTTGTATGTCTTCCATTTTCTAATTATTGCTCCCACAGTTGATTTGTTCACACCAAGCTGCTTGCCTATTGCAGATTCAGTCTTCCCAGCCTGGTGCAGGTCTACAATTTTGTTTTTGGTGTCCTTCGACAGCTCTTTGGTCTTCACCATAGTGGAGTTTGGAGTGGGACTGTTTGAGGTTCTGGACAGGTGTCTTTTATACTGATAACAAGTTCAAACAGGTGCCATTGATACAGGTAATGAGTGCAGGACAGAGGAGCCTCTTAAAGAAGAAGGTACAGGTCTGTGAGAGCCAGAAATCTTGCTTGTTTGTAGGTGACCAAATACTTATTTTCCACCATAATTTGCAAATAAATTCTTTCCAAATCAGCTAATGTGATTGTCTGGATTTTTTTCCTCATTTTGTCTCTCATAGTTGAGGTCTACCTATGATGCCAATTACAGGCCTCTCTCATCTTTTTAAGTGGGAGAACTTGCACAATTGGTGGCTGACTAAATACTTTTTTGCCCCACTGTATATCTGTGATTTTGCTGTTCCGGGTAGGGGGCATGCTGCATTGGCGGCCTCAGCTGTCAATCACCGAGTCCCGGGTGGTGATTTCTCGCCAGCACCCCGTGATCACCAAGTATCTCTGACGGGTGAGACCTGTGTATAAACAACACAGATCTCTCCCCTGTCAGCTCCTGCACACTGCTTTGTGTGGCTCTGCATAGCAGACAAATACAAAGCAGTGTGCTTACAGTGAAACACGCACACAGTCCCCATAGTAAAACAGCACACAGTTAACCCTTTGCTCACCCCACATGTTAACCTTTTCCTGCCCAGTGTCATTAGTACAGAGTCAGTGCTTTTTATTAGAGCTTTTTATTAGCACTAATCACTGTATTGGTGTCACTGGGGATATCAGTTACACCACGTAATTTCCCCCCAGTGTCAGAATGTCTGCCGTTGTTCCGCTGTAGGTCGCTGATCGCTGCCATTACTAGTAGAAGAAAAAATATTCCAGTATATATACCACCATTTGCAGACGCTTTCACGTAAAACAATTAATTTACACGTATTGCGATTTTATTTTCAGCACAGACATGTAGCAGAATACATTTTGGCCTACCTCTATGACGAAATTAGATTTTTAAAATTTTTTTATTGGACATGTTTAACAGCAAAAAGCCAAAAATATTGGGTTTTTTTTTTCAAAATTGTCAGTTTTTTTTCAGTTATAGCGCAAAAAAAACTGCAGAGGTGATCAAATACCACCGAAAGAAAGCTCTATTTGCGGGGAAAAAATTATTTAAATTTAATTCATGTACAGCGTTGCATGACCGCGCACTTGTCAGTGCCAAGTCGCAAAAAATGGCCTGGTCAGGAAGGGGGGTAAATCCTCTGGAGGGCAAGTGGTTAAATTATAAATATATATGAAAAAAACCTGTTTTTTAGCTTCCTATAAATCTTTTTTTAAACATCGAATGTGTATTTATTGTGCACTAATATGGTGTAGGCAGACTCACAGATGATTGACACTAGCATTCATTTTTTTCAGATGGCATCTGCATCCAAGGCATGTTACAGGTATTGGCAATTAATTAGCAAATCTGATAGATTTAATACTGATTTATAGTAAAACTAAGCTTTTTGTGAGTTTCTTAGTGAATGTAATCAATCAACATACAGTATCATGCCCCCAAAGTGTTTAGCAGTAGGAGGATATGGAGGAGGAGGGAAGCACTGTGTATATGCCTGCATGTGTGACTCTAGTCGCATGGGCTGCACAGATAAGAAAATGGCAACCTTATAAGGAAATTAAACTGGAGCATGCCCAGTAGATGACAACAGTTGGTCTACTCAATCTCAGGCTGCAGTGGGGACACAGACAAGGAGGGAGGGACAGATGAAGACAGGAGCAACCAGGCATACATCACTCTACACAAAATAAATGCTTTAGTGGCTTTGTGAGTATGCACACTCTGTTGTATGGCATGTAATGATAAGTTTTTTTATTGTCTGGGTTTAATGATACTTAATAACAATAAGTAGATACAACTAAATTACAAGCCTTGTATGCTTGTTAAACAATTTCAAGTTAAATCTAAATGATGGCCCTTAAGTTGTTGTTCTTCCTCTGGCATGTGTGGGGATACTAATGAGTGATATGGCCAAAAGTTTCTGGACAATTGACTACTGCACCTACCATAGATTCAGAGGACATTGGGGTTGATTTACTTGAGGTGATTGTAGCAGTATTAGTGCACTTGCAACAGAAAAAATTGAGTACTGTCCGTGATACTTTTTTTATTTGCACTAACATACAATTTTGAGGACAAGCTTTTGGGGTATGTCCCCTTGGGTTGATTTACTAAAACCGGAGAGTGAAAAATCTGGTGCAGCTCTGCACAGAAACCAATCAGCTTCCATTTTTTTTTTGTCAAAACCTAACTGAACAGCAGAAGATAGAAGCAGATTGGGTACCATGCGCAGCTGCATCAGATTTTGCCCTCTCCAGTTTTAATAAATCAACCCCATAGTATGATGTGCTTATTGTAGAGGAACTGAAGCGGCTTGCACAGAGCTCTGACCTCAACCCTAATGAACACCTTCAGGATCATTTGGAACCATGACTACACACCACGTCTTCTCCAACATCGGTGCTTGACCTCAAAATGGTGTTTTAGATGAATGGGCACAAATTCCCACTGAAAAATTCAAAAACAGTCGCAAAGTGTGATTGGGGGTTTCAGCTTAGTATTAACGAACATATTTTTGGAATGGATGTTCAACAAGCTCATATAGTTGTGGTTGGGTGTCCACAAAATTTTGGCCATATTGTGTATGTGTAGTGTAATAGGAATTGATGCACCTACATGAGTCCTAACTGCAGGTATGTGTATGTGCATAAGTTGTCTTCTGAACATTTAAATATGTGTCTATTGAAAAACCAGGAAGCAGTAATAGGCACCTGGCTTGTCCATGTTTAAAAAAATGAAGGAGATGGGTAAGAAATTGTCATCATCTTGTCTGATAGAATGCAGTCACTGTTCAGTTTCAGGTATTCTGAGAGCCTTATTGTCGGAGGGTTTCTGAATATAATAGACAGCAGGGGAGATTCCTCCATCAACACTGCTAACTTGTATGGCTAACTTTAAAGTGGTTCCAAAACCAAAACATTTTTTACCTTTTACCAGTGACCTGTTTTCAGCTGAAGCCCGCTGTCAGCTGATGCCACTCAGCCCGGCCAGGCTGGGGAAAGATCCCCACTCCAGAGTCTGGAGCGGCACCAGGTTCAGGGTCTCAGCGATCTGCTCCCTCCCCATCCACAGCCCAGTGCTCCAGGGCAGGGGGAGGCAGAGCAGACAACGGTGAGCGGCTGTGAGAATTCAGCGATCATGATCCACCTACGTAAGTTTAACTGGGGAAAAAGAAAAACTCAAACTTCTCTTTCAAGGTAAAAAATGTTTAGGTAGCACTATCATGCGCCAATCCCTCCCTTTATATGGGGCTTGTGCCCGTTTGTAGGGGAATTGTTCTCTCTCTCCGTTCTCACAGGCTTTGAGGAGGCAGATGGAGACTTTGGCTCTGTGCAGCGCTTGCTGTGTCTATGAATACAGGCAGATCGGCTTAGGATCCGAGCAGCACTCTCTATGTCATGGACCAACTCAGATCGAGCCCGCACAAGTGCCCCCTTATGGTAGTTGGAAGGGAGGAGGAGCCAGCAGTGCCGGCAGAGGACCTGAGGAGGTTTTTGGGCAGCAAGAGCTGGTAAGTAAGTTTGTTATTTAAAAAAAAAAATTACAATCATTTTAATCAAGGCTGCTGTGGGTCCCACTGTCAGAATACAATAAAGAACCAGCAAACGCAAATGCTCCTGCGCTTGGGGATGGACTCGATGCAGGCTACAACCACATTAAGAATGTCCCGGAACATGCACACCTTGCTGCCCTCAAATAGACCGGGGGAATCCAAATATACTGAATGAGGAAAGAACAAACAGAGGGCGCACAGGCCTAGTGCATTACCATAAAAAATGTTTAATAAAAAATAAAGTAGGTGTTGTACTCACAAACGACAATATAGTCAAGGCACATCATAAAAGAACAGCTGGGTCAATACCGCGCTGAGTAACAGTCCGCAATAGGGAGTGTAGACATCTAATAGCTCACGCGTTTCGAGGACTTGTCTCTTCCTCAGAGCCCAGAGAGGGCTCTAGGAAGAGGCAAGTCCTCGAAACGCGTCTGCCTATTGGATGTCTACACTCCCTATTGGGGACTGTTACTCAGCGCAGTGTTGACCCAGCTGTTCTTTATAATGTGCCTTGACTACATTGTCGTTTGTGAGTACAACACCTACTTTATTTTGTATTAAACATTTTTTATGGTAATGCACTAGGCCTGTGCGCCCTCTGTTTGTTCTTTCCTCTGTCAGAATAGAATGTCCCAGCAAGGAAGGGGAAGTTCCTTCATTAACTTGTTTGTCTTGATGGAGGAATCTGTTTTCATCCCTACTGGGATGAAAATAAACCAGGGACATAGTACAGCTGGTGAAAGCTAGGCCTGTCACTTTACAAGAGAATATGCACTGTTAGGTAGTCGGTGTCCGATGGGACAGGAAACGCCAGTACAGACTATGCAAGCTATGTTACTCCTCTGTATCTATTGCAATTCTCATCAATACCAGTTGAAGGGATATAAGAGGCCAAAGCAGTTGGACTTGCCCAGAGCTCTGCTTTAGTCCATCTCTGGCTGCAGAATGTAGAGATGTATCAAGTGCTTGGATTTCTTTGGTTCAGTATACCCTTTTGCCTGTGAGGCTAAGGTGCACTTCCTGGGCATCACAAACACGCACTGGAGTGCCCTTTTTTTGGGTTTATTTGCAAGCTGGCTGGCAAGGTAGAGCTGGGAATTTTTCTGTTATGTTGTTTGACATGCGTCACCCGTCCATGTGCTCCTTGCTGTGAAGGTCAGTTATAGACTGGGGCAGTGACTGATTTTTGTACTGTTGAATTGTTGGTCAAGGGGGCGCACTGGACACCTTGGCTGCCATTATGCTACATGCTGGGCGTTCAGTGCGCCCCTGTACCTTTAAGGAAGGGTGGGCTCCCTCAGGTCCATCTGCCCTTGGTCTATCCATTAAATACATGTGCCTCTACTATGGGGGCTCTTAAATTTGTAGAGTTAGGAACTGCAGAACACTGGGGTGCCGTGACGAGGCTCTGTAGCTTACATGTATTTGCAAATGTGTGCTAACTAAACCCGTTTTTAACGCATACTGTTAGACAGCTTAGTTCAGTTTGCTTGCAGGCTGGCTGGCAAGTTAGAGGGGAATTTTTCTGTTTTGTTGCTTAACTTGAGTGCCCTTTTTTAACCCCTGCATGATCAAGGTCTAAAACATACAAATCTGATAGAAATAAATATGTTGTAATATACAGCAAAAACCACCAAAATGAATACAACCCAACCAGCCAGATAAACCTCTGAACATCTGATCAATCCAAGTAGAACATGGAAGATGACCCCTGCTAAAACATCTGATTTACATGTGAATGATAACAGATACATTGCTGTGCATAATAGGCAACATCTGTTGGGAATTCTACTTGGAGGATTTCAGGACAAAATTCCACACAATTGTCTTGAAAGGAAATTATGCTAAAAATACAAACAGCTCAGCTGTAGCCAAGCCTGGGGAGCCATGTGAGAGATGACAAACTGAAATTGTTTACAGTCACTGATTGGCTAGCTCTGCCTACCCAGCCAATCAGTGCTTCTTCCTAAAAACTTTTCCTGGATAGTGACAACATCGAATATGATTTTGTTTAGTATGCAATTATTATGTACTGTAGAGATTGATTAATGTAGGGATTAGTTTTATTAAAGCACATATATGGGGTAGTGCTGTCTATTAAAGAAGTAAACAATTACAATATCCAAGAGATATCATTTACAGCAGCTAGGAATCTATTGATGTAGGGTATATGGATGTCAGTCAAATTTGGAGATTCTTGCTTCAAGTTTTTGAGGATAATATCATGGCCAGATCTAGAAGGGTGCTGGGGTGGGCTATGCCCCCCCAGATATCAGTTGTGACCACCCAGGCAACCTGTGGACGATGTCCATCAGTTGAAGCTGTGTGTAGGGACTGGCTGCATCTATCAAGTCTAGTGTCTGTGACAGAGCCCAGCCAGCACACCCCCTCTTCCCTTCCCTGCATGGATAGGAGAGAGAGATCATGTGCACATCCTTCTCCTCCTGCCCCTCTCCTTGTGTCTGCCCGCCCACACCGCAATTCCCAGCCAGTGCTATACTTGAGAAGATGTGTGGGCAGGAAACTTGAAGCACTGCAGCCAGCAACCACATGGTGGCTGCAAGATTTGTGCCTCTGGCTGAGTCACCAAACCAGCCTGGGGTGAATGAGCTGAGCTCTGCACAATGCTGAATTCTCCCCACCTCCCTTCTTTCACTCCTCCGCCTCCCTCCCTTCTCTCCTCCACCTCCCTCCCCCGCCTCCCTCCCTTCACTCCTCCGCCTCCCTCCCTTCTCTACCCTGCCTCCCTCCCTTCACTCCTCCGCCTCCCTCCCTTCACTCCCCCGCCTCCCTTCCTTCTCTCTCCCGCCTCCCTCCCTTCTCTCCCCTGCCTCCCTTCCTTCTCTCTCCCGCCTCTCTCCCTTCTCTCCTCCGCCTCCCTCCCCCGCCTCCCTCCATTCACTCCTCCGCCTCCCTCCCTTCTCTCCCCCGCCTCCCTCCCTTCACTCTCCCGCCTCCCTCCCTTCTCTCCCCCGCCTCCCTCCCTTCTCTCTCCCACCTCTCCCCTGCCTCCCTCCCTTCTCTCTCCCGCCTCCCTCCCTTCTCTCCTCCGCCTCCCTCCCTTCACTCCTCCGCCTCCCTCCCTTCACTCCTCCGCCTCCCTCCCTTCTCTCCCCCGCCTCCCTCCCTTCACTCCTCCGCCTCCCTCCCTTCTCTCCCCCGCCTCCCTCCCTTCACTCCCCCGCCTCCCTCCCTTCTCTCTCCCGCCTCCCTCCCTTCTCTCCTCCGCCTCCCTCCCTTCTCTCCCCCGCCTCCCTCCCTTCACTCCCCCGCCTCCCTCCCTTCTCTCCCCCGCCTCCCTCCCTTCACTCCCCCGCCTCCCTCCCTTCTCTCTCCCCTGCCTCCCTCCCTTCTCTCTCCCTTCTCTACCCCGCCTCCCTCCCTTCTCTCCTCCGCCTCCCTCTCCCGCCTCCCTCCCTTCTCTCCTCCGCCTCCCTCCCTTCTCTCCTCCGCCTCCCTCCCTTCTCTCTCCCGCCTCTCCCCCGCCTCCCTCCCTTCTCTCTCCCGCCTCTCCCCAGCCTCCCTCCCTTCTCTCCTCCGCCTCCCTCCCCCGCCTCCCTCCCTTCACTCCTCCACCTCCCTCCCTTCACTCCCCCGCCTCCCTCCCTTCTCTCCTCCACCTCTCTCCCCCGCCTCCCTCCCTTCACTCCTCTGCCTCCCTCCCTTCTCTACCCCGCCTCCCTCCCTTCTCTCCCCCGCCTCCCTCCCTTCTCTCTCCCACCTCTCTCCCTTCTCTCCCCCGCCTCTCTCCCTTCTCTCCCCCGCCTCTCTCCCCCACCTCCCTCCCTTCTCTCCCCCGCCTCCCTCCCTTCTCTCCCCCGCCTCCCTCCCTTCTCTCCTCCGCCTCCCTCCCTTCTCTCCCCCGCCTCCCTCCCTTCTCTCCCCCGCCTCCCTCCATTCTCTCCGCCACCTCCCTCCATTCTCTCCTCCACCTCCCCCCCTTCTCTCCCTCCATTCTCTCCTCCACCTCCCTCCCTTCTCTCCTCCACCTCTTTCCCTTCTCTCCGCCACCTCCTTCCATTCTCTCTGCCATCTCCTTTCACCTGTTCTTGTCTAGTTAGCACTCAGGAGCAGCTTTAGTACAATTGGATATGGCTGGCAATCTGCTAGTTTGTTAAACAACCGGGTTTTTACTCACAGGTGTGTGATGCTTTTGTTTTAATCCCTTTCTGCCCATCTCCTGCATCACATTAGGAGCTTGTTTACATGTGATTTGGTCTATGAAGAGTGATCTGCATTCAGATCGCTCTTCAGAGAGCATTTGGCAGGCAGTGAGGATCCTCCCAAACCACTTCACCACCTGCTTTAACCCCTAGAACCCTACTCTAGTGCACTTAAACCGCATGCATTGTACACAGTTGTGGGGTGCTTGCAGAGGTTCTCCATTCGCTTGAATGGGTCATGTTCAGCAGGCACTTTTCCCACAGAATGCAATAGAGTATAGAATTCCTGCCGCAGCCACAAAGCAAACCATCATAGTGTCAGTATGTGTACACCCCTAGCCCTGTGTTGCCAACCATCCATAAATTTATAGACAGTTTGTAAAACAGGCACTTTTTTCTTGTCCATAAATGTTCACAGACAGAAGAACAGTGCCCATAAAACATCCCCTTGTCATGAGCTCTGAAATGTGATGCACAGTAACGCAACCAGTCAATTCGAGAACTGCTGGGCTCAGCCTCAGATTGGCAGTGGGGTGGGTCTGGGTGTGCTGCAAAATAAGAACAAAAAAAGGCACACCAGCCTCGTGCATGACCTCAGTGACAAGAAATGTATTGAAGGATAAAACAGATGTATACTCACAAATGCCAACATTTCATAGGCATATAATATCCAATACTCGCCAATCAGAACAGAGACCTGTGCAAATCCCAAATGGAGGAAGACCCTAAAGAATGGCTGATGTGTTTTGAAGGGAGATCCCTTCTTCCTCTGGCTTATAGTCACACACCCCACTACACAAATTGAGGCTGAGCCCAGCAGTTCATTGATTGGCTCGTTCTGGAACTTTGCATGCACAGTTCAGAGCCAACAAGGGGATTTTTTTTATAACCCTTTTCCCACCAACTGCCCACCAGTGGTGAAGGTATGATTAAAGGGCGGCAGTCTGCCAGACACTGATGTAAGGACCACTCTGCAGATTCTGATGTAAGGGGACACTCTGCCAGACTCTAATATAAGAAAGGGACTCTGCTACTCTTATGTAAAGGAGACTCTGTCAGACTCTGAAGTAAGGGCCACTCTGCAGATTCTGATGTAAGGGGACAATGCCAGACTATGACGTAAGGGGGGGGGGGGACTCTGCTAGACTCTGATGTAAGGACCACTCTGCAGATTCTGATTTAAGGGGACACTCTGCCAGACTCTAATATAAGAAAGGGACTCTGCTACTCTGATGTAAGGGGGACTCTGTCAGGCTCTGAAGTAAGGGCCACTCTGCAGATTCTGATGTAAGGGGACACTGCCAGACTCTGATGTAAGGGGGGACTCTGATGGACTCTGATGTAAGGTGGTGGCACTTTGGGGACACTGATGTGAATGTGGACTCAACCCAACTGCTGTACTCCATATGTTTTATTACTTACATCTGACTGCTGTACGCTGTACATTATGCAGTGAAATACAGTAAATAGACCTGACTAAGGTGTTCGTTGTCTTAACAGTTGCTGGTTTTAATGAAATCCTTCTTTATGGTAGGCTCAGTAAGGCAGTCTATACATTAGTCATATGTTTTCCGTTCAACAGTGGGTTGAACCAAAAAAAAAAAAATAACACTGTTCAACAAATTTTTATTTTTTGCCAGTTTTGGAAACAAAAGGATCCATTTCTTAATGAATTTCACATTCTGAGTTCAAATATAACAATGAAATTTGTCAATTGGCTCTAGTTTTTCTGTAAACGGAAAGTTTTCTACTATAGGCGTAATGACTACATAATGCACAATAATTATATAGATAGATGTCTTTCCACAAATATAAAGCAAGTGATATTGACTACATAACAAAGCCTAAATGGCATAATATATTGCATAGGATTACCAAGAAAAATTATAGCCATAAGCTAAGTTGAATCATTTTAATACTTAGGATTCTCACTAGTTTTGTCTTCAGTTTGTGTCGGTTTTGCTTCTCTTGGCTTTTCTCTTGTATTTGAGGAAAGGGCTATCTCTTACAACTGCACGTGATTACACGCTTCAGGTTCTTCCTCACTTGACTCAACCACGAAGGATTCTGGTGCTTTAGGAATTGGTAGCCCCTCTCCATGAGGAACTGGACGTATTGCCGATGGAATATTTGGATATGGACAGATAACTTTTTCTTCTTATTTAGCCCTTTTACAATTGGAGGCACCATACAAAAGTAACAATTACTAACATGATCTGTTGGCTCTCTCCAAATCATTGGCACAGCGAAAGGCACAGATGCCTTTTTTCCATTCAACCATTGCTCCAGTGCCGTCCCACAAGAATTGCAGCATATATGTGGTACCCAGCTCTTGTCCTGGTCTCCTATCTTGCAGCCAAAATACAAGTTGTAGGCTTTCTTAATCATTCCTGTTATCCTCCTTTTTTGTGAGATAAAAGTTATTTCACCGCAGATATAGCAGAAATTATCTGCTTTATTCACACAAGTTCGAGGCATTACTGAGTAGCCTATATAAGCATAAAACGAAATGTAAAGACGCTGTCGAACTACAATCAGCTTCAGATACTGCAGCTTTTATGCAGTGAAGTGATGCAATTAAAGGCTAATATTGCATCATCTCAGTATACATGCAATTTTCTATTGGTCACCAGTATCAATTGCGCAATATGCAGCTGAAGTTGCATCATAATTTTGAATGGCTTACGTCATTAGATGGGTGAATATATCATGGAAACTAGAGCCAATCAACATTTTTTAGGGTCATTTTCGTTTTCAGCACCCCAAAATTATGTAAGATTAGCTAATTTTATGCCCAAAACTTTTTACCTGTTGAACAGTGTAATTAGATTTCCACATCCACACTTTCGACGTGGATGGGGGAATCACTCCCGCTGAGGTATTGTGTTCTGACAGCAGAGAGACTTCTCTGCTCCCAGAATACACTGATAAATGCTTCCAGCTATAACTGGCGGTGCTGATCATGTGGAAAGTTTCCTAGAGGCTGGTTGTACAGAAGTCAATCGGTACACTGCCCTACAAACTGCTGATCCCTGCCCTCTGCCCCGCTAACCCCTATCCTCTGACCTGCTGACCCTCAGTACACTTCGCTATTGATTCCTGTTTTTGTACAATGCCCTGCTGACCTCATCTCCTCTGCCCCCTGACATTTTTTACTGCACCCCCACATCATACTGGCTAGATCCGGCCCTGGATAATATCTGCAGCTATGAAAGTATTTTATTTCATCAGAAATAGAATGGTTGATATGGAAGAGCTATTTAAAAATAATAATCATCACAAGGTAGACTTGGACAACAATTTTAAACAAATAAAGCACATTATGGATAAACAAGTGCACACTTGGTGGGACAAAGCCACCTTGGAAAAGTATCTATCAGAAAATATCACATCTGGAAGAAAAAAGTGGGATGTCCCCCCAAATGACAGGCTAAATGACAGCATATGAAGGAATTTAAAAAGAAATTTAAGGACTTTGTATTACCGAGAAGTGGTAATACAAAAGGAGGAAAATGAGACCACAAAGGAAAAAAATGAAGATCATTTAGAAACACAATGAATATAAGGTAAAATCAAAACTGCTCCAGAATTTCTAATAGAATTGGAGAAGGATACAAAAGAACAAAAAAAAATCGAAACAAATACAGGCTGCTACAGATTATAAAAGTTTGTAGGTTTAAAAGCAGAAAGAATAAACAATAGATCTAATCCAAGGAACCATCCCTGGAATGAGAAAAATCTTGATGCCATAGCTTTCCCTCCTGATTACAAAGTTGTAAATTGTGAAAATTCAGAGGCATAGTGTAGCAAGGCGCTGGCATCCCAAGTGACAAATTCTTGCGCCAGCATACAATGTCTGAAAGGTCAGTGTATGTTTGGTTAGTAAGAAGCTGGACCAATCACAATGCACAGCTGCATTCATAGACGTATGCTGGCTGTACATGGATGGAATCTTGGGCATTTTCCGCTGAATTGGAGAAAATTCCATCCATGAATGACCTTGTCGGCACCAATCGGCTCAACTACAATCTGAAGATCAAAAGAGCAAGGTGGAAAATTGTCAGCTGAATAATTTCTGCAGCCAATTAGCTGCAGTCACTGTTCAGGTATTCTGACTGCCATGGCTGTCAGAATACAATAAATGGCAAGAGGGATTCATCCATACACACAATTTAGTGTGGCTGTGGAAATCTGTCAGATTTCTTTTGTTGAGTCTGGATTCTTTCTTAGATACACAGAATATAATTGGATACTAACATTTATAGGTAAAGTTGATCCAGGGAATATCCAATTGCCTCTCGGGGGATCGGGAAGGATTTTTTTTCCCTGCAGGAGCAAATTGGATCATGCTTTGCTGGTATTTTTTTGCCTTCCTCTGGATCAACTGTGCATGTAGGATTATAAATATTTTTTTTTTGATTGAACTGGATGGACTTTTGTCTTTTTTTTCAGCCAGATTAACTATGTAATTATATATGTAACTATGAGTCAGGTTAAAGGAAAAATCTATGCGTGTATGGCCAGCTTTCTACTGAAGACATCCGATCTGGCTGTGACCAGGCTTTGTTTACTCAAAGTTGGCTAAATACGTCTGCAAACCATTGATCTGTCCATCTCCTCCTGACAAGTCTTTTTATAGTGAGCTGTGCTGTCAGGAACCTAGTTGGGGGGTGCTCTCAGACTTGTATAGTACCTGTTTACCTATAGCAGGAAAAATGTTTAGGTGGCTGTATTTAATGTATACAGAAAATACATTTCCACATCGTTAGACACAGTTCTGCATTATAATGAGATTAACATGGGCAGCACAGTGGCTAAACGGTTAGCACTTCCACCTGGCAGTACTGGGGTTGTTGGTTTGAATTCCAACCACCTGCCTGGAGTTTGCATGTTCTCCCTGTGCCTCCGTGGGTTTCCTCCAGGTACTCCGGTTTCCTCTCACACTCCAAAGACATGCTGGTAGGTTAATTGGATCCTGTCTAAATTGGCTCTAGTATGTATGAATGTGAGTTAGGGACTTTAGATTGTACACCCCTTGAGGGTTACGGACTGATGTGTGTATAATATATATGTCAAGCACTGCGTAAATTGACAGCGCTATATCAGTACCTGAAATAAATTGCTAAAGATTGTAAAATGTTGTAATGTATCAATATTTGGACGGTTTTCTTATCTGCTAAGGGCAGCCGACTGTCACACTTCCTGGCTCTGCGAACCTTTAAAAAAAAAAAAAAAAAGAATACTCTGCTTTTCTTTTTGATATTACGTCAGCATCTTGAGCATAGTTTCCAGCTAAACTGTGTAAAATGTACATGAAATGCTAATAAAAACGGCTTCACATTCTCTGGTTGAAAACAAGAAGGGGAACTAGTGACCGTTTTTTCTGTCTCTATCAGTGTAAGATGTAATGGTTGTGTACTTCCTTTTAGGTGTATGTCTAGCTAAAATATTTTCCTTAGTTCTGGATAGAATGGGGAGGTTTTTACTGTTATTCAGGGCTGTGTTGAAGAGATTTCCTTAGTTTTCTTTTTCTGTACATCATGGGATAAAGAGCAGCTTTATTTTTCCTCACTCACAGGGATGTCCAAAAGCAATGCTCGTGAGAGGAGAGAGACACAATAGACTGCAACAGGTCAAAAAAAGAGAACCTCACACACAGGGGCAGACTGACCATTTGGGTACTCGGGCACAGCCTGAAGGCCCGGGGTCAGTAGGGGGCCCCATGAGATATCCCTGGTACCTTTCATAGGCTTTTTTGGGTGTGGTTTGAGTGTGGGCGAGGACACAGGAGCCCCATGATCCCCTATTGTCCGGGGCCCCATGAGTTGTCAGCCCTCCCTTGCTCACACAGCAGTCTGCAAAACACTGCAACCAAAAGGCCGGGTTCTCAGCGGCTCAATCATCCACCTGTAAAATCATGTAAAAGTGTGAATTAAAGATCAGGTGTGGCCTTGCTGACCTGAGCCACTGAAGCTTGATGATGGATAGCCCAGAAAGCACCTAAATCTTGGGAGAATGAGCCATCACTGGAAAAAGGAGGAGCCTTTCATTTCACACCATAAACTTGAGAGATAAGCTGACAAATTCAACAAGAAATGGCAGACTTAGTAGCTGTGTGACCACTCTTTGGCCCCTCAGGCGGCAGCTGTCAGTTTTAGATACATCTTGATAGCTTGAACCACATCTAATGTGCGGTGAGCTTTGTCCTCTGGCAACTGTGGTCTAGGAAAGAAGAGAGTAAAATAATATTCTGGTTAAGATGGAAAACCAAAAAGAAGAGACTTCCTACGCTCAAAAAGGGGGGGGGGATATGGCATATGTGCTGTGCAGCCCCCTAAGGGCTGGGGTAGCCCAGTATGACACTATGAAATAAGAAAAGAAAGGGGCGCACAAGCCTTGTATATTACCTCAATAAAAACTTGAATCAGAAAATGTAGCAGATATATACTCACAAACATCAAATGTACTCAGGCATATCATGACCAACAATAGTCCATGGTCTGGAATAGTGCACGAATTCCACAAGCAAGAGGATGCTTGAAAAATTGCTGACGCGTTTCAAGGGCGATCCCCTCTTCCTCAGCCTATTCATAATGCAGCACAGTCACCACTTATATAACATCATTTGACTCTGGCCTCAGTTTCTTTGAATGGGCTCCTCCCATTTGCTGGTAGGAGGACCTGATATCTGGGGGTGTGCACTAAAACACTGCATATGATACCCAACAACAGTCGAAGCATGAAAAGTGTGACAACACATATATGTAAAAAGAAAACTTTTTTTAAAACATATTAAAATGTTTCCGATAGTAATTGTTACTCATACTATATATAATACATATGCATGTCAAATATGGGGCACAAAAAGACATTAATCTACCATGTTAAGGTATCACTGGTATCTGCAGATTCTATGTCAAAGCTTCAGCTTTCGTTAGAAAAGGAAAGGACCCCTTTACAAATAAACTCTGCATATAACAGCAATCAAAATGGTTGCTGTTCCCCTATAGGAGGCCATGGAACGCATGCTGTTCGGATAAACCAGAAGTGCGGCATCGCCTTCCGTTCCCACCGCTTCTTCAGGTTCTTCTTCTTGGTTCAGGACACCAGAGGAAACATTGAGTACAGACACTAAAGGACAAGAGTGGGCATGCTGCTGAATATACGCTGAGCGGCAGATATTAATCTGCAGACACGGTGCCCTATCCTCCTCATCCCTATTCTCTGGGTAGCCTGCAACCAAGGGTCACATAAGATTACAAGTTGAAGATTTTACTGATAAATATTGAAGGGGCCAACTCATGCATATAGAATAATAAAGATACAAATATAGAATAAAATATTAACCCAATGATTTCATGGGTGGATGCCTATTTAGCAGGACATTTGTTAATAAAAAATAGTATTAATAATAATAATAATAATAATAGCGGTGCTAGTTAATAGTAATAAAAGAAGGCATGTGTAGCCGTATCTACGCGTGCATATATTATGTAAATGTCGATTAGTATGAAAATTAGTGGAACAGTAATCAACATTCACTTAAATATATAGATAACAATGGGCAGCTATGCTGTAAATGTCAATATGTATGAAAATTGGAGGAACAATAATAAATATTTAATTCAACCAATAATGATGGGTAGCTACACTGTCACTGGAGTTATTCACTAATTGCTCTCAGGGACTTTAGAGGGTAAACTATGAAAATTCATGTATATTTTTAATATTAAGGTTAACAAAAATCCACTCATTGCCTAGCCAGTCTGTGGGCTTGGGGTATCAATGTGCAAAAGATGATGTGTCTGAGCAATATAAAAAGCAATTTTGAATAATTTTAAAATGATGGCAGTGGCAGTGTATCTACCCATCATTATTTTTTGGTTATTGGCTGAAGGCAGGATAGGCTTCCCTGAAGAGATAGGTTTTCAGAGATCGCCTAAAAGTGAGCAGAGTAGGCAATAGTCTCATAGATTGGGGTAGAGAGTTCCAGAGGATGGGGGAGGCTCTGGAGAAGTCCTGGAGATGGGCATTGGAGGAGGAGACAAGGGGGCTAGAGATCAGGAGGTCATGGAAGGAGCGGAGATAACAAGGGAGTTAAAAAGTTGCTTAGTGGTTTTGGTGGTTAAAAACGGGCTTATATTGGAGATGTTATGGAGATGAAGTCTACAAGATTTGGACAGTGATTGGATTTGTGGCTGAAAGGATAGATGGGAGTCCAGGATTACACCTAGTGCCCAGGAATGAGGGGAGGGACTGAGGGATGTATTATTAATCTTGATGGAGGGGGCATGGGCTGGAGGGAATATTATGAGCTTCTGAGAAAACTTTAGTTAACTCTTTGGTAGTAGCAAGCTCAAATAGGAAAGTGCTGAGGGAGGTTTAGTATAAGGTATGCTAAATGGGATAAATGTCTGTGCAGTGGAGATGCCCCTACAAATTGCATCAATCTTGTATTTGAAATGATTGGCAATGTCGTAAGCAGTAAGTTACTGGGTGGAGGTGGCGGTTGAGAAAGTAGAGTGTTAAAGTAGAGAAGAGATGACAAGGTATTAATAAGAGTGACGAAGTAGGCTTGTTTGGCAGCATAGAGGGAGAAATTGTATTGAAAGCAGATTTATACAGGGTGAATTCTGGCTGGGATTTAGATTTGCGCCACAATCGCTCCAGTGTATGGCTATGTCTCTTAAGATTTCTGGTGTCGTCAGCCTGCTAAGGTTGTAATGGTGGGGGCCTGATACTTCATGTAGTTAGAGGAGCAAGTGAGTTTAGTGGGGAAGAAAGTGAACTGTTGTGGACAGAAGTGGCCAGAAAATCAGGGGAGATTGAAAACTCCTCCTACAAGCTTTAACTGCTTTCTCGACGCCCTATAGCAGAACTACTACTACTTAGTGGCAGGGCTGCGCAAAATCACGTATATATACGTGATTCCGCATTTCTAGGTAGGAGGGCGCGCACTACGCTACCTGCGCTGTCATTGGCGGATACAGATGTTGATCACTGGGTCCCGGCCGGAGATTCTCCGCCAGAACCCAGCGATCGTCAATGAACAGTGACAGGGGAGAGACCTGTGTGTAAACAGCACAGGTCTCTCTTCTGCCAGCAGTAACGTGCTGCTGTGTACTTCTCTACACAGCAGAGAAATATAAAACCAATTAATTTACATGTATTGGAATTTTTTTTTTTTTTTCTAGCAAAGACATTTTGGTCTAAATTTATGAGGAAATTAGATTTTTTTCAATTTTCTTTACTGGATATGTTTTATAGCAAAAAGTCAAAAATAGTTTTTTTTTTTCTTCAAAATTTCAAAAAAAACACAGAGGCAATCAAATACCACTGAAAGAAAAGCTCTATTCGTGGGAAAAAAGACAAATTTAATTTGGGTGCAGCGTTGCATGACCACGCAATTGTCAAAGTAACGCAGCCCTGTAGTCCTCTGGAGGACAAGTGGTTAACCAGTGCTCTGCTAGACACGGATAGATGTCACAAGACTGCTCTAACGTATGATGAGAAAAGGTATCTAGCAATTTATATTTACTAAAATAATTGCATTTCCATGTTCTGTGTACTGTGGGAGATCGGGGTTAGTAAATGCAGGGTCTTGGGTTTAGTAACACTTTAAAGCAAGACATTTCCCCAGAGGGAGAATCAACTTCACCTGGGCAGCATGCAGGATCAGGTCCAGATATTCCAAGCACTGAGCTGGAAACAATGCAGATTTCTGGACATCCTTTCAGAGAGGTCTTGTCTTCACCCATCACGACAGGCTGTGCCTCAGAGGGTTCTCAGGGACTTAATCCCCCAACTAGACCTGTATAGCACCCTACAGGAAAACACCTTTGTCTTCTATTGTGCAGGGCTCCATATATGCAGGATCCAGTGCTGCCATCAAGATTACAGGCTATTCTTGCGTCACGCCCATTCTTCATCCACTGTGGGATCTGGGTATCATTCTGCTGAGCGATGATAGTCATAGGAACCGACCCTAAAACTAACCAGTCTCCTGAATCTTAAACCACACAGCGGGGAACATCACCTTTTAGACACTGGCAAAAAATGGAGGGTCTTCCAGTATGGATGGGGTTACATAGGAGGGGATGTCATCTTTCCCAGTGTCTTATCACCTGTAGGTGGCACATAACCCTGTAAGTTGCTCTTTGCCCCATGATATACAATAAAGAAATTTTTTTTTTTTGTAAAACAAAGGCTAGAACCCCAGTCAGATTTTTATTTCTACCATAAAGGAAGATAAATATTGGCCTTTAGTCCTTCTTTGTTATTTTAGTAAGCCATATGCCTAAGAGAGCAATACAATTCAAAACATAAAAATAAACCAAATAGTGATCTGATATCCAAAAACAGCAACAGCTTAAGGGGGCAGTAAATAACTCTAAATGAGTGTTACGTGAGGGGACATCTGTCATATGGATTCCTGGATAGTGGGAAAAACCCAACAGCAGTTCAAATCATTCCACACTATATCCAAAACAAGTAAAAAAGTTTTTTGGCTTGGCATACATGCTGAATCTTTGTGAAATAACACTAGAACTATTTTTTTTTAAGTTTGTACTGGCTACAATTGTAGACTTCCATTCTGATATCAAATGAGTGCATTGGTGAATTGCCAAAAAAAAAGGCTGTATACTTTTTATGACAGTGTTTGTCAAAATACAAACACCCTCACAGTTGTATAGAATTCAGTGCGTTAACTGGCCAAAACAAAACATTTTCATTGTTTGAAACCATCTATTGTGTTGCACAATGCACAAGCTGTACAATCTTTGTTTAAAGCTGAACAAGCAAACAGCTCAAAACATTTGAAATACATAAACAGGAGCAGTTTCACCTTACTTACAATTTGTATTTCTGACCATCCATTCTTGAGCTTTTCACAGTCCTGCCAGACAGCACAGCCAAGATGGTGACCTGACTATTTTCTGATGCAGTTAAACAACACACTTGATCACCCTAAATTTTCAGCTTGTGATAGAACAGTGTAGGAGCAGAAACAAGCTGTGCTCTCTTCTTACCAGTAAGTTGCAGCTCTGTCAGCGTTTTGCCGATAAAAAAAAAAAAAAAAAAAAAAGTGCCCATATTGATAATTGACTTCAATGCAAAATCGTGTTCCATTGACTTCAATGCAAAAATGCCCCCTATTGACTTCAAAGCAAAATCCCATCCCATTGACTTCAATGCAAATACGCCTCTATTTCAGTTTTTACATTTTTATATATATTTCATTTTATTTTCTGTCCAATTTTTTGTGTGTGACTTTCAATAAAAGTTATTTTATATTACTGGATTGTAAATTCACATTCATTTAAATTCATGATATTAACTTAATGCCGACCGCAGATAGCCGAATGACGGCTGCACTGCGGCCGGCCAGTTCTGAGTGGACGTCATATGACGTCCTCCCAGAACGCGCTCTCCTGCGCGCCCCAGGGGGCGCGCACCCGGCGATCTCCGTGATCGCTGTGTCCTACGGACACAGCTGATCACGTGATGTGGTAAAAAGCCAATCACAGCAGGCTTTTACCACGTGATCAGCGGTGTCCAATGACACGCTGATCAGAGGGAAATGCAAGTGCCGGTTCTCGGCTGCACTTTCCTCATGCTGTCAGATCGTGAGGAAAGTACTGCCGAGAACCGGCAGTTGTCAGAGCGAGGATCGGCACCGATCATCAGGGCACTGATGATCAGTGCCCTGATGATAGGTGCCCAGCAGTGGCACCCGCAAGTTCCGCCCACCTGTGCCCAGCAGTGCGCCCACTAGCTCCGCCCACCTGTGCCCAGCAGATCACCCACCTGTGCCCAGCAGTGCACCCACCTGTGCCCAGCAGTGCACCCACCTGTGCCACTCTGCAGTGTCACACACCTGTGCCCAGAAGTGCCACCTACCTGCCTACCTGTGCCCAGCAGTGCCACCCACCTGTGCCCACCAGTGCCACCCACCTGTGCCCACCCACCAGTGCAGCCCACCAGTGCTGCCAGTCAGTGCCACCAGTCAGTGTCCAGCGGTTGTGCCAGTCAGTGCCCAGCAGTGATGCCAGTCAGTGCCGTCTATCAGTACCCATCATCAGTGTCACCTATCAGTGCCGCCTGTCAGTGCTGCATATTAGTCCCGCCTATCCGTGACACCTCATTAGTGCTGTCTATCAGTGCCGCCTATCCGTGCCACCTCATTAGTACTGCCTATCAGTGCCCTTTAGTGCTGCCTATCAGTGCCCATCAGTGCCCATCAGTGCTGCCTCATCAACGCACATCAGCGAAGGAGAAAAATTACCTGTTTGAAAAATTTTATAATAGAAACAAAGAAACTTTTTTTTTTTCAAATTTTTTGCACTTTTTTTATTTATAGCGCAAAAAGTAAAGCGCCCAGTGGCGATTAAATACCACCAAAAGAAAGCTCTATTTGTGAGAAAAAAATGATCAAAATTTCATATGGGTACAATGTTGCATGACCGCGCAATTGTCAATCAAAGTGCGGCAGCGCTGAAAGCTGAAAATTGGCCTGGTAAATAAGGGGGTATAAGCGCCTGGTAGGCAAGTGGTTAATTAAAAAGCCGAATATAATAATTTTTCTTTAAACTGTCCATTTTGGTTTTCACCCAAGTGCATCCTGAATTTTCAGTTAGGGTCGATAATTTTTATTTCGGCTCACCGCTACTGAACAACCTTACTGGTACTTAGCTATGTAATTTATTAAGTCAATGGTACAAATGCATTCCCTTCCATGAATCAAATGTACATGTACACCACTTACAGCAAATAAACTGTATTAGGAAACCTAGACTTAGAGATGATGGTACACCAAGAGCCCAGGAATACAAGGCCGTTTGTTATACAAATACCTACCTAACCTTCCGAAGATGAATTCATGCCTACACCTTCAGTGGTTTGCCATTTATCCATAACTACGATGGTTTCATTGTTCAAAGTTCCATGGTAGTGGGAAACTGGTATCGGACTAAAAAGCTTTCAGATTGTGGGGCTTCTGGAATGCTCTGGAATTCATCTAAATATGTGCATTCTCCTTTTAAATGCATGTATTCCCTGATATCTTTTACTTAGGCCTCATTCACGCCTGTGTTTCCTAAACGCATGACCAAACACAAAACAAAGTGTGTTTTGCTGCACATCTTGGAAATGTGCTGCAATTGCAAGTCGCGCTTGCAGTGCCATTAATTGTTAATGGCACCCTAAGTGCGGGTAGCAGACGCGTGCGTTGCCGCATGTTTGTTGCACAAAAAAACACGCTACAAACGTACCAACGTGAACAAGCTGCCCTAGGCATGACATGCATTAATGTGAAAAACGTGCAAAAAAAATGCATGTATTCCCACTACGCTCAGGTGTGACTAGGGTCTTAACTCCTCCATTAAGCAGTTTTGTTAGCTGCCCAGGTAATCTCACTGTAACCCCATGGTGGTGGGGCAACTGTCCTACTGGTCTTCTGTTAGCAGTTATGGATCAGTAAATTCTGGGAGTGAACAGGTGCAAAATATAATAATGTCTAGGTTCTTATGAAAAGAAGGTATAAATCCAATGAACTGACAAGGAGGATTTTTGTGAACTATTGTGTCTTTGTTGTAGTGTAGAATGCCTTGCATCGTGTATCAATAACAGAAGGGATGGGCAGGCAAGGGCAACCAAATAGCGGCTCTAGCAGAACATTATTTTTCCCTTTGGCACATACCAATGCCTTAGCATGGCTCATGTAGACATCAACAAAAGGTAGAAGAATTTTAAGGATTTGTATAGCACAAACTTATGTGGACAGTGTAAGTCCACTTTAAAGTGACCCATTCCACTACCCTTCTACAGAGACCATTATAAGTTCTTTGTGCCTTACCTCGGCTGTCGCAATTCTCTCACTAAAAATCAACTTGCCTTCAGAAGTCTGAATTAAAGAGCCTACTATCTAGGGATTGTCAAAGAGCTCGGGCAAAACAGAGGGAGTAATAAAGCTACCAACAGTCTCTATGCACAGAAACTGTTAGATGAAAAGAAAATAGCATGCGTCACTTTAATAATCAGAATATATTTCAATGTCCTAAAAAACAGGGCTTATTAATGAATTGATAACTCTCAAATATAATTAATAGTCCACTAAAATCATCCCCAGAATTAACTGGAAAGAAATACACATGTGAAAAAAATGTTTTCTTTAATTTGGTGGGTAATTCCTAAAGGTATTGTCACAAATATTCATATCCAATCAATAAAGTGTTTGCTTTGGCAATGTACAGAAAAAAATAAAAAAATATTTAAAGAATGTTACATTTCAGATTGTTTGCCAATGTGCTGCATTACTTCCACACGAACGGGTGTTGATATGCAGTAAGAACCAATATTTTATCTATAGCCACAGAAGTGAGTCACCCTGGCAGAAGCCAGCTTTCTCAAGTAAATGTAAAGGGAGAGAAACCAAATTATAAAAACGGATTAAAGAAAACACAGATTCCTTTAGTGCAAACTAAATTTTGGCTATGTCCCATAAAGCCAAACAAACAGTGGCTTAAGCAATCAAATACACATAGCCCCAGATTTCAGAACCAGATTGTACACACATTTTAAGGTCTCTTCAATGACATGAAGAGAGGTGAACTTAGAATTTCATTTTCTTTTCAGAAGAAGAACTTTCAGGTTCTTCTTGCCATTGTCTCTTTAGTCCACTTGGAGACTGCTGCAAACCCCCAGAGTTTGTATGACATGTGATGATGTTATCTTTGGTACCCCTATTAGAGCCCACTTCCGTTAAACACATGCCTTTGTGCACTGATGCCTGAGCAGAGTTGGTGGTCTCCATGTTGGAGCAACTATGACAGCACCTTCCTGACTGTTCTCCATAACTCTGCCCATTGCTATTACAGTCTGTGCAATGAGGGTGCAAATGACCATTACTTTGATGATTTGTACAAAGAATATCTGCCCCCTCATCTTCCGTTCCACCCTCCTGGTTTCTTAGGTTATTGTCTGTGCTTTTATTCTCAGGACAAGGAGATTGCTGGTTTATTGTGAGCTGATGTGACTCTGTGCCAGTTTGTACCACACTAGTCTCGTGCTGGTCACAGGAATCATCTGAGCATGACGTGTGCACAGCAGTTCCATTTACCTTTTTAGTTTCTGATAAGCATTCTATAGACCCTGTGTCTTGGGAAGAATTCTCTAGTTCCTCCAACCAGGAGTGAGGTTCAGTTTGATGCTTCTTACGGAGGTTAAGGCTTTCTAATAAGTCTTTGCGCATAAGCGGTTCATTGTCACTGGGATGGTTTTTGCATTCAAGCAGACTCGACATATGGTCTGCTTCATTTGTGGGTGGTAATACACTACTCCTTCCACTGGTTCCTGGTCTTACATCCTCACTATCGCCATCACCAGTGGAAGTATCTCCATCTTTACCTTTAGAATAAGATATATAAGAATACTGAAGCCATTTGTAAGCTTTGTAGATTTTCCTTTCTACAGAGTCTATGCTGGTACACAGTGAAGATTTTCGGTCTACTTCCCTAGGACCTCTTCTGTCAGGTGAGGATTCTGTAGATGTTGAAACATCATCTACTGTGATTTGAGGATAATCGTATACATCCTCACCGATTAGGGCAGCTGCACTTTCTGCATTAAGTTTAGTCTTTTCCTCCTTATTTATTTTCTTTTGCTGCCTTAATGCGTTTCGTTGTCTCATTAAGGCCCTCCTTTCATTAAGGTTGTCTTCTTCATCGCTACTACTGCTGCTGCTGCTAGATCTTTCTTCCTCAGGACTTGGGGAACGAGGGCGAGGGAAAGGTTCACCCTCTGCTTCTGTTTCACAAGCATTGTCCTCTGAGTCAGAGTTGTTGGACATGGCTGATAGTCGTTTGTCCTGATACTTTCTCAAGGCCAGCAGTCGCAATTTTTGAGATGTAAGCCCTGGTCTTGTTGAAGGTGATTCTGATGATCTTTGTGACTCCCCTGCATGGACAGCATCATCAGATTCCCCTGGAATTTGTGCTGGAGAAGAAGGTAATGAGGTTGACGACTCAGAATCACTGTAAGCAGAGCGTTCACTGACTCCAGGATGGAGCTGTAAAATTGTGCTGTCGCTGTCAGAGTCAGAGCTCCAACCTTCGATCTCCCTCCTCACCAGCGAGTCGAAGAACGCCATCATTCGTGGGTCTTCCTGGACAGACTGGTTGGCATAGTCATGTGACAAACCACTTCCACTGTTGAGCACAAGCCCAATGTATTCTTCATGGGTGTACAGACTACGAGAATCATCCTCTATTATACCATCGAGGTCTCCAGTACAGTTTGGTTGCTTGTAAGGACTCCAAACCTCAAAGAAAAAAAAATGATTTAATTACTCTGTATACTCTGTTATAGGTGCATACAATCTAAAGCTAATCCTAGGTAGAGAAATTTCCTAAAAACGCTCTTAGCATAGTCTGGATTGTGTATACCTCATAAAATAAACTCTTTTGTTAAACTCCAATGCCAGTTTAATTAATATAAAGTGGTACCTTGACCTATGAGTGAATTAATATACGAGTTTTCTGAGGTACGAGTCGTAACTCGGTCGATTTTTTTGCTTTGTTATGCGAGCAAAAAATTGAGGTACGAGCTAGAAAAGAAGAAAAAGTAAAAAATTAAAAAATAATAAAATAAAAAAAAAAAAGAAAAAAACAATTGTGAAGTAGCAATTAAGTTTAGGGATACATAGTGTACAGGAGTGATAGCAAAAAATGAGTCTTCCATCCTCCTCCGTCTATCTCCTCTACCCTCCACCTCCGCCAGCGTCTTCGTTAGCTCAAGTCTTTAGCCAAGTACACTGTATAAAACCTTATTATATCTTTACATACTCTTTCTATTATGTTTTTATATAATATTTGTTATTTAGAAATGTATTTTCCTTATTTAATAACATGAAACATAAAAATATGAGGTGGCATTTTGAGGGTTGGAATGGATTAAGGGCATTTTAAGTATTTTCAATGGGGAAAATTGATTTGATATGCAAGCAAATTGAGCTACGAGCTCGGCCACCGAACAAATTAAACTCGTAGGCCAAGGTACCACTGTACTTAAGAATTCAAAGCCCTTCAGTCATTCAATCCATTCATCAAGCAATCCAGGGTTCACAATGTTGCAGAGAGCACCAGTCTCTGCAGCATTCAGAACCTACCCACTGACAGAAGAAGAGGAAAAGAGCACCTGACTGACCCTGGGGGAAAAAAAAAAAAATAATATATGTATGAATATATATACGTTCACCGGCCACTTTATTGGGTACACCTTTCTAGTGCCAAGAAAATATCCCCCACACCATTACACCACCCCCAGTAGCCTTAACTGTTGATACAAGGCAGGATGGATCCATGCTTTCATGTTGTTTATGCCAAATTCTGACCCTCCCATCTGAATGTCACAGCAACCATTCTGCCCATTCTCCTCTGACATCAGCAAGGCATTTTTTTCCACACAACTGCCACTCACTGGATATTTTCTCTTTTTCTGACTATTCTCTGTAAACACTATAGATGGTTTTGCATTAAAATCCCAGTACATTAGCAGTTTTTGAAATACTCAGACCAGCCCGTCTGGCACCAACAACCATGCCACGTTCAAAGTCACTTAAATCACCTTTTTTCCCCATTCTGATGCTCGGATTGAGCTTCAGCAAGTCATCTTCACCACATCTAGATACCTAAATGAGTTGCTGCCATGTGACTGGCTGATTAGAAATTTGTGTTACCAAGCAATTGAAATGTGTTACCTAATAAAGTGGCCAGTGAGTTTATATTGGTCTGTGTGTCAAAGCTTCTTGCCAGAAAATGGGTAATATTCATAGAAAACATAATATTTTATAGCATGCAAATAACAAAACAGATTATACGTATATTAGAAAACACCCCTGTCCTCAGCAAGTGACTGTCCTTCTCATACAATAGTAAAACTGGCCACACATGGCTCAGTTTTTTTGTTCAGTCAGCAGACTGAATAAAAAATCTGGACCGATTCCCCCATCCACACATTTGAGGTGAATGCGTGAACCCCCCCATTGTGTCACTGTATTCCTATTGACTGCAGCGCTGATCAAACTATAGTTTTTAAGCAAGTATGTTCATTAGCAGTCAGCCAGCAGGTCGACTACCCTTGAAGAGGATTGGCCACAGATAGATCGAAATTCATCCAGTCAATGCTGAACCAGTCGAATTTCAATCCATCTATGGCCCGCTTCACTTCCAACAACCAAACTCATCTTTAATTAGTTTTCCTACAATTCACAGCTGAAATGTGATACTTACAGCTTATACATGGACATCTTAGTTCAAAATACTGTGACCTGTATTTTGTGTTTTTGCATCTTACCTTTATAATCTTTTCAACACCCGAAGAACAGATCATGTAGGTGTCTGGGTTAAATCGAACTTGATTCACAATTGAACGATGCCCCTTCAGTACCATAAAAGCACCGTTTACAACTCTGCCTGGTCCACCTACAAGAAGATATCAACATGGATCTGATGTCATATTAGGAATATAAAGACACAACATGCTGTGATGCTTTGACAAACTGTAGCATGTATATACTATTCCAGCTGCTGAATACCACCAAGACACATGAAGAATGCTAAAGACATTCCTGTTATGGCCTAAGTGCATTTCATGGTAATTGGTAGCTTCTGGGTTAGTTCCAAGTCATTTATAGCTCAATAATGATGCAATAATCTACTTTGCTCAGAAAGAAATGAATCTATTTGTGCTTGCAGGTATGCTGTGTCTTTTACACTTCTTGTGGATATAATCTGCTAAGGTTGTACATAGTCATAGGACAGGAGGATAAACTAAGCTTGCCTCTTTATGCTTCTGTTAAAGTGGAAGTTTGGGGTATAGCAATCTAATCTTACATTTTCTCCCACCCATATTAAGACTCCTATTCTAACGACCCTGTGGAGAAAAGAAGTGTATACTTACCTATTCTCATGGTGCAGTTTCTGGTCACATGATCGGCTTCCAGTGCTGGTTTTAGGGGAGAGGAGGGACAGCCGACAACAGGTGCCCCATGGTAAGTCTATGAGTGACATCACTGCCCAGGCATTGCAGCCCTTGTCACTGCTTTCTCCTCTTCCCTGAAGCCAGCCACTTGGGGGGGATTGTGTGACCAGACTGGAGTGTCCGGAGAACAGGCAAGTATAAATATCTTCCTACTGCAGGTTAGTTAGTATAGGAGTTAGAAGGGGGGTGGGAACATATTAAGATAGGGTTTATGCCAGACTTCCACTTTAAGCCCTGAAGAAGGCAACACTGACTAAAGAAAATGCAGTAACAGACTGCTTGATCAATGTAGTCCTCCAATCAAAGAATACTGTATCTATATTTACAGTATGACAGTGTTCTAAAATAGCATATGGTATCTAAAAGGAAAAGCACACCTATAGCTGTTGGCACAAGCTACCAGTACTTCCAATTGTATGTACAGCTCTTTTATTCCAATCATTAGTGTATGTCTATAAAGTATGCATACTGATGCAATGCTTGGATGAAAAAAAGTGAAAAACAATGACTACCCTTACTGTTAGACACACCACTAAAGACATATGAGATGTTACTAAATCCTAATTAATGGCCAATGCAGATGTCATATGGAATACCGGCACCATATATACTATACTGAAATGGTACACATGGGCAAAAGACAGTGATCTTCTGACCTGATCATGACTGCTCAGAAAAACAATTTTAACACACTCAGTCAGTGCAAGCAAGCATGGCAAGGAACCCCATCTTTTTAGGCATCCCAAGATAAGGAGTGACAACACCAAAGCATAGGTGCAGGAGGGTGGATATGTAATAGTACATCTTGAATTTTCACGCCAGTTTCCCTTTTACATGCAAAAATGGAGCTATTCCAAAAGCACAGTGAAATAGTCTTAATATATAAAGCAGTGCGGTGCTTCCACGATTGTCGTGCGAAGTGTGTCGCTCAAAAGAAGTTCCTGAACTTTTGGCCAGCATGTGATGTGCAATGTGGTTTACCACAATTGCAGCGTAATTAATCGCACAACAATCAGGACAGAACCGCACCACGTTTTTAGGTGCCAATTAAAACGAGTTCCACGATTTGTCATTTTAACAGAGAGTTTTGAAATTGTGGGCAGAATCGCAGCGATTCAAAATGCCCTATTGTGAATGGGACCTATTCCTACTACACTATGAGCTGTATTTTCCCCTACTATTCTCTTGAATAATCTGAAGGTGCACGTTTGAAACACAAGAAGTGAGCAAGTAGTGGTTGTGACCCTACATATTGAGTTTGTTTGGACCCTATGAGAACTATGGGTCACAGATTCTGGTGAGAACCCATCTGCATGAGGTTCCAGCATGGTGGTTGTTATAGGGTGGATTTGCACAAGTACTTTTAGAAGCATTGTGTTTATAAGTAATGTAAGCAGGTTATTTTTGTATTACACTGGTTAACATTATAGGCTACACTGTGGAAGTGATATTTTCGGTTTTTGCATGAGATGCTGAGCATGCCATAAGGACAGTGGAATATCTGGGGATTTTCAGCGAGGGAGACATCTGGAGGCAAGAAAGATATTTGCATTGAGCCTGATTTGACCTATTAATATGTAAGGGTCAGAATATCTAGTGAGAATTTGTTCACACTGGAGGCACAGAAACAAAGGGAAGACATGAGATTTGAAGGAGGATTCACATATTGTGGGAACTATAATGTATTTTGATGTTTCACTTTTATATGTACTATAACACTTCTTCAGTTTTTGTGTTAAAAAAAAAGCGAAATAAAATAACATGACAATTAAATCCAACGGTACTCTTCACACTGGTCAGATGCAGGTCCATTGCATTTTTAAAAATCCTGCTTGCTGCATTTTTGTAGTATGTTTAGTGTGGTAAAAAAAACAAAACAAAAACACACCATTTCATTGAAATGAATGTCAAACGCAATTAAAAATGTGGGAAAAACTCAAAAACGCACCCTTGATTGCATTTTTGATACTTTTTTTAAGTCCCTTTTTTCACAGGTGCAAAATACACTAAAAACATTGCAAAAACACATATGCATTTGGTAAAGGAAATTTGTAAATTCTGTATAATATTGTACTCCTTGTGCACATGGCACCAATGTTTTCATTATGTTTGCATTCCGTCAAGTCCTGTTTATAAATTAACCTGCCTATGTAATGGGCCCTTGTTACCATAAAAGTACAATTGTAATATTAATGTGATACCTACGTAATCATGTGTACAAAAAACTTCAAACGCGCCCAATAAGCAGAACAGTCATTTGGAAAGATGCCGAGTGCATCTTTTTGTGTCTGCTCCCTACTGCAGTAGTTATTAATTTGGAACTACTAATCAATATGAGGATAGAAGTTAGCTATCTATAACATTTTCAGCATTAATGTCCAGAACACCATACCATGTTTTGGAAAGGGAGCAGTGTGAAAGTAGCCTCCGTAACCCAGGGGAGGTAAGGTACTTCCAGCTGCTGGGAATAGGAAGTTGGGGGCCACACCTGGAGCTCTGGATAAATACATAATTCTAAGAATTAAATGAACCATCTACCATTGGACACAGTAGGCTTCTGTCTAGAGGCAGCTTTTGACTGTACAGTTGACAACAAATGTATTTCTCTTCATCAGCAGTCATATAGATTATCTTTTATAAACTCATTTGCACTTATAGATCACGTTATAGTAAGTCAGGTTAAAACAATGTTATGTGTAAAAGAGTGTTTCAGCAAAGGAATGCTGCATTTGGCACCAAAGGTTGTGTGCCTACAAGTTCCCGTGAAGGAAATTTAGGCTGTGCATATACCATTCTCAATAGCTGAAAATAAGACATACAGACACACAAAGAGAGGTAATCAGGTTTCTATGAGAGTCCAGAGTACATCAGTATAGGTAAATGTGGCCTATAAACGCCAAGCACTTGTTGGCACTTCCTGCATGAGATGATATAAGTCCAGTCTGCAGACTCACAATTACATTCACACACCTGCTTCTGGGCTGGATGGGATTTTCCACATGTACAGGTTGAAGTCATCAGAGCCAGACAGAATATACTGAAACAAAAGTATATTGGAGAATTGTTATTTTATTCACAATAAGTTACCAAGAAGACAAGTATTTGCCTCTTGTCTATAAAGAGCATATCTAAAAGAAAAAGTGAAGATGTTGTCCATACCAACCAATCAGATGGCATCTGCCCATGTAGATTTTAAAATTAAAGTCAGAGCTTTACTAGTTATGGGAAACTTTCCCACTTTCCTTTAATCATCTACAACACCCCTATTCATATTACATTGAGAACAAGATACATAAAACAGATATAACACTATGATTTGTATAAAATATCTTGTAGCTTTGCAGTGGAAGGTGAAGAAGTTAAAATACAATGTAATCATTCCCCGAGGCTGCAATGAGATATATTTTTGTAATTAGATGTTACATTGACTTATTAAGTTGCATCTCTTTTAAATAATACAGACAAACTACATGTCATCTCCCAGTAACATTAGTTCTTTTTGGCTGCAGAATTAGGAATACAAAAAAAATCCAATTATATCACCCAGACAATCAGCCAAATTGCCCAATGGATTTGATGATTCTTCATCCAAGTTTTGGGGTCTGCAGATTTAATCAAGAATATGGGAACTGGAGCAACTACAGGAGACTCAACTTGTCCAGACATACAACAACTGAATACGTTTTGAACATGTAGCAACTAATTCATCAGACAATAATTAAAAGGGTCGACCCATCCACAATTCAGCGTTAAGTAGATGACGTCAAGTTGAGTCACCTGCCGACTTCAGTTTTTCTTTAATGTGTTTTTGGGTCCATTTGCGTGCTGAGACCATTAACAAGGGAGGTTTGACCTCCCTTACGGTTTACTAATGATAGGCACAGCTTCAGGAGCAAGGTGGGGGAGCACACCTGGGAACTATGGCAGGGAGAACTCACCTATGCAGACCGTAAAATACATTAGAAGCTAGTTTATGATTTACGCAGCAATATCAACCATCAGTTTTGGCTGGAGAGACTGATAAGTAATACAATTCAGGCCTCTAATGAGCGTATGAAAGCAGGGATGGCTGTTCTTATCAAACGGGGTTCACATTTACGTGTCTGGACGTAGATCTGGACTTTCAAGGTCATTTCATCATATTATGAGGTAAATGGGCAACGCAGGATATTTCTTTCTGTAACCTTTATTCACCCAATATCAACCAAACAGCATTCCTTTCCTGGGTCTATGTGAGCCTCTTTTATAGGAACCATACATTTTTAATAGTAGGAGGCGACTTCAGTCTGCCTTTTCCACTCATCTATTGTCCTGGACTAAGGTGTCCTTGTAAATGACCACTGCTCAGTTCTCCGACATTCTCAGAGGAGAGAGTTCTCCTCTGAATGCCTTTTTATGAAGCAGTGTAGATCACTTCTCCGAATGAAGGGAGAAGCAATCTACAAATGCTTTGAACGCTGGAAAACGGCTGCTTTTACTATAATCTCGCGAGATTACAGTAAGAGATCAAACACAGTTTACTAAGAAGTGGTAAATTATCGCTGCTTCGTTTGTGATTCCTCCGATTCTCCACCTCTGGGCTGAAGAATCTGGAGGGAGAACACAGATCGCCAGTGAAGGGCTGACATCGCTACTTCATACACTGGCCATCTGTGTGCTGAGATGATCAGCGGAGAACATGTTTCCTAAACCACTAATGATCGGAGATCAGCAATGATCCTCATGATCTCTGTTTCATAAAAGAAAGAACAGGGCCTTTAGCAATACGTCTCTAAAAAAAATCACTTCAGATGATTCTCTAGGTATGGTTTGGGAAGCCCATAAAGCAGTGTTTAGAGGTCAGTATATTGTTATCTCTTCGGCTATGAAGAAGAAAGATAATACACTAAAAACTCAAAAGGGAACATAGGCTGAAGGCACAACTGAATGTTGTCCCATCATGGGGTAAATTGAAGAAAATTGTCAATCTTCTGACTTCCCTCAAAAAGTTAGCTTTTGGTAAAACAGAAAAAGCATTGATTCATTTGAAGTAGCTTTATTATGATAAGGGCAACAAACGCTCTTCTGGCAACACAGTTGAGGGATAACACACATTTGAATGTTCCACAGGAGGTTAAGGATGCCACAGGGACACTTTACCCCCACTTATCCTCCATAATTCACATCTTTTGGGAATATTACCTGTCTTTATAGAGTAATGACTCTATCCCACATAATCCAGCCTCCCAGGAGCTCCAACTCAAAATCCAACACTGTCTTGAACAAAGTGGGATTCCTAAATTACCGGCCTCTGCTATTCAGTCACTTAATTCCCCAAATTACTGCAGAAGAAACAGTGGCTACACTTAAGTTACTTCCCAGACATAAGACAACTGGACTAGACGGTCTTCCATATGAGTACTATAAAACGTTTCTGCAGACTCTCTTGCCTTATATGATACAATTGTTTAATAGCTTCTTGCATGATGGACCAGTGCCTCAGTATATGCAACGTTCCTTTATTACTTTAATCCCTCAACTTGAATAGGATCATACCTTATGTACTAGCTATAGGCCAATAGCTTTATTGAATTTAGAGCTAAAATTTTTTGCTAAGCTTCTGTTGCTACGGCTATGTGACATTCTCCTCTCCTTGATCAATAAAGATCAAGTTGGATTTGTTCCATTCTGGCAAGTGGGAGATAACACCAGGAAAGTAATTAATCTAATAGACGTGGCTTGTAGGGACAAATGTGCGGCCTTGCTATTGAGTCTTGAAGCTGAAAAGGCGTTTGATTGCCTCAGTTGGCCTTCTCTGTTTGAGATACTCTCTTACGTGGGGATTAAGGGTCCTTTCTTACAAGCGATTAGACACCTCTACTCACAACCTACTGCACAAATTAAATCGCCTTATACTGTTTCCTCAACGTTTACAATTTCCAACGGCACATGGCATGGGTGTCCCCTATCACCTTTATTGTTTGCATTATGAATAGAACCTCTGGCAGCTCATATTCACAATAATCCCAGTATCCATGGTACAAACGCCATAGGGTTCTGAGGTTGATGTTCTATGTCTCCTGCTCTGATAGCGGGTTAAGCGTACCCAAATTTGTTGACATACTATTATGCTTCTCAACTTCGAGCTTTGGTTGGTCCCTATACATCCGAACACTTTGATTTGGAATACGAAGATGGAGGTCGACCCCTCTCAGTTGCTGCATTCTATGTCCTTCTTCCGTACCCTGTGAAATATGCTGCGACGTCGATATCCCCTTAAGCCAGATGCCTCACTCATAACTGCCTTCCTATTTACTCCAGAAGTGCCAGATAGCTTAACTGCCACTATGATTCAACCCTGGATGCAAAATAAGCTGTTCCAATATCGTAAAATAGTAGATATCACCACCAAGAAACCACAGTCATTTGACACACTACAAGACAGATATAATTTACCCCTCACTGCGCTTTATGGCTATCTTCAAATTCGGCACTATGTACTTACAATCACCCTTGCGTTAACATTTTACAATTTCACAACCTTTGAAAGACCAGTAAGAGGAGGCCCTTCCTAGAAAGGTCTTATAATGGACATTTACAAATTTCTCAATGCTTACCCAACGTCCAGCCTAGGTAAGCATGCCTTTATGGTAAAGTGGGAGAGGATTTTGGGTGAAGAGCTTTCGCCGGAAGTTTGGTAGATTATATGGTCCCAGGCGGCAAAAAGTTCACATTGTACTTTATACAAGGAAAACGCCTATAAGGTTCTATATTTTTGGTACCTCACCCCAGATCTTCTTCACAATTTATTCATCTCCACACAATTCACCCAAGCATGAGTGATCAGTATTGCTGAAGCCAACATGATCGAGGCCCATTATACCATACACACTATATTGCCAAGTATTGGGATACCCCTCCAAATCATTGGATTCAGGTATTTCAATCACCTCCAAGGCCACAGGTGTATATAATCAAGCACCTAGGCATGCATACTGCTTCTACAAACATTTGTGAAAGAATGGGTCGCTCTCAGGAGCTCAGTGAATTCAAGCATGGTGCCATGATAGTTTGCCACCTGTGCAATAAGTCCATCTGTGAAATTTCCTTGCTACTAAATATTCCACGGTCAACTGTTCGTGGTATTATAATAAAGTGGAATCAACTGGGAACAACAGCAACTCAGCCACAAAGTGGTAGGACACATAAAATGACAGAGCGGGGTCAGCACATGTTGAAGCGCACAGTGTGCAGAAGTCACCAACTGTCTGCAGAGTCAATAGCTAAAAACCTTCAAACTTCGTGTTGCCTTCAGATTAGCACAAGAACAGTGCATAGAGAGCTTCGTGGAATGGGTTTCCATGGCCGAGCAGGTGCATCCAAGCCTTACATCACCAAGTGCAATGCAAAGTATCAGATGCAGTGGTGTAAATCATGCCACCACTGGACTTTAGAGCAGTGGAGACGTGTTCTCTGGAGTGATGAATCATTCTTCTCTGTCTGTCAATCCGATGGACGTGTCTGGGTTTGGCGGTTGCTAGAACGGTACTTCCCTGACTGCATTGTGCCAAGTGTAAAGTTTGGTGGAGGGGGGATTATGGTGTGGGGTTGTTTTTCAGGGGTTGGGCTTGGCCCCTTACTTCCAGTAAAGGGAACTCTTAAGGCGTCAGCATACCAAGACATTTTGGATAATTTCATGCTCCCAACTTTGTGGGAACAGTTTGGGGATGGCCCCTTCCTGTGCCAACATGACTGCACACCAGTGCACAAAGCAAGGTACATAAAGACATGGATGAGCGAGTTTGTGGGGGAGGAACTTGACCGGTCTGCACAGAGTCTTGACCTCAACCCAACAAAACACCTTTGGGATGAATTAGAGCGGAGACTGCGAGCCAGGCCTTCTCTTCTGACATCAGTGCCTGACCTCACAAAGGCGTTTCTGGAAGAATGGTTAAACATTCCGATATCCCAGAATAAGACTGGGATGCCATTAAAGTTTATGTGAGTTTAGAGGCAGGTGTCCCAATACTTTTGGCAATATAGTGTATTTTGGGCCTGTCCTCACATTAAACCTTACTGGAAGAAGGTACATACCCTTTTACAAACATTATTTGATTCTGTATTACTTTTTACAACTAAAATGTTTCTTTTGGGTTTACCTCCCCCAAAATGTTTTAAACCCTATTTAAAGCTGTTAAGACATATTATTATGGCAGCACAGTGCCTGATAGCACCTCATTGCTAGAAAGAACCACCATCTTAAGCTGCACTATATACTAGAATTAAGGATATGGAACTGCTGACAGCTAGGCTTAGAGATACAGTTGAGAAACATAATGTCACTTGGGAACTGTTGCATCTATGGGACTCCGCTCTCTTTCACACTGCCTGATTCTCCCTTTTCAAAGGGCAACTACCAAGCTAAGGCTATGTAGGAGTGGGGATATGTTTTCTTACTTTCTGACTTTCTCTTTTCTGGCTTTCCTTTTCTATCTTATACTTCATTTTTCATATACAGCTTATTTTTATTTTGTTATATATAATTGTAGAAGTCTTCTTTTTAATCTTGTGGTATACGGTCACATAGGCTGTTACAGACATATTGGTTTACATAGGTTCAACTCCAGCTGAGCCATCGTATGCTCTGTACCCAATAGTGGTCTTGCAGATGCTCCTGCTAAATGAGAGGACTTCTCCTATATACAGTCAGGTCCATAAATATTGGGACATCGACACAATTCTAAAATTTTTGGCTCTATACACCACCACAATGGATTTCAAATGAAACGAACAAGATGTGCTTTAACTGCAGACTGACAGCTTTAATTTGAGGGTATTTACATCCAAATCAGGTGAACGGTGTAGGAATTACAACAGTTTGCATATGTGCCTCCCACTTGTTAAGGGACCAAAAGTAATGGGACAGAATAATAATCATAAATCAAACTTTCACTTTGTAATACTTGGCTGCAAATCCTTTGCAGTCAATTACAGCCTGAATTCTGGAACGCATAGACATCACCAGACGCTGGGTTTCATCCCTGGTGATGCTCTGCCAGGCCTCTACTGCAACTGTCTTCAGTTCCTGCTTGTTCTTGGGGCATTTTCCCTTCAGTTTTGTCTTCAGCAAGTGAAATGCATGCTCAATCGGATTCAGGTCAGGTGAATGACTTGGCCATTGCATAACATTCCTCTTCTTTCCTTTAAAAAACTCTTTGGTTGCTTTTGCAGTATGCTTTGGGTCATTGTCCATCTGCACTGTGAAGCGGCGTCCAATGAGTTCTGAAGCATTTGGCTGAATATGAGCAGATAATATTGCCTGAAACACTTCAGAATTCATCCTGCTGCTTTTGTCAGCAGTCACATCATCAATAAATACAAGAGAACCAGTTCCATTGGCAGCCATACATTCCCACGCCATGACACTACCACCACCATGCTTCACTGATGAGGTGGTATGCTTAGGACCATGAGCAGTTCCTTTCCTTCTCCATACTCTTCTCTTCCCATCACTCTGGTACAAGTTGATCTTGGTCTCATCTGTCCATAGGATGTTGTTTCAGAACTGTGAAGGCTTTTTTAGATGTCGTTTGGCAAACTCTAATCTGGCCTTCCTGTTTTTGAGACTCACCAATGGTTTACATCTTGTGGTGAACCCTCTGTATTCACTCTGGTGAAGTCTTCTCTTGATTGTTGACTTTGACACACATACACCTACCTCCTGGAGAGTGTTCTTGATCTGGCCAACTGTTGTGAAGGGCGTTTTCTTCACCAGGGAAAGAATTCTTCGGTCATCCACCACAGTTGTTTTCCGTGGTCTTCCGGGTCTTTTGGTGTTGCTAAGCTCACCGGTGCGTTCCTTCTTTTTAAGAATGTTCCAAACAGTTGTTTTGCCCACACCTAATGTTTTTGCTATCTCTCTGATGGGTTTGTTTTGTTTTTTCAGCCTAATGATGGCTTGATTCACTGATAGTGACAGCTCTTTGGATCTCATCTTGAGAGTTGACAGCAACAGATTCCAAATGAAAATAGCATACTTGAAATGAACTCTGGACCTTTTATCTGCTTATTGTAATTGGGATAATGAGGGAATAACACACACCTGGCCATGGAACAGCTGAGAAGCCAATTGTCTAATTACTTTTGGTCCCTTAACAAGTGGGAGGCACATATGCAAACTGTTATAATTCCTACACCGTTCACCTGATTTGGATGTAAATACCCTCAAATTAAAGCTGACAGTTTGCAGTTAAAGCACATCTTGTTTGTTTCATTTCAAATTCATTGTGGTGGTGTATAGAGCCAAAAATGTTAGAATTGCATTGATGTCCCAATATTTATGGACCTGACTGTATTAGTAAGCAATGTCTGTGGGCTATCACTGGACAACGAACAAATGAATACATTAGCTGTAAGTCATGCAACAATAATCTTTCTGTTCTTACTTCTTTGTAGGTTGAGGTTCTTTGTCTCATTTTCACTTTTATAAATCTGATGTATGCAATGTATACTGCCTTACAGTTTCATCACTTTGTACCACTTGATTTTCAAATAAGAAAAATTGTTAACTATAAAAAAAGTAATACAATTCTTGGTTAAAGTAAGTTCCACTTGAGCCTATGTACTTAACAGGCATTTGATCAAAGGTTGTAGGGTAAAGGATGGGGTCAAAGCAGACACAAGGACAGCGTAGGCACCTACCCATCACCATAACGTTAATGTCCATCTTCTGCTGTTGACTTTCTCCTGCCATGTACATACCTGCTCAGTGCTATATTTTGTCTAAATCTGAGCAGCTGTGCACAAACTTTGCAGACTTTTATGCTACATATGTGTCTGTGGTTAAGTTATAGCTAGCAAAAAATGGTGGCTGAAGGCAATGCTCATAGCAACCAATTAGATAACAAATTTGATCTAATAAACAGGGTGACTTTGTTTTACCTGTCCACATGACTGGTCCCTATCTAAGGGTCTAGGCTTTACCCATCTTGGTAGGTATAGCCCCAAAGGGGTCTTTAGAGTCTGGGTTTCATAGAGATGGACCACGGCCCTGGACCTGTATATCACCCAGTTGCTAACTGCAGGCAATCCACACAGTGTGCAGTCCAGGTACTACTGTCAAAGTTTTACTAAGGTTAACCGTTTCAGATGCACTGCTCATATTGCTGTAGTAGAAGACAGTGAAGAGCTGATTAAAGAATTCTGAAGTAAAATATTAAACTAGTTAAGCTAGGAGTGATTTCTCCATAAGGGAGAAGAGGTCTATCACCTTAGAACACTATCAAAATATGATGACTTACTGGGTGTGGTAAGGTTATAGGGGGACAGCCAATGGCCATGTCCTCAAAAGTTTGCCAGTGTCCAATCACCAGGAGGTACCAGTCTACAACTCAGGGTCTATGAATAAGGATAAGGAAATACCAGATTGGCTGCAATAAGTAATAATACTTCTTCTAATATAATTTAGGTCATGGAGGTTGTTGATCTAGTTAGAAGACCAGGTAGATTTTCAGATCTTTCCCATATATACTATCAGAAATGCTCCAGTTTGTAGCTCTACAACCAGGGCTTTCCACTATGGGCAAAACCCTTTAAAAATCATCAATAATTTGTCTACATTTTATCCTACCTTTCCAACATACATACACAGTATTTGATAAAAGGTCACCTTTGTTACCCTAAGCAACAGAAAGGTGCAGTGCAGTGCTACAGGTAAATACAGTGCCTTGAAAAAGTATTCATACCCCTTGAAATTTTCCACATTGTGTCATGTTACAATCAAAATTGTAAATTTATTTTATTGGGATTTTATGTGATAGACCAACACAAAGTAGCACATAATTGTGAAGTGGAAGAAAAATTATAAAATGGTTTTCAAAATTTTTTACAAATGAATATCTGAAAAGTTTGGCGTGTATTTGTATTCAGCCACCGAGTCAATACTTTGTAGAACCACCTTTCACTGCAATTACAGCTGCAAGTCTTTTTGGGGATGTCTCTACCAGCTTTGTACATCTAGAGAGTGAAATGTTTGCCCATTCTTCTTTGCAAAATAGCTCAAGCTCTGTCAGATTGGATGGAGGGCGTCTGAACAGCAATTTTCAAGTCTTGCCACAGATTGTCAATTGGATTTAGGTCTGGACTTTGAGTAGGCCATTCTAACACATGACTATGCTTTGATCTAAACCATTCCATTGTAGCTCTGGCTGTATGTTTAGGGTCGTTGTCCTGCTGGAAGGTGAACCTCCGCCCCAGTCTCAGGTCTTTTGCAGACTCTTTTATGTTTTCTTTTAAGATTGCCCTGTATTTGGCTCCATCCATCTTCCCATCAACTCTGACCAGTTTCTCTGTCCCTGCTGAAGAAAAGAATCCCCATAACATGATGCTGCCACCACCATGTTTCACGGTGGGAATGGTGTGTTCAGGGTGATGTGCAGTGTTAGTTTTCCACCACACATACACACATAGCGTTTTGCTTTTAGGCAAAAACGTTCAATTTTGGTCTCATCAGACCAGAGCACCTTCTTCCACATGTTTGCTGTGTCCCCCACTTGGCTTCTCGCAAACTACAAATAGGACTTCTTATGGCTTTCCATCAACAATGGCCTTCTTCTTGCCACTTTTCTATAAAGGCCAGATTTGTGGCGTGCACGACTAATAGTTGTCCTGTGGACAGATTCTTCCACCTGAGCTGTGGATCTCTGCAGCTCCTCCAGAGTTACCATGGAACTCTTGGCTGCTTCTCTGATTAATGCTCTCCTTGCCCGGCCTGTCAGTTTAGGTGGACAGCCATGTATTGGAAGGTATGCAGTTGTGCCATACTCTTTTCATTTTTGGATGATGTATTGAACAGTGCTCCGTGAGATGTTCAAAGCTTGAGACATATTTTTTTATAACCTAACCCTTTAAACCTCTGCACAACTTTATCCCTGACCTGTCTGGTGTGTTCCTTGGCCTTCATGAGGTTTGTTCACCAATATTCTCTAACAAACCTCTGAGGTCATCACAGAACAGCTGTATTTATACTGAGATTAAATTACACACAGGTGGACTCTATTTATTTAGATATACAAAAGGAGGGGGAGGTGCAGCGCTATACGAACTAGCAGACAATAATGAAATTCAGAATCAAACTCACATAATAGACAGTAACTGTGTGCTAATAAAATAAAGCCACTGGATGGTGGCTATAAAGCGAAGGAAGTGCAAAATAAATAAAAGAGTCCAATGGAGGGGTGCTCTTAAGATCCAAGATGATCCTCAGACGTCCAATATTTGGAACCGCAAGGTGATAAGTAATGTAAAGATTGCGCACTCACCAGATACGCAATCTTTATGCGAATTTGTATATAATATTACTGGACCTCCGGTGTCATCAAATTGGTCTGGTCAGATCTGGTCAGCATGACTTTCACTGCCTGGTACTCGGATGGATGCGGCTGCTCTGTAGATCTGGCTGGTTCTCACCAGAACTCAAACAGAGAGGGCCACATTGTGTGATATCCTTAAAGTATTTTTATTTAATATACAGGCACAGGATAGCAGAGAAAATCCAATTAATAAAAAGATTTACTGACCCAGATGTAAACAAAGATGGCCGCTGAGGCCCCTCTACCTACTGTAGCTTTTCTGACACGTTTCGAGCAAAAGCTCATACTCATAGGGGTGTAAGCTGCACCCCTATGAGTATGAGCTTTTGCTCGAAACGCGTCAGAGAAAGCTACAGTAGGTCGGACGCCACGCCGCCGGCGCCACGAGGGGCCTCAGCGGCCATCTTTGTTTACATCTGGGTCAGTAAATCTTTTTATTCATTGGATTTTCTCTGCTATCCTGTGCCTGTATATTAAATAAAAATACTTTAAGGATATCACACAATGTGGCCCTCTCTGTTTGAGTTCTGGTGAGAACCAGCCAGATCTACAGAGCAGCCGCATCCATCCGAGTACCAGGCAGTGAAAGTCATGCTGACCAGATCTGACCAGACCAGTTTGATGACACCGGAGGTCCAGTGAAATTATATACAAATGCACATAAAGATTGCGTATCTGGTGAGCGCGCAATCTTTACATTACTTATCACCTTGCGGTTCCAAATATTGGATGTCTGAGGATCATCTCGGATCTTAAGAGCACCCCTCCATTGGACTCTTATTTATTTTGCACTTCCTTCACTTTATAGCCACCATCCAGTGGCTTTATTTTATTAGCACACAGTCACTGTCTATTATGCAAGTTTGATTCCGAATTTCATTATTGTCTGCTAGTTCATATAGCGCTGCACCTCCCCCTCCTTTTGTATATCTACGTCTCTGAAGGTTGTATATGGTGCCTTTTTTGGTGTACAGCTGCTGTTTATTTGTATATCTATTCAAGCGCTCACTTACTCTGTTTTTTGGACTCTATTTATTAATTAGGCGACTTCTGAAGGCAATTGGTTCCACTACATTTTAGTTTGGGGTATCAGAGTAAAGGGGAACTGAAAACAACATGACAAAATTTTAAGGGGTATGAATACTTTTTCAAGACACTGTATATAGTCTTGAGCACTTGCTCTAACAGCCACAATAATTAGATGCTACACAAAGTGGTTTTGTTTAGTGTAGTTTGACAGGTTTAAGCACTCTGCATGTCTAAAGAGACCCTAAGGCTATGCATACCAGAGATTGAGAAACCATAGTTTGCAACATTTCACTCTAGGAGGTGGCACCCATTTTTTGAAGAAAGGTGTTTCTTTTCAATTTTTAGCAATAAATAGTACAAACTGTCACAGGAAGGTTATGAGTAAACAGAAAAAAATGACTAGACACACTAATAAGTATGGCATAATCTGCAAGGGGGAGATAATGAGTGCTTAGGTAAGAGGTTCTCAGTGAGTGCTTAGATCAGTGGTTCTCAGTGTTTTTGAGACCAGGACCTGGTAAATTCTTCCAAAACCTTCCATTCTTCAACAGTAAAGAAGAAAAAGTAAGTATGGGAATGCAAAGCATGTACTGAAATACTGGAAGGTTCTGGATGGGGCTGGGTGTCACTGTAGGGGTGAGGGTGTTCTGGAATGGGTTGGGAAACTCTGCAGTAGACCTGGTCACCCTGTAGGGGATAAGGATTCTGGAGGGGGTTGGGGAGTACGGTGTGAGGGGCATTGTGGGAGGCTGAAGGATACTGAGGGCTCTTGGGAACCTGTGGGCACGGTGGGCCTTTATGGGAGGTTGGGGGGCACTTTGGGATCTGGGGGGCACTTGAGAAGATAAGGTATCTGCACCTGGCTGAATACCCAGACGGGAGACCATGGCTCAGTGCTTGAGAATCACTTCTTTAGACAGTCAGAGGCACCTAATATCTCACAGGGAGAACTTACAAATTGATACATGCACATCTTTTCCTCTTCCACGTAGAAGAGTACAGGGTATGAATTATCTGATGGTGCAGCCATGGGTGGTGGCGGGTCCAAGCCCTACAATTAGGATTGTGAGCACAGGCAGATCTCTCCTGGTCTTTTTGCTCGAGAAGATATCTGCCTATCTATTGCCAGCGTAAGAGTACACTGAGTACCCTAGTTGGCAGGATTCAATGTCTAATCTGACCATGAAAAACCATAAAGAGGCTGATGCATCTATACCATACATCTAATAATAAATGTTATGCTCTGAAGAGTAAAATATTTGTATGTAGATCCAGCCATCCTGATTTAATTATAAACTGTGAGTAGTAAGGAAGGGATTGAGCCATCAGCTGAGCACATTGTGTACACAATCCCTGCACATTCCATGGGCGGTACAGATGCCCAAGGATAACAAATCCTTTTACCTTCTGCCTTTCAAGCCCCAGGGGCAGGCGGGTGCTGACAGACTGTTTGATATGAACTGTGAGCATGCTCTACTACAAGGAGATGTCTGGAAAGAATGTTAACAGAAGCCATGAAAATCAGAGTCCTGCTATCATTTCACAAGGGCTACATTGCTTTACTGGAAGCAATTAGAGGGGTGGGGAAGCCTGCAGGCACCGGTAGGCAGAAAGCTGCCTTACATGGAAGCAAATCCCTAAATGGATTGGGGCTATGTCCAACGGAGAAGGTGAACGCTACAGTGTAAATCACTAGGACAGGACACCGTTAAAAATACTGGTCTTCTCTGTGGAATGCTACATGGAGGAGAACATATCAGCAAGCTGAATGCTCTCATCTTCTCCTTGCATGTTCCTATCCAGATTGACAGAGATAATAAATGAGCATGACATCTAGGCCAAAGTTCCATGAGCTGTAATCCATAAGCATGCTAAGTATGGGATTGTGCTGCTGGAGATATTCTTTGTAGGTGCAGCAATGAGGAATTCGTCTCATACAAGGAGTTAAGCATCTTTCCACATCTGTCTGTTTACAGTAAGACTGTCAAGCTGGCTTTGTGCATGGAGCATGTGGCCTGAAGGTAAAAGGTGCATTCCTTATTCACTCCTACTGACATATAACAAGAACAGAAGGAGATGGGAGTGAAGGAACAGCACAGATCACTGTTGTGGTTACACAGTCTGAGCTGAGCATTAATGAAGTATGCTATTGGAACAGCAGCAAACAGACATAAGAATTTATAGGAGCATGTTTAACATGGGTTACAAAATCTTTTTTTACCACACATTTTGGTCCAGGAGGAGACAAGTATTTCTTCCAAGTATTTGTACATGCACAGAAACACACCTACTATAAGAGAACTCTGTTGTGCTACATGGCTGCATTACATAAGGGAGGCAGCAACACTCCTCAAAGACTGCAATTCTGCAAACAGCTTGGAACAATTAGTAACTGACAGGGAAAAGAATTTATAAACACTAGAACTAAACAGAAAGGATGCAATTACAATACACAGATAGCGCTTCTCCTGTACATAAATTTAAAGCGGATATTCACCCTCAGGAAAGAGCTCCCTCCTATTCCCCCCTCCAGCACATGAATAGGGATGTCATTTTTTTTTTTTAGTGGCTGTGAGGGCAAACAGCTCAATTCTCAGCTGAAAGACGTAATTTGTATCTGCTGCAAAAATGTGTTCACAACATTTTCTAATCCAGGTTGTCATCAGACAAAACTGCTTGCAACAGACCTCAATTTTCTCTACTGCAGTTTAACCGCCTCCTGCCCGCCATATAAGGAAATGTCAGACAGGCGGCGGATCTCCCGGGGGGGGCGCGCAGCGCGGCAATCGGTGAAGAGAGCCGCTGACGTCATCTCTGTCATGTGATCAGCTGTGTCCAATCGCAGCTAATTGCATGTAAATAAGGATATGCAGGTTATCGGCATTCCTCTCCTCACGAGCTGTCACACTGACAGCTCATGAGAAGAGGAGAGCTGGTAATCGGCATTCCTCAGAGGAGACATCTACAATGATCATCAGGGCACTGATGATGAGTGCCCTGATGATCAGTGTAGCCCCATCAATGCCACCTGTCAGTGCCCATCAATGCCCATCAGTGCATATCAATGTCACATATCAGTGCCCATCTGAGCTGCCTTTCAGTGTTAGTCAGTGGCACCTATCAGTTCTGCCAGCCAGTGCCACGTATCAGTGCTGCCAGCCAGTGCCACCTAACAGTTCCAGTCAGTGCCGACTATCAGTGCCATATATGAGTGCTGCCTTTCAGTGCCCATCAGTGCCACCTACCAGTGCCAGAAAGCTCTATTTGTCTAAAAAAAATGATAAATATTTCATATGAGTAAAGTGTTGCATGACTGTGCAATTGTCATTCAAAGTGCGACAGCACTGAAAGCTGAAAATTGGCCTGGGCAGGAAGGGGGTGAAAGTGCCCGGTAGGCAAGTGGTTAAAGCCATACTCCAGGCAAACAGCTGAATCTCCAGATGAAATACACATAAGAGGGCTGTTCTACATGTTAAAGGGTTTGTATTTCTATTTAATTCTGAGATTTACACAGCCTTGCCAGACAACACAGCCAGGACAATGACCTGGCTTTTTCTCTCTGAAGTGCAGAAAAAGAGGTAGGTCAGCTCCTTGCCCCAAGCCTGTAATTGGGGAGTGAAGGAGCAACAAAAGACTCATGAATTCATTACTCTGCACGCTCATCCTGTTAGCATGTTTCTTTAAAGGTTATGTGTATGCAGCACACTTGCTTATGAAAACATACCTTTATTCATTGGGGTTGGCTGCATATCTACCTGAGGTTTCGTTTTAGGTCTCTTTCGTGTTGGCACTCTTGTATTTAGCTTTTCTAAATGCAGGAGAAGCTGAGTATAAACAACTCATATCGGAAATGTGCACCATGGACCACCCAGTAAGGGGAAAGCGGGAGAAAATCTGATTTAAAGTGGCTTTGAGGGCAAATGGTTAATTTCCTAGCTGAAAGATGTCATTTTATCTGCTGTAAAAATGTGTTCAGATCGTTTACTAGTCCAGGTGTGCCGATGGGGGGATTCAAGCAATTTTCTTTCTTTCAACCACAATCTATGGCTTTGGCATTGCATTAGTCAAGAACCACCCTAACCTGTGATTAGATAGGGAAGGAGCACAAACACACCAATACAGTCAATCCTGTGCACTCCCCTCCTATCATCCAGCTCTATAATGTACAATTTGGTACAGACTGATTGGGGTGCAATGCGGTCCCTTCCCCTAAAGACATGAGGATTTGGTTAAAAAAGGTCATTTTTTATCCATCTTGCTTGATGCTGCCAAATACTGTATAAATCAGCACTATTATTCCTCACCTGATCTCTGTCACCAGCAAAGCAGCAGCTTTTCATAGTACAAGAGTTGAAGTAACCCTGGTTGTCAAACTGGAACACGGGCAGTCGTGAGTGAATGTCATACAAGACGGGCGGCAGTCTGCGGCGTAGGGCGAGCAGTTGAGTACCGTTGCTGTTGAATCTCACACTCATTGCACTCTGTAGGGAGAGATTTCCACCATAGCGAAGCAGGGAGCTGAAATAGAGAATATAATGCAGACATTAAATCATTTGTATTCATAAATACAGTTTTCATAATCAAATCCTTAGGATTAGCAGACCCCATGGTTTTATTATTAGTATGCCCACACAGTCCCAGCGCAATTGAGATCAATCAATGTCTGAGACTGGGTTTTCTACATGTAACAGAAAAAAAAGGATTTTGAAAATACCACATGGCGAGGATGACTGGACACAGGTTTCAGTGACTGGCATATATCAGTTCAGTGGTAAATGGAGTATTTGATCTACATCACAAACACTAATCAGAAAAGGTTTGTAAATTCCGAAGTAACACATTTATAGAGAAAATGCCACTTTGCTATTTAACAGACCTATGGGCACACTCATATACTTGTAGTTCCATAATAGGTGCAGAGCCCCAGGCTACCCACTGTGGATATAAAGGACGATGACAGAAGTATGAATGTGCTAGGAATGATGTCTATTATGACATCCATCAGCTAAACTATATGCATCTTTATCACTAGTTGTCTTTGTTCATCATCACTGTTTGTCATTCTCTATTCTTGGATGTCCCAACATGTACTGTTCCACCTCTGCCTAAAGGATGCTAAACTCTCACCGGAAACTAGTCAGCACCTTGCCGCACGCTCACAAAATCTTGACTCAATGCGGTTTTACATCTTCACCGTGAATCTATTTAAAACGTGAAGCAACTTGCATTTCACGATCTTGTAGTATTCATTATCCCATTAATTTAGGTCAGATCAGCTAGCAGCTCAAAGCTGATAACAGGAAGATCGGTAGCAACCCACAAAGAGCCTTTAGCTAGCAAAGTTTATCGTCTTACCTATTTTTCTGAGCTGGTCATACACTAGAAGAATTCAATTTGACAACTTTTAAGGATTATTCAATTTTTAAATTGTTAGTAGAGGCAAATCTGATCAAGATAAGGGCCAAATCTAAATTTGTTTTCAACGGAAGCAACGTGAAAATTCAAAGGTGCAGGATGGAAAATGTTTCTCAAATTAATTTGTAATGGGGGTTTTGGTTTTGGAAAAAACATTCTTTTCAAAATTGAATGTTAAAACCAAACATAATTTTGACGTAGTTATAAAAGACATCCATCAAGTCCCCAAATGGTGAGAATTTTTGTTTGTTTGTTCAAAAATCTACAAGTGTTTGGTCAGATTTAGGCTGCCTTCACACCTTCATGCACACTTTAGGTAGTGCTCTGCAGTAGTTCCCAGTATATATGATGACTGTTGAAAACACTAATACAATAGGCAAGGCTACCATGCATTATGATGTGTTGCAGGGACATTTTTTTCTTTTGTAACTGGACATGAACTGTCCATTCGGAATAAAAGGGCTGCCTTCAGGCAATACCTGAAATACAGCACGTTAATGAGCGTAAACATGTACAGAGGCCCTTTATTCTTCTATTCACTAAGCTGTAGCCTGCTAAGTTAGTAATGCTGTCTTGTAGTACACTCTTCAGTTAAGATTTACCAACAGCAATGTGTTTGGGAGGATCTACTCAAAGTATGTGAACCATCACCTTTTAAAACAACCAACCAGTTTAAAAAAAGAAATGGATGGCAAAACATTTGCGTGTACATATAAAAACAAACAAAAAACGTTTCCTTTTTTTTTAAATAAGTGATCACATTCCCTCTGTTCTCAGCTGCATAATGAGCTTCTCATCACAGCCAGAAAACTGACCATGCTGTGCTTTCATGCCTATTGTGGTCAGTATTTAATTGGAAAGCAGAGGGACTGGGCAGGCACACTGGGGATTTCACACAAAGGAAGCAATACAAAGAGAACAGGATACTTTTTTGTACAAGTGCACAGTACAGCAGGAACATATCAGGAATATGAAATGTTGGGGTTTTTTATATATTCTTTAGGCAATCCATTCAAATACTCCATCAGGTATCTTCGTGAACTATACAGCTATTGGTAAATCTGAAGGAGATTGTACAGTATACCGATTGTAATATCAAAAGGTCCAAACAAATATCCAGACCTCCAAATCAAATATTACAAGTTTCATCTGGAGCCCATAGTAGACAGACTATAAATCTTCAATCTTGTATAACAATCTACTATAGCCTAGGTTCACACATATGCAGTACTGGAAATGCTGCGATCCCTCTGCGTTTCCCACACCGCATTGCAATCGCACAGCATTTTGAGATCAGATGCAGATGTCAATTCAAAGTTAATGACACCTCAAACGCAGGTCGCAAACACAATGCATTTGCCTGCACGGATTGCATGGTATAAAACGACCATGCAGTCCGGTTCCAGTGTGGCTCAAAAAAAAGTTTTTTTTGTGTTATGCAGTGCGATATGTGCCCATTCAAATTGAATGGGCTAAAACTGCATTATACAGAATCACATGTAAATTGCATAGGAATACAGTGTGGTTCCTGTGCGATTCACATGTGAGTACAATGTGAACCAGGACTTAAATGGGCTGTCACAGAAATAATATCAATAAAAATGTAAAAAAGTTTTTTCCTTAAAAAAAAAAAAGAAGATCATATGAATGCAACCAGATGCTTTATAAATGTTTTATCGTGCATTTTCTTTAAAAAAAACAAGACATATTCCTATTAAAAATATTAAAGTGGTTGTAAAGGCTCAAGGTTTATTGCCTTCATGTATTCCATGCATGATGGCTACGGATCTATGTGTCTTATGGACGTAATGTCAGGGGCGGACTGACAACTCATGGGGCCCCCGGGCAATAGGGGATCATGGGGCCCCTGTGTCCTTGCCCAAATTAAAAAAAGTCTATGAAAAAGGTACCAGGGGCATCTCGTGGGGCCCCCGACTGACCCCGGGCAGTGCCCGAGTTTCCAAATGGTCAGTCCGCCCCTGGGACGCATAGAGCAGCGGCTCGAGTACCAGCACGCAGCGGTGCCTCCAGGGTGAGCAGCTTTTTTGTGCATATTTGTCACATTTAAAAAGATTCAGATCAAACAAATTTTAATCTTACACAAAGATAACCTGAGTAAATAAAAATGCGTTTTTTAAATGATTATTTTATTTATCAAAGGGAAAAAAGCTGTCCCAATCTGCCTGGTTCTATGTAAAAAAGTAACTGCCCCCTAAACCTAATAACTGGTTCTGCCACCCTTGGCGGTAATAATTGCAATCAAGCATTTGTGATAACTGGCAATAAGTCTTTCACAACACGGTAGATGAATTTTGGCCCGCTCTTCCTTGCAGAATTGTTTTCAGCTACATTGGAGGGTTTTCCAGCATGAACGGCCTGTTTAAGGTCATGACACAGCATCTGGATGTAAGTCCGGACTTTGACTAGGCCACACCAAACCCTTAATTTTGTTTTTTGAGCCATTCAGAGGTAGATTTGCTGGTGTGTTTTGGATCATTGTCCTGCTGCATAACTCAAGTGCACTTGAGCTTGAGCTCACAAACTTATGTCCAGACATTCTCCTTCAGGATTTTTTGGTAGAGCGCAGAATTCATGGTTCCATCAATTATGGCAAGTTGTCCAGGTCCTGCAGCTGCCAAGCAGCCCCAACCATCATACTACCACCACGTTTCACTGTTGGTATGATGTTCCTTTAATCAGTTCAACTTTTGTCTCATCAGTCCACAGATTATTTGCTCAAAGATTGAGGGATAATTTTGGCAATTGTGAGACAAGCCTTTGTGTTCTTTTGGTTAGCATTGGCTTTTGCCTTGGAACGCTCCCATGGATGCCATTTTTGTCCAGTCTCTTTCCTACTGTTGAATCATAAACACTGACCTTAACTAAGGCAAGCAAGGCCTGCAGTTCTTTAGATGTTGTCCTGGGTTCCTTTATGACCTCCTGGATGAATCATCGTCGTGCTCTTGTAAGTAATTTTGGTAGGCCAGCCACTCCTGGAAAAGTACACCACTGTTCCAAGTTTTCTCCATTTGTGGATAATGGCTCTCACTGTAGTTCGTTGTTGTTCCTGTTTCTTCTTGTTGGATGCTGCCATTTTGTTGCAGCCCAGAGCCCTGAGAAGCAGTTAAAGCAGAACTAAACCCCTCCTATCCTTTTCAGCCAAAGAAGCTGCTATCTGATTGAACTGGAATTGCCATTGTGCTGCACATATGATCAGTTATAACACAAGTAATTCGATTGTTTTACAGTTTGGTTGAGAAAACAAGCAAATGTGACAATTAGTATTCCTGGCATTATTGACTGTCATCAGATCGGTCTCTACTAATTCGACACAGTGCCTAAAAATGGAGAGTAGCTGAGCATGTGCAGATCAGGGTGAGACAGTGTATCACTGGATTTTTAACAGTATAGACCAGGGGTGGGCAAACTTTTTGACTTGAGAGCCGCAATGGGTTCATATATTGGACCCGGGGGCCGGACCAAGAGTAGATGAATGATGTGTATGTGTCATCCATAGTAAGTATAGTAATATTCCCCCATAGTAAGCATAGTAATTAATCCCCCATATAGTAATTCATCCCCCCTATAGTAATTCATTCCCCATATTAAGTCCCCAAGTCCCCCCTGTGTCAATTCACTTACCTTTGCTCCACGCGTTCCTCTCGCCGTGTTCCCGCGCCGTTCCGGAGTAGCATGAAAATCTGTCTCCTATGAGGATCTGTCCCCCTCGACGTATCTGCGCATGTGGCAGTTTCAGGCATTAGCAGCCGATCGGCGATCTCCCGCACATGCGCAGATACGTCGAGGGGGACAGATCCTCATAGGAGACAGATTTTCATGCTACACCGGTCTTCAGGGCGGACTGTGAGAGGAGCCTAGCAGGAGCCTAGCTCCGCGGGCCGGATACTTTTTCACAGCACTGTATATGATACATGGGGCAATCTTTAGTTTTTACTACATAACTTATACATATATATTAATATCAACTAGGATGTTATTCCCTATGTATGTTTATAAATACATAAAAGCAAAGTTAATGTTTTTAATAGGAATACCTACTTGTCTTGAATTGTCTCAGTTTTTAAAGAAAACGTTATAATAAAATGGATATTTATAAAGAAGTTGGCTGCATTTATATACATTTTTTTAAATAAAAGGAGAAAACGTTTTGCGTTTATACTGATGCTACTTCCATGGTAGCCTATTTAACCACCTTCCGCCCGCCCTATAGTACAATGACGGGCGCAAGGTGGTTCTCTCGTTCTGATAGGACGTCCTACCATTCTCACTGCGCATGCGCGGCGATCGCGGGTGCGCTGTGTCCCTCGGACACAGCGGATCACGGAAAGAGCCAAAGTTGTCGGCTCGGTCATGTGATCAGCTGTGCCCAAGCTCAAGAGGAGAGGAGAGCCGGTAATCGGCATTCCTCGGAGGGGACATGTACACTTATCATCAGGGCACTGATGATCAGTGTGGCCCCAGAAGTGCCACCTGTCAGTGCTCATCAGTGCCACGTGCCAGTGCCCATCAGTGCCACATATCAGTGCATACCGGTGCACATCAATGCCACATATCAGTGCCCATCTGAGCTGCCTTTCAATGTCACTCATCAGTGCCAGTCAGTGCCACCTATCAATGCCAATCAGTGCCACCTATCAGTGCCAGTCAGTGCCGCCTATCAGTGCGCATCAGTGCCATTCAGTGCCGCCTATCAGTGCCAGTCAGGGCCGCCTATCAGTGCCATCAGTGCCATATATCAGTGTCATGTATCAGTGCTGCCTTTCAGTGCCCTTCAGTGATACCTGTCAATGCCCATCAGTGCAACCTACCAGTGCCTCCTCATCAGTGCCACCTATCAGTGTCCATCAGTGCAGCCCATCAGTGCCCATCACTGCAGCCTCATTAGCGCACATCAATAAAGACGGAAAATCACTTATTTACGAAATTGTATAACAAAAACTAAGAAAAAACGTTTTTTTTTTCAAAATTTTCAGTGGTTTTTGGTTTGTTTAAGAAAAAATAAAAATCCCAGAGGTGATTAAATACCACCAAAAGAAAGCTCTATCTGTCTCAAAAAAATGATAAAAATGTCATATGGGTACAGTGTTGCATGATCCCGCAATTGTCATTCAAAGTGTGACAGCGCTGAAAGCTGGAAATTGGCCTGGGCAAGAAGGGGGTATAAGTGCCCAGTAGGCTAGTGGTTAAAGTAGATTGTTATACAAGGTTTGTGATTTAGATATTGTAATGTGTGAGACTGGGTTAAAAAAAAATATAGGGGGCTTCATAGCTCTGCACATACTGTATACCACAACACAGATGTGAATACCCATGCACTGCAGCGAGCTGTGTTGGAAATAAGTCAGGTATGTTTTTTGCAATATAAGACCCATAGGAAATGAACGAGCCAATGCAAGCTCATGTGCATTAAATCATGGGCAGATAACATAAACATGCCCCTATTTTCAGAAACTGCCTTATGCGAGACACATGACTACAGTAGCAAATGCTGACCTATAGGACCTACTATGTTCATAACACTGCCCTATGAGAGACATTGACCATTGGTGGCAGTGTAGTCTGTACACATGTAATAAATGTCACCATCAGGCAGAGTATCTACTAATATGGAGACAGTCTCAAGAGGCTTGTATAGCTTTGTCATGTGACTTGTGATGTCACTTTCTACATCGATGTAGGCTATCTTCTTCTCTTCATGTGCCAGGCAGCCAGATCAGCATTTCTTCCTGTGCCCTCTGCATGGGGATGAGATTTAAAAATAATGGAGGCCACAGCACTATACTGCCATCAGTCAACAGAGCGGCCATTTTCCAATCTCTTGGCTTCACAGCAGCACCTCATTGGCTATCCAGCTGAAACCAAAATGGATGACTTTACTGAAACCACCCAGAGACATGAGAGTATTGCAAATCCATCCATATGATTAAGGTCAGAGTGGGTGCAATCACATTTATAGATGCTGTTTGGATTTGTGCCGACACCCCGACTGAACAATTGATAATCTGGGACGGTGTTTCTGGCAGATCACTACCGTCCCCTGGTTTAAGGCCAGCCTTCAGTAGTGTCTGGTCAAGGCATATACACATCTCCCACAATCTCATGTGACTGGTACCTTTATTCAGGCTTTCTGAGCAAAGAATGGAAAGTGAGGACATTATACAGACCAGAATACTCCACCAATGTCTACATAAATGTACAAGATGCTGGCACTCAGACAAGTCAGCACAAGCTCCATCTCATACACTAATCTTCAGATTAGAGAAACAATTAAAGAGTGGTTACATTTATTGTGTCTTAAGGAAGAAATGTAAAAAAATAATAACCTGTGTTTATAGCTCACACTTGTCAGTATTGTGATTGTAATTACTACATACTAATCCAAAATGATTTAAAGAGTCAACCTCCTGTGTATTAGAAAATCTGCAACCACTACGAAATACGGGACATTGTTCACAGTATCACAAAACACATTCCTTTGATAATTAATGTACAAAATAGCTTTGGGCACACGCTGGTTTTTAATTTATGAGGAAACTATTGGGCAATGTTTATTATATTATAATCAAAAATGCAGTGCGAAAATATTAAATATTCAAGTGAAATAATAGTGGTAGACGCGCAAAGATATGCGCCATTAAGTGATATAACAGTGATGTCTTGATGAAGACAATAGATATTCATAAAGTGACAACAGCATCATATCAACATATTTTATCGTATGTAATGATTTATAATAAGATAAAAGTCTATAAATCATTCAAAGGTGCGTCAATTTTCCCAAATGAGGAAGATATCAAACATTCGCTTTAAACCTCCATTGCATAATCATAAGGTGCACGTGACTTCCGTGATGAGAAAAAAAGGGGTGTGCTGATAATATAATTTTAGCATCTTTATTTTTACTCCCAATATACGGTGCTTATTTTTACTACAACACTTTTCTCTATTTAACTTTTTTATATTATCATTATTTTTAGCATTTATTATATATTATTGATTTAAACAACATAGATTTAAAAAAAGATTATTTTTATTTTAATTTTTTTTTCATATACTTCATTGAGTGCATTATTTATAGCTCCCTAGACCACCCACACTGAATTCACGTTGTTTCATGGATGGGTTGTAATTTTCCACCTACATAATTAGGTAAAAGACACACCAATATGATCTCTATTTTAAAATATATAGTTTATCTTGTTGTTGTTTAAATATTTTTATTTTGAGTCACAGTAAAATGGCAGCAGCACTATAGTATAATTAGACTACAAAAAAATGGCCACCGTTTTATATTGTAGTTTTTTATATGACCATTAACTTACATATCATTATTATAATTTTTTCTTAATCATCTAAATAGTCATTAGTCGGCAATCTTTATCTCTATATAGTTGCATATACATTCGCCATAACAGCACTGGTTGAAGCAGTGATGTTGATCCGCCGGGCTGTTTATGTTCATCTGCTTGATTATCCCTGGTCTCAGGGGCGATATCAATCCCCGGGACTTCTGGAAAATAGCGCCCGATAATGACTTTCTGGTCTATTTATGTTCATCTGCTTGACTTTCCCTGGACTCTGTGGCAATATCAATCCCCGGGACTTCTGGAAAATGGCACCCGATAATGACTTTCCGGGCTTCGAGAAAATGGAGCCCGGTTCACGCATGCGTGGAGGGTATTTAAAGCGGACGGCGGTGGCAGGCTACCCTTTGACAATGTGCCATTGCACGAAACGCGTCAGGGTACCAGCTTGCTTGCAGTAGCCAGACCTGAACCTTGTAGCTCTCCCCATTGTGTCTTTTCCCCTATGTTAGCATTGTGTCCACAGTAGCACTTGTGTAGGCAGGGCAGAGTAGGACTGGCCATAGAGGGATTACTTTGACGCAGTTGGCCAGCTTAAACATGTATTGCAATATGTGTGAACCAAATATCCCTATTTGTTGCATAGTTTGCTTGAAAGGGTATATACCAGTGTGCAGAGGGTCCTTCAGAATTTCTAGAGTTAATGTGGTTACACCCCTTTAGCACCTGATGGATAAATGCATGCACTAGCTGTATGGATTTGAGCACAGGGATCTCTTGTTTGTTGTATTGTTGGGTCAGTAGCCAGACCTGAACCTTGTAGCTCTCCCCATTGTGTCTTTTCCCCTATGTTAGCATTGTGTCCACAGTAGCACTTGTGTAGGCAGGGCAGAGTAGGACTGGCCATAGAGGGATTACTTTGACGCAGTTGGCCAGCTTAAACATGTATTGCAATATGTGTGAACCAAATATCCCTATTTGTTGCATAGTTTGCTTGAAAGGGTATATACCAGTGTGCAGAGGGTCCTTCAGAATTCCTAGGGTACATGCTTGCTGCGCCAACGTCACCTTCAGCTGCTGGAGCCACATCTCTGGCCGGCGGCCATCTTGGATTATTGATTCACATGCATGAGATTTACCTGGCATATCCCATTTATTGGCTGTAGCCTGCTATTACCAACCACTATATGCCACCTGGACTCACATACTGCAGCTATTGCCACCTGCTGATAGATGTTTAATAACATACCTGTTGCCTTGTTATGTGATTATCATTACTGGGCTGAATAAACCTGCTACACTATATCAGCTTTTTGTCCTGGTTGCATATTTTGTGCTACTTAAGGTGGATTTCCCATTGCTGCTGAACTCACCTATTGCTAGGTGTAAGTAAAACCTGTGAGCAGTTCCTACCATTGAAGAGGGTCTACTGAGAGGTCTGGAGTACTTCCCCTGGGTATACCAAGTGCCATCAGAGTGCCACATCCATACCAGGTTCCAGATGACCACTAGTGTCCCTTATACTACATGAGTGCAAGCACACCCTTTTTTTTCTCATCACGGACGTCACGTGCACCTTATGATTATGCAATGGAGGTTTAAAGCGAATGTTTGATATCTTCCTCATTTGGGAAAATTGACGCACCTTTGAATAATTTATGGACTTTTTATTATAAATCATTACATACGATAAAATATGTTGATATGATGCTGTTGTCACTTTATGAATATCTATTGTCTTCATCAAGACATCAATATTATACCACTTAATAGTGCATATCTTTGCGCGTCTACCGCTATTATTTCACTTGAATATTACATTTTTTAGCGCTGCATTTTTTATTATAATTTATGTTGTAGGATTTTAGAAGTTTTCCTTTATGCTAGCGGCTTTGCACTATATATATATTTTAGAAAGCGCTCGCTTTACTATTTTTTATTTGAGAATGTTTATTATAAATGAAAATTTTATATTTAGAACTCGATATGACCCTGGGAAGGGAAAATGCTAACTATTTTAGAAGCACCAGCGGACAAAACAGAAAGTTAACAAGTATTTTTTAATAAAAAAATTGACTGAAGTTATCACTGGGAATAGCAGTTCACCTAGTGTGTTCTAAACTTTCTGGAATTCCATGTGTGTGTGAGTATCAATACAAGCATTTTTCTTAGGAACATCTAAGCCAAGTATGTTTTGATATCACCAGTCTGCAATGTGGGGACTTCCATGGCCTATTTGCTTTGCAGCTGTAAATATATACTGGATTGGATTTCACGTGGGCAGGGAATCTTATTGCAGATATCTTCTTTTCTGTAGGACTGTATATTTGTAGACCGTACCTATATGTTCCGTGTAACATTTCAGCAGTGACCCACCCAGGTCACGTTAAATGTGCTTTTTCTATGACCACAGATATTTGCCCTGAACTTCCCAACATTTTGGGGAAAACAGGATTTTCTTGTTACTCACTGTAAAATCCCTTTCTCTGATTTAATTGATGGACACAGCCTTTCTTCTCTTCTTACACATGATGAATAGGGGTTTAAAGCACCATCTACAGGAGTAGGACACTAGACAGGAAAAAATAACTCGGCACCTCCCATGGGCAGTCCTTTCTGCATAAAACCCTCTCTCTGCTATAGGCAAGCCAGTTACTCAAAAGCAGTAGAAGACGTAAAATCTTCAAAATAGGGGTGGATGCTATGTCCATCAATGAACTCAGAGAAAGGGACTTGTTTTACAGTGAGTAACACAAAGTCCTGTTTTCTCTTTTGTTCATTGACAGACAGACTCTTTTTATACATGGCGAATAGGGACGTCTCAAAGCAGTGCTAAATGAGGGGTTCATAAAGAACTAGGGAAAACAACCAGGCAAACACTCCAAACGACCAAAGAGTTCCTTGGAAAAAACCTTTAAACGGGAGCACACAAACTTCATGGCCAAAAACCAGCATTCACAGATGAAACATCAACCTGAGAAAGAGACGCCTGATGGCAAAATGCCCAGAAGACCCTAAACACCCTGGAAGAATGCCGTAAAAGGAGAATGAGCCCCCACCCTTCCAAGACTGGCTTGCCTATAGCAGAGAGAGGGTTTTATACAGAAAGGACTGCCTATAGGAGGGGCCGAGTTGTTTTTTTCTGCCTAGTGTCTTACTCCTGTAGCTGGCGCTATAAAACCCTATTCCTCATGTATAAGGAGAGAAGAAAGGCTGTGTTTGTCAGTGAAGGAGAAATGAGGTTATATCATAAACCTAAAATTCCAGATAAAAAAAAAAAACATTTAATCTAGTTATTATTCACTAGCCAGAATCATATTGGGGGCTATTTAAAAAGGGATATTAGATAGGGCTATGCACAGGAAGCTAGTGCTTATCCCATACTACATCTGCATTTTACAATTCATTCATAAAACGCAGGCTGCATTGTGGAGTCTGGGGTATCCTTCACAATCTTCTCTACATAACGCTGTAGAAAACACTTTACAGTAGGAGGAAACTTTGGACACACAACTTTTACAAGTCATATGACAGGGCTCCGCAGCTGCCAACCCTTTATCCCTCTATTAACTAAAAGCAGAGCTGATGGAACATTTGTAGACAACGATGCTTTATAAATGTGCCAATGTATTAGCAGTAGGGTTGTGGTAACCGTAAACCATTGCATTATAAATAGGCCCTTAAAAGGAGAAGTATAGACAAAGCTCATTTGGCTGTACTTCTCTTGTAGGTCCAAGGAGCGCAGTTCATGCTGCACTCCTGTGACCCATCTGCAGCCGACACAGCCTAAAGCGCGCTGTTGACTGACCACACAGAGCCGGTCCAGGCTGGGGAAAGATCATGACCATATGGCCAGGATCTACCCAGGAGCCTGGACTGGCACCTGGCTCAGCCTCTCAGCAATCAGCTGAGAGCCTGAGCTAGCCACATTCGCCCCCTTCACAGCCCAGTGGGCCAGTAAGCGCTGGGAGGGGCAGTGAGGAGAACTGAGCGATCAGCAGTGTTTGATTATTCAGGTCTCATCCTTAGAGCCGCCGGGGAACAGATGCAGTATCAGATCGATGCTACATACACCTAGGTATAATTAAAAAAAGAAAAAGAAATTCATACTTCTCTTTTAAATGAATTTTTACATTTACAGCGGGTAAATTAAGTATTGAACACAGCACCGATTTTCTCAGTAAATATACTTCTAAAGGTGCTATTGACACAAAAATTTCACCACATGTGAACAACCCATGCAATCCATACATACAAATAAACCAAAACAAATAAATTCAGAAATTAAGTTAGGCAGTAACGCCTGCTATTTGTATATAAAATTACTTTTTTTTTAAAGGGTATGTTTTATTGAGTGTTGGGATATTAAAACAAGAATACACATGTTCCATAAACTGTTGCTGTGAGGATATTTTACAACAAGATGCCAAGATCAGTACCACAGCATCTTCAAAAGATGACAGAGGTGGCAACTGGCCCAAGTCTAACCAAGTACATCATAATTAAAGCAGACAGGTATACATACATCCTGTTGAAACTGCAATATTACAAAAACGTCATTGTCTATTGGTACTCTTAGCAATACAGAGCCTTGAAAAAGTATTCATATCCCTTGAAATTTTCCACATTTTGTCATGTTACAACCAAAATTATAAATGTATTTTATGTCATAGACTAACACAAACTGGCACATAATTGTGAAGTTGAAGGAAAAGATAAATGGTTTTAAAACATTTTCACAAATAAATATCTGAAAGGTGTGGTGTGCATTTGTTTTCAGACCCCGAGTCAATACTTTGTAGAACCACCTTTTGCTGCAATTACAGCTGCAAGTGTTTTTGGGAATGTATCTACCAGCTTTGCACAGCTAGAGAGGGACATTTTTGCCCATTCTCCTTTCCAAAATAGCTCAAGCTCTGTCAGATTGGATGGAGAGTGTCTTTGAACAGCACTTTTCAAGTCTTGCCACAGATTTTCAATTGGATTTAGGTCTGGACTTTCACTGGACCATTCTAACACATGAATATGCTTTGCTCTAAACTATTCCATTGTAGCTCTGGCTGTATGTTTAGGGTCGTCGTCCTGCTGGAAGGTGAACCTCCTCCCCAGTCTCAAGTCTTTTGCAGACTCTAACAGGTTTTCTTTTAAGATTGCCCTGTATTTGGCTCCATCCATCTTCCCATCAACTCTGACCAGTTTCCCTGCTGAAGAAAAGAATCCCCACAAAATGATGCTGCCACCACCATGTTTCACGGTGGGGATGGGGTGTTCAGGGTAATGTGCAGTGTTAGTTTCCCGTCACATAGCGTTTTGCTTTTAGGCCAAAAAGTTCAATTTTGGTCTCATCTGACCAGAGCACCTTCTTCCACATGTTTGCTGTGTCCCCCCACTTGGTTTCTCGCAAACTGCAAACGGGACTTCTTATGGCGCTTTCCATCACCAATGGCTTTCTTCTTGCCACTGTTCTATAAAAGTTAGATTTGTGGAGTGCACGACTAATAGTTGTGCTGTGGACAGATTCTCCCACCTGAATTGTGGATCATTGCAGATCCTCCAGAGGTACCATGGTCCTCTTGGCTGCTTCTCTGATTAATGCTCTCCTTGCCTGGCCTGTCAGTTTAGGTGGACGGCCATGTCCTGGTAGCTTTGCAGTTGTGCCATACTCTACATTTTTCGGATGCTGGATTGAACAGTGCTCATGAGATGTTCAAAGCTTGGGTAATTTTTTTTATACTCGACCCTGCTTTAAACTTCTCCACAACTTTATCCCTTACCTGTCTGGTGAATTCCTTGGCCTTCATGATGCTGTTTGTTCACTAATGTTCTCTAACAAACCTCTGAGGGCTTCACAAACCAGCTGTATTTATACTGAGATGAAATTACACACAGGTGGACTCTCCATTTACTAATTAGAGGACTTCTGAAGGCAATTGGTTTCACTAGATTTTAGATAGAGGTATCAGAGTAAATGGGGCTGAATACAAATGCACGCCACACTTTTCACATAGTTGTAAAAAATTTTGAAAATCATTTTTTCCTTCTACTTCACAATTATGTGCCACTTTGTGTTGGTCTGTCACATACAATACATTTAGGTGTTTAGTTGTAACATGACAAAATGTGGAAAATGTCAAGAGGTATGAATACTTTTTCAAGGCACTGTATGGTTTCTTTTTATGATCTCTCTTTTGTACCCCATCTCTCAGTGGGTACAAAAATTTGGTAATGATATTTTTTCAATAATGAATTCAGTGACCGCAGACTATTTCGTGGACACTTCTAAATCATATAAAAGGGTCTCCTGCCTCAATATTACACCTAGTAACCTGTATGGTTATAGTAAATCTGTAGATACCTTAGTTGGATCAACCGATCTTTGGCCAAATAACAGTGGTTAATCACTTGGCAACCGCGCTACAGCCAAATGACAGCTACAGCGCAGTTGTCCAGTTCTGGGAGGGCATTATATGACGTCCTCCCAGAACGCGCCCTCACGCGCGCCCCCTGCAACGGGCACCCGGCGATCTCCATGATCACTGTGTCCTATGGACACAGCTGATCACGTGATGTGGTAAAAGGCCAATCACAGCGGTCTTTTACCATGTGATCAGCTGTGTCCAACGGACACAGCAGAACTCCGGGTAAATACAGTGGCCAGTTATCGGCTGCACTTTCCTCATGCTGTCGCAGCATGAGGAAAGTAATGCTGATAACCGGCAATTGTCAGAGAACAGATCAGCACTGATCATCATGTCACTGATGATCAGTGCCCGGCAGTGCCACCCACCAGTGCCCCCCATCAGTGTCCAGCAGTGTCCCCCATCAGTGCCATCAGTCAGTGCTGCTCATCAGTGCCCATATTTTCTGCATATCAGTGCAGCATCATCAGTGCTGCTTCATCAGTGCCACCTCATCACTGCTGCCTATACGTGCCACCTCATCAGTGCCCATCAGTGCTACCTATCAGTGCAGCCTCATCAACGCACATCAGTGAAAAAGAAAAATTACCCGTTTGCAAAATTTTATAACAGAAACAAAGAAAACCTTTTTTTTTTTTCAAATTTGTTGCTATTTTTTTGTTTATAGTGCAAAAAATAAAACACCCAGTGGCGATTAAGTACCACCAAAAGAAAGCTCTATTAGTGTAAAAAAAATGATAAATATTTCATATGGGTACAATATTGCATGACTGCGCAATTGTCATTCAAACTGTGACAGCACTGAAAGCTGAAAATTGGCCTGGGCAGGAAGGGGTATAAGTGCCCAGTAGGCAAGTGGTTAATTGCGCACAATAATTCCCAATCCTGTATCTATGAACAGAATATCCATAGTGGAATATTAATCTAACAAGATCATTTCAGGCTAAAAGACATTCCATATGAAATTGTGCTGCAGTGGAGTGTCTGAACTGCAAGTATGCAAAGAAATAAGTCAGGTAAATTAAATTCAGTTTTTACTTTTTGAAAAAGTTTAAAGTGGCTTGCTAAAAAATTGTTGAGTCTATTTAACACTGAAGGATGCCCAACACCCCAAATTAGAAATACTATACAATTCCAGGAGACAAGGATTATTCCATAAGGATCACTTAGAGACATGGCCAGTTGTAAGGAAGTGAATCTATCCCAGTATAATGAATTTTTTTTTTTTTTAACAGCAGCCTCAGCATAGAAAAGCCAGTTGTGGGCAGTGGTCAATTCCTATACAGGTGGTCAATCAGTGCTTCACAGGAGTGCATAGCAGCAGCCTCAGTAGCCACTGCAGCGTTAATCGCTTGCCCTCCTGAGGATTTTTTTTGTTACGGCGCTACGTTACTTTAACTGACAATTGCGCGGTCATGCAGCACTGCACCCAAATGAAATTTATTTATTTTTTCCCCCACGAATTGAGCTTTCTTTCTGTGGTATTTGACCGCCTGTGCGGTTTTTTATAGTTTGCGCTATAAAAAAAAAAAAAAGGACAATCTTGAGGGAAAAAAAACAATATTTTTTTACTTTTTGCTATTAAACATGTCAGTAAAAACATTTAAAAAATAAAATTCCGTCATAAATTTACACCAGCGATCACTGGTAAAAAAAAAAAAAAAAGAACTGACATTGTACTAATAACACTGGGCAGGAAGGGGTTAACATGAGGGGTAATCAAAGGGTTAATTGTGTGCAGAGAGTGTTTTACTATGGGGCCGTGTCAGTGTGCTTCACTGTAATCACACTGCTTTGGATGGCTGTGCACAGCCATCCAAAGCAGTGTGCCCGAGCTGACAGGGAGGAGGACTTTTAGTAAACAAAACAGTCCTCCTCCCCAGAGATTTTCAGAAATCACCGGGCGCCGGCGAGTAATTTCCAGCCGGGACCTGGTGACTGACAGCCGCGGCCGTGAATGCCGGCACAGAAGGGCACGTGTGTGGCTTGTGCGCACCCCCTACCTGGAAATGCAAAATCACATATATATACACGTGATTTTACACACCCGTGCCGCCCTGTAGCAGTATTTCTGCTATAGGTTGGACGGAAAGCGGTTAAAGTGGTTGTAAAGGCTCAAGGTTTTAATTTACCTTCATGCATTCAGAGGCAGAAAAAAAACACTTCTGTTTTTCATTTTTGAGAGTGGTTGTCTGGCAGGAAAAAAAAAGCTAAAAAGCTTCAAAACGCTGGTACAAAAAAAGGCTCAACTATGTTTTTTTCTGCCAAGAGCACTTTTTTTTTTAAGCCAGTGTGCATGAACCCTTAATCTCTCTAAATACATAAAATGGCAGATCAGTTAAACATCACATGTCAAAGTGGTGAGGTGGAAAACTGCTGCCCACACTCAAAGGGTATGGATGATGGGGGGCAGGGGTGACAGACAACCCCCCACCCAGACTGTTGGTGTTGACCCCTGAGATAAGGGGCCACAATGGCATCCAACTGCAACATTTCCTCATTCCTCTTTCTCTATTATCATAAGCTGTTGGGTGTGGTGCCACAGAGTGGCCAGGCCATGTCTGACTACCCCCTTACGTGTAAGGTCATCCCCAGCTATAGAATATGACATCCAAATTCTTTCTATGGAAACAAGAGAGCCTGTTCAGATTATTCTGCACAGAACAAACACAGATTAGCGTTTGTCTTTCTTTCTTTGAAATATAGAAGCCAATATAATTAACAGCAATACAACACAAATAGGTAATTGAAGTGTCTCTGTCCGATTTGTGATCGTGGGTCTAACACGATCCTGTGGTTGTAGACAGTGGGTACAGCTTACATTGGAGCATGCTGCAGTTTATTGTATGTCACACCAAAGTGTGAAAACGCTGACATACTTAGCACTATATTTCACAAATTACTCTTCCTTATAAGATCAACTGTTTCCACGATGACTTTCCCTAACTAAATGCTTGACTCTCAGCACTGCTACAGCTGTATTTCCAGCCTGAGGCACAGTGTAAATAGTGTGTCATGTTTGAAGAGCCCTGCTTTCCAATCAAGGCTAGAAATCTTAAGAATGCGACTCCCTGTGAAGTCTGGAAGTGTTCTTGTTAGGACCTGCCAGGGATGTGCTTTGGCTTTGTACAGGACTGTAGACAAAAGACAAACCTGCTCACAGAACAGACACTCATCGCCCTCTACATGTAATAAAGTGGCATTACACTTAGCACATACTGTATATCATTGCTAATAAAAATAGAGAATTGTATTTTGTTAACCCAATAATAACCATGATGGTCTTTGTAAGCACCATGTATTGAACTATAGATACGTTTATTTATTATAAAATGTATAAAGATGAACTGAGCTTTGAAACAAAGACTTCAAAGATAAGTCTATCTTCTGACAGTAGGAGCCAGAGCATTGCATTCGTGATCCACCAAATACAGTTGTAATGCTTTGTAGGCTCCAATGCAAAGAATTAAAAAAAAATGCTATTTTTTTTATTAATCAATATGGGCGCATTTATTATCATGTTACAAAAGATGGAATTAGCCTTTAAGTAATGAGAGATGTAAAAATATTCTTGGCACTTTGCTGCATGGAAGTACATGTTCATTTCACTTATGTAAAACGTAAGCCGGCCATACACGGGTCGAATTCCGAAATAATTTTCTTTCGAAAATCTTTTCTAAGAATTTTCGTTCAAATTTCGCACCATTAGTGAGTCACAGAAACGGCCAATTTTCATGTGACCATCGAATTTGAGTGATCGGGCATGTTGGAAATTTTTTGAAAAATGAAAAAATTTCGAATCAATGATGGGAGAATCGTGCAAGAAATGTAAAGCTGTGACCTGGAAAGAAAAGAAAATTCTTGGCCATAAAAATTCTTTTCTGTAGCAACATGAGGAGAAATTGAAGGCTTGGTTGGTTGAATTTTGAAATCAATGGTGGCACCATCGGATTACAAAATGCACAAAATTTCTGATTTTCTAAAGAAAATTAGTTCGGAATTCAACCCATTTATGGTTTTGGTTTATAATACATCCGTTCTTACATCTAAAAGCTGAAACCTTTAACTGCACAATACACAATTAATAGTTCCTGTAACTCAAAGTGGTCTTACAGGATTGGGCCTTGAACAACCCATACGTTTTACTGCAGCCAAATGTGTAGGAGTAAAACATTGAAAAGTGATTGATATTAAGGTAATCAAAAGTGTGTTTTCTATACAAGAATGCAAATAAAGCTGGCATGTTAGATTAGTGTTATCTGGACCAAGTATGGCCCTCTCGCTTCTTTGTGCCCTCAGTGGTTAAAGTGGACCCAGCTGTAGGTTCCAGCTGTACCTCAGTTAATTATGGCTTACATCTTTACATATTGGGGTGTTTTACATAGTTAGTTACATAGTTCGTCTAGCTGAAAAAAGACAAAAGTCCATCCAGTTCAACCGTAGAAAAGAAAAAAAAAAGTTATAATCCTATACCCACAGTTGATCCAGAAGTAGGCAGAAAGAAACCAGCAAAGCATGATCCAATTTGCTCCTGCTGGGAAAAAAATGCCTTCCTGATCCCCAGAGAGGAAATCGGATATTCCCTGGATCAACTTTACCTATAAATGTTAGTATCCAGTTATATTCTGTGTATCCAAGAAACAATCCAGGCCTTTTTTGAAGCAATGCATTGAGCTGGCCAGAACCAACTCTTGAGGGAGTCTATTCCACATTTTCACAGCTCTCACTGTGAAGAATCCTTTCCGTGTTTGGACATTAAATTTCTTTTCCTCCAGATGGAAAGAGTGCCCCTTGTCCTCTGTGATGACCTCAGGGTGAATAACTCTACACCGAGTTCACTATAAGAACCACTGATGTATTTATAAATGTTGATCATATCCCCTCTTAATCTCCTCTTCTCAAGGGAGAATAATTCAGTTCCTCTAATCTTTCCTCATAGCTGAGCTCCTCCATGCCTCTTATCAGTTTGGTTGCCCTTCTCTGTACTTTCTCCAGTTCCCCAATGTTCTTTTTGTGAATTGGTGCCCAAAACGGAGCTGCATATTCCAGATGAGGTCTTACTAATGATTTGTACCGGGGTAATATGATATCTCTCTCTCTGGAGTCTATACCTCTTTTAATACAAGAGAGGATTTTGCTCGCTTTAGAAACCTCAGCTTGGCATTGCATGCCATTATTAAGCTTGTGATCTACCAGAACTCCCAGATCCTTCTCCACCATTGATTCCCCCAGTTGTACCCCCCTAGTATGTATGATGCATGTATATTCTGCCCCCAAGTGCAGTTTTCTCTGGGATAAGATGTTGTAAGCAGTTGTTACTATAATGTTGAAGTACAATTTCATAAAAATTATCTAAAAAACTTGTGTGTGTCTGCTGCTCACCCTCCTATCTATTTAAGTATATATGAGGGCAAAATAAAAAGGAACATATGTAGTACATCTCTGCAATACATACACATTGTCCATATTTTATCACTTTAACCCTTTAGACCCTGTGTGCATTCAGCTACTAAATCCTGTTGTTGGCTGAGAACACATGCCATTTCTGTGGATATAGTATTAGCAGCCCTGCTCAGTTGTCTTTTGGAAAACTACTCAAACCCTCCTAATCTCCTTATTTCTACAACAAGGAGATAAATCATTCCCTAAACAACTAGGAGGGCTAATTAGACTCATTGAGAAAACAAAGAAAGTGTGGAGATGACGCAGGACAGCTGTAAGGCTGGCCATACATTATACATTTTGTTTTCTCCAATTTCCTTTAGATTTACTTTCAACTATCTAGTGCAAGGACCTGCCTAATTACAGAAAAGTAGAAAATGTTTGGGGTTGACCTCAATACTGTATATGATGTTGGTAAATCTAAAAGGGAAATTGTACAAGAAAATTGCATAATGCATGGCCAGCATTAAAGGCCAAGTTCTCCTTATTTTTTTCTAATTTCCATCTCCCCTATGTACAAATATAACATTAGTGTAACTCTGTTGCAAAAAAATAAATAAATAAAAGCTTTCTTTGATTTTGAGAACAAGGCTTTACCTCAGCCCTTACTGTATTTCTTAGAAAGCTTCATCACTTCCTGGTATGAAGATTTGGGACAGACAAGATTGTACAGTGTATGGCCACCTTTATACATCTAAAAATTAGCTAATTGTGCTTTCAGTGTTATTAATTGTTAATGGCACCCCAAACACAGAAGCAAAACACACATTTTGCCATATGACGAAATGGGCAACAAACGCAGCAAAATGCACAGTAAAAAAACGTGCAACTCGCACCACACCAAAATGTCCTATGAGCTACTTTGCCACATGTAGCGCAACCAATTGAAATCAATAGGCTGTCCTATGCTTGTCACAAGACAAACAAAGAGCCAAAAAACATACGCTCTGACTACACTAGGTGTGAATGGGGCCGGAAAGTGAAATTGGTGTGTTTACATAATAAAAAGGAGGCTCCATTCTCATCTGTGCATTTCCAAATGCATGGCAACCTGCATAGAAAATACATGCTTTTCAGAAACGTGCTGCAAAACGCACCAAAAAGCACGGTAAGAAAAAAAACGCAACATGCTCCACTCTAATAAAAAAGCTCTGGATTCTCCCTGGGGCGATTGTTGTGCATAGGACAGCCCATTCAAGTGAATGGGCCGCCCTGTGCATGATGATTGGAAATGCATTAACCCCCCCATAAAAACTGTGCGGTAAGTTGTGAACGGCACTTGACAGCTGAGTGTCTCCATCCACTTCCTCCTATGTACTTGCATAATGATACACTGTGCAATCTGATTGTACAACTTACCAGAACTATGGAATAGGAGGACCCACCTGAACAAACCATTCAATTTGTATCAAATCAGGAAGGCTCTTGCACTACATAGCTGATGGGGGATCTAAAGGAGACTGTACAATCAGAAGAAGTAGGTGTTGTACAGTAATGAGGGAGGTGTGGTCCAGGCTGATAATACATTCCCTATCACACGCTTTTCTGTGATACAAAAACACAGAGAATGATGGGAGCTGACCTAAAGGAAGTGATGCAAGCTGAAAAAATGTTTTTAAACTCGGAGAGAGACATGAAATTTCAGACTCTTTTTGGACGAGGTAAGTGAGCGATAAGAACATTGGGATTGCTGTGCCAGACATTATATCACAAAAGGATTCTATTTATTATGAAAAGTTAAATTCTATCGGATAATTTCTGACAAGAGCAACGGGTATTTTTTGCACTTACTGAAACAATATAACAAAACTCTTTCAATAGTATATTTAAAGTGGTTGTAAATCTTTACATATATTCAGTGAAGTGATTGGCCTCAGTTGACACCCAGAGATTAACCAAATCTTCCTACGTAAGTTATGCTTGTTTATCTGCAGCCGTCTCTCCTCTACATTCATTCAAAGTGCAGAATAGATACAGCTTGTCTGAGCTTTCAGAATGCAGGGGGCGGAGAGCTGAAGTTACACTCTGCAGAGCTCAGTGAAGAGAGCTCTGAGAGCTAATTGGAGGGAAGGGACACAGCCCCCCATCACCCAGCAACCGAGCTGAGGCTGTCAGTCACAGACTGTGCGTTAGAACTCTTTCTCATCACATTTTTATCTCTGGGTGTCAGGAAAACCTGTCAGAAGTGATTCATGCTGACAGCAGAGAGATGAGGCAACAGACTGAAATGACCAATAGCGCTCAGAATTGAGACAAGTACACATTATAGAAGGTATGGTTTGTTTATATTTCATGTTAGAGGTTTACAACCACTTACACACACCAAAAGGAGGCAAATAAGAGAATTGTATTGTTAAGATTTACTTTACTTTAGGTCTTCACACTGACCTCATATGCAGCATTGACCTGCATTGACCTGCTTCCACTGTCCGGCCCTTTGCTGTGCCAGGCAAGGTTTACATCTGTTTTTGCAACAGGCAACTGTGCATAAGTGCACAGATATGACCACATAAATTGTACTTTAAGAACCACAGTTCTACAGTCTGAAATAAAGTTGGTGTGGCCCTCACTAGAAATATTGTGGTCCCTTAAAGACATATTCCATATAATTCAATCCACAATTTATTTTGCCTTTTACATGGGAGAAATATAGGGGCTTCAATTGCTGACCTCATTCTAAAAATGTTAGCTGCAAGGTGGGCTGTGGTCTCTAGGTCACTGACTCAAAGTAATGAACCATGGGCCAACCATGACAGCCAGGGAACCACCATGACAGCCAGGGAACTACCATTTTCAAAAGGAAGGTCAGCACCCTACATACTTCCTCAGTACAGGGCATTGATGGAGCTAAAGAAAACCTGCCATGAAAGAAATATGGAGGCTACCACTGCTGAACGCTTCTCAAAATGCCAGTTGTCTGGCTGTGATGCTGCATTTGACTTTATTCTGATTTCCTGATCTACACATTTGTTCTGGGCCACTGACTCAAACTAGGTAAGCCAGAGTTGGCATAAAAGACAGGCAATTAGCATTTTCAGGGAATGCCAGCTTTGGCATCCCCAATATTTTTCTTATCACAAGTTTATTTCAATTATAGGTGATCAACACTCAAAATTGTTATTGCTTTGTGTACGAGATGGCAAGTTGAACTATAGTTGCAGCCTGGATGGGGTGCATGAAGATTAGAAAGGATAATCTGCAAAGCACCAAGTATCAGATATTGTGGTCATTTTATCAGTACATACAGTCCTTCCTTTTAAGAAAGGGATAGCAAACATTTATTGTAAATGACACCGATATTGAGATACACAGCTTTACACATCTGTAGAGCTCACAAAACTCTGATGTACAGTATATCGGAATATGTTTGAAGAAAACCTATTTTAAGTTTTGCGTGATTTCTCATTGAGGTTGATTTGCGAAGGCTGACCATTACACTGAAAAAATTTCAGGAACCGGAAGAAAAGCTTTTCATCGAGTGGCCCTGTTGGCTGCTTCCCACCAGGGATCCCTCAACTGAAAAATAAAAGGAGCTAGGTATCAAATTGTTGGCTAAGAAAAGGCTGCATCCAATCAGATGCAGCCTCCGCTAGGTTATTTTTACAAAAAGCACGGTGGGAAAATGGGAATGGTGGGAAGTGAAGATTTCCTTTGGCAAGTAAACTGCTACTATTCCTTTACAAAATAAAGTCAATGTGTAGTGTGTGTACAGCAACACTAACTTGTACTACGTGATGTGCTTTTCTAATTTCACTGTGCTAGGTGTTCCATATTCCCATTCCCTTTTATAGCAAAATATAGGAAAATCTAATTAGATATCGAAGCAGTTAACAGGACTGATTGCACAAAATATTCACTATTTGCTTTGAGGACTGTCTACATGCTTCCACAAACAGGATCATCACCTGCTCTACACTGTGCAACTGTCATCTTATATGGCATCTTAAAGCAAGCCTGTGTTTTACCAGGTTTCTTTAACCCCCCCCATTAGAACATTTTTGCGTTTCTTGCCACTCTGTTTAGCACTAGGACCCAAAGCAAATATGTGAAACTTCGGGGAAGGAGGAGCAGGTGATGGTGCTGAGCCAATCAGCACTGTAACACAGGGAAGTCCATAACCCTGGACTACTCACTCCAGCAACTTGTAGCTTAGTCAGGACTTTTGCTCCTCCTTAAAGGAGTGGCAGGGAGTAAAAGGAAAGTAACATAAGAAGTTGGGGAGGTTTGCATGAACGTTAACCCTTTTGCATTGCCCTGCTCTTCATACATATATCATTTACAAGGATCATAGCCACTGCATGGAGAGGATGCACAATGATTACTATTGACAATGTTGGAGACAAAACAGCTCCTTTTACCTGGAAAGTCTAATGTGTGTCGCAGGAACACTACTCTATAAGTAAACTATTTGAAGTAAATTTTCAACCTACCTGCAATACTACAAGGAAGTTGCATTTTAAAAGGATTGTGAGCAAATATGGCAATATGAAACATTTATGGCCAGTTACTTTGGATGTAAACCAGTATCTCACCTGTGTGGCTTCCTGATGTCCCAGAGTCCAACTCCCTCCTTAGAATTGGCCGTGGCCAACAGCCTTGGCTCTACAGGGTTAAACATGACACTGTGGAAGGCGGATGGGTAATGGGCCAAGCAGAAAGGATCTAATGATGAAAGGAAGACAATTAGGAATCATAACTTTCCCATAACAGAAGTCACAGTCTTAAAAAGGGTCAATCCACCCTAACATTGTGTTTCAGTTATATGTGCAATCTAGTGAGCGAAGTGGCAACATTTCTGTGTTGTAGTTCCCGACTGCTATCACACCCCCTCATTTTGTATTCTCAACAATATAAAGTAAATAAGACATCCAACAGGGATAGTGAGACTGTATTCTAATGGCACCCAATTCTAATGGCATAGAGCATTTCCCTGGACTTAATGGATTGACCCTTTATAGCTCAACTCTATCTTTCTGACACTTCTATACATCACCTATCTTGCTTGCCTATACATAAGAAGATAATTGAAATATCCCATGTCACAACGGCATAATTTATTCTTCCAGGTGCCATGGGAGAACTGTGCACAAAACAGACCTACCAAAATAGGTTTGTATAAATACAATATCAGCGCTGTGTCTACAATTATCTCATGGCAACAAGCATATTTTAAAAATACTGTATATGTCATAAAGGCGGTGAATTTACTATTTTACAAACATATGAAAAATATTAATCTTGCAGCATCAAAAGTCACAAATATAACAAAACAAGAATGACAATAAGGGGTAGACAAAGTACTGAAGAACACAGAAGTCAGCAAGCCTAAGCCAAAGATCTTAGATACACTCCTCTTGGGCAACCTCAATGGCAAGGTCCACTTATTCAAGGTACCCTGAAATCTTGTATAAATAAAAAATACTCGGGCGCTACCTATTGATGAACTGATATAAATAAATAATGATAAATAAATAGTGATAAATAATAAATAAGGATTGACGCCAATACCTATTTGTGTAACACACCACAAAAAGTAAATGGAAATAACATCGGTGCAGTGCAATCCAGAAACCAAAATCCACAAATACTCTCACGATACATTATAAAGTGAATACATATATTAATGTGTCTACTAAATAGTACCAGTACCTCAGTGCTGTAAAAAAAAAAAAAAAAAAAAAAAATAATTATATATATATATATATATATATATATATATATATATATATATATATATATATATATATATATATATATATAATATTTTTTTTTTTTTTTATGGGGCGGCACAGTGGCTTAGTGCTTAGCACTTCCGCCTGGCAGTACTAATCCCAACCACGGCACCACCTGCTTGGAGTTTGCATGCTCTCCTGTGCCTGCGTGGGTTTCCTTCCACACACCAAACACATGCAGATAGGTTAATTGGATCCAGTCTAAACTGTCCATAGTATCTGTATGTATGAATGTAAGTTAGGGACCTTAGATTGTACACCCCTTGAGGGTTAGGGACTGATGTGAATGTACAATATATATATATATGTAAAGCGCTGTGTAAATTGACGGCGCTATATAAGTACCTGAAAAAAAATAAATAAATATATATATATATATATATATATACATATACATATATATATATATATATATATATATATACTTTTAAATAATCAATCACATGCAAAAACATGTCAAATATTTATAACAACAACCTAAATGACCTATATGAGAGTATCCTAAAAGGTGAGCAGCCACTTCGCACAGATGGTGGAGCACGATATCTATATTGAATCACAGTGGTGGAGGTTTCAATGTGAAGAACTGATCTCTGCTTAACTACTTCCCACCTGGCCTATAGTAAAATGATGGCCGGGCGAACCTCTAGTCCAGCAATGGGCAAACTACGGCCTGCAGGCCGTATACGGCCCGGCGGACCTTTTAATCCGGCCCGCAGAGCGTGATAAGAAAAAAAAAAACAGCCAGGGCAGGCAAACATTGGCTGTCAGGATGTGTGTAGGCGGGGCAGCGTGACGAACGTGAGGGGAGCTAGGCTCCTCTCACAGTCCGCCCTGAAGACCGGAACGGCGCAGGAACACGGCGAGAGGAACGCGAGGAGCAAAGGTAAGTAAATTGACACAGGGGGGACTTGGCTTACTACTTGGGGGGCAATAGTACTATGGGGGATGAAATACTATATGAGGGATGAATTAATATGGGGGATTAATTAATATGGGGAATGAATTACTATAGGGGGGATGAATTACTATAGGGGGGATGATATACTATAGGGGATGAATTACTATATGGGGGATGAATTACTATATGGGGGATGAATTACTATATGGGGGATGAATTACTATATGGGGGATGAATTACTATATGGGGGATGAATTACTATATGGGGGATGAATTACTATATGGGGGATGAATTACTATATGGGGGATGAATTACTATATGGGGGATTAATTACTATGCTTACTATGGGGGAATATTACTATACTTACTATGGATGGCATGGTAGTGTTTAAATTCATTCATCTACTCTTGGTCCGGCCCCCGGGTCCAATATATGAACCCATTGCGGCCCTCAAGTCAAAAGGTTTGCCCACCCCTGCTCTAGTCCCTCCGGTAGGGCATCATATGATGTCCTTCCCGGATCGTGCTTTGCGCGTGCCCGCAGGGGCGCGCTGTGGCGAGATCTGTCACCGGCTGTGTACCTTGGACACGGCCGATGACAGATCTGTGTACCGGCCCCGTTGCCAGTACCATGTGACCTGCTTTGTCTCTCTCTCTATATATATATCCTTATCTATATATAGAGACCCTGCCCTACCAGATGGGGATTTTGCCCCACCATCAGGTTGCAGATATTGGTATATTCAGAAGGCACAGAACAAACATCACCAGAATAATATGTGGAGTATGAGCTAGGGTCACCCAGGGCAAAAGGACTTTGTGTCTAGAAACAGACATGTTGTGACTGCACAGAAGTAAAGCAACTTAAGCTCAGGGTATGAGGCAAAGCCTCAGGTACTTATGGAAAGCGTCTTACGTGGAACCCAGAACCGCAAGGTAGAGTTCAGTGGGATCCTGTTGTGACACTCCAAAAGTTAGGCTGAGGATGGCCACACACACATCAAGCTCACAGGCATGTTACAGAAGGATATTCCTACACATTAGGTTACTTTGACTGCTTGAAGACCAATGCATAGCTGTAGTTAATATCTTAAACAGTCAGTGGCAGCCGTGTTAATCTATATGTAAAGTGTCTAAAAAATTATCTCCAGTACTATCAATGTTAATTTATCTGTAAGGAAATGACAACATCAATGCAACGTAAAATTGGAAGCAAAAAAGAAGCTTCTAATTAGAACAGGAGCAAAAAGGAACTAGGGATGATCTATTGGGATACTTGATAGTCCGCTTCTATACCACTCCTCTGCATGAGGCACAAACATTCATATATCATAGTCTTAATAGAGACAATGACTAGGTAGTAGATTTACAAGCAGATGTGTCCTCAGGGCCACCCCCTTTAGAGTGGTCAGAGAAACTAAGTGTATGGCATCACTAATAGGTGAAGACGACAGACACAAACGTGTTGTTAAGTATGCACGTTCAAATGTGGACATGGAAAGGATTGAGCATACTTCATAGATAGCAGCACTCTTAACAGAGGAGTTCATTTTGCATTGATCCTTTCACCACTACACTTGGGTGCAACTATTATGTTTACTTACTGCTGATGAAGACAGGGGCGGTGGTGACACATGTAAGGGTTATAGGGATTTTGCACACAATACTTTGATGTGATACACGTTATTTGGTCAGAGGAAGCAGGAAGTTGTAGGTACCGTATTTTTCGCTCCATAAGACGCACTTTTTTCCCCCAAAAAAAGGGGGGAAAATGTCAGTGCGTCTTATGGAGCAAATATAAAGTGGCGGTATTTCCGCCGCCACCATTTCAGAATACCGGGCCGGCCGCTCAGCTGTTCTCTGCTGCAGGACCTTACCTGTTCCTCGGTCCAGCGCTGCGCAGTCTTCCGTCACCAGTTTCTTCCCGCGCCGGCATCTGTGACAGCCGGGTGCCCACTGTGCATGCGCGAGAAGCGCTGCGCTTTGTGAATGGTCCGGCGTCTTCTGGGACACATGACAGGTCCCAGAAGACGCTGAGCCATTCACAAAGTCCAGAGCTTCTCGCGCATGCACAATAAAGGGAGGACAACTCTGCGGAAGTGGGAGCGGGTACCTGTCAAATTCAGGTACCCGCTCCCCCTCCCTCCCTAAAGGTCCGCAGTCTCTGGTCATCTCCTGTGCTGTCTGCAGCCACTTGATCATCCCCTGTACCGTCTGCAGTCTCTGGTCATCTCCTGTACTGTGTCCGCAGTCTCTGGTCCATCCCCTGTACTGTGTCCGCAGTCTCTGGTCCATCCCCTGTACTGTGTCCGCAGTCTCTGGTCCATCCCCTGTACTGTGTCCGCAGTCTCTGGTCCATCCCCTGTACTGTGTCCGCAGTCTCTGGTCCATCCCCTGTACTGTGTCCGCAGTCTCTGGTCCATCCCCTGTACTGTGTCCGCAGTCTCTGGTCCATCCCCTGTACTGTGTCCGCAGTCTCTGGTCCATCCCCTGTACTGTGTCCGCAGTCTCTGGTCCATCCCCTGTACTGTGTCCGCAGTCTCTGGTCCATCCCCTGTACTGTGTCCGCAGTCTCTGGTCCATCCCCTGTACTGTGTCCGCAGTCTCTGGTCCATCCCCTGTACTGTGTCCGCAGTCTCTGGTCCATCCCCTGTACTGTGTCCGCAGTCTCTGGTCCATCCCCTGTACTGTGTCCGCAGTCTCTGGTCCATCTCCTGTACTGTGTCTGCAGTCTCTGGTCCATCTCCTGTACTGTGTCCGCAGTCTCTGGTCATCTCCTGTACTGTGTCCGCAGTCTCTGGTCCATCTCCTGTACTGTGTCCGCAGTCTCTGGTCATTTCCTGTACTGTGTCTGCAGTCTCTGGTCCATCTCCTGTACTGTGTCCGCAGTCTCTGGTCATCTCCTGTACTGTGTCCGCAGTCTCTGGTCATCTCCTGTACTGTGTCCGCAGTCTCTGGTCCATCTCCTGTACTGTTTCCGCAGTCTCTGGTCCATCTCCTGTACTATGTCTGCAGTCCATTGGTTCAGAATATTTTTTTCTTGTTTTTCTCCTCTAAAACCTAGGCACGTCTTATGGTCAGGTGTGTCATATGGAGCGAAAAATATGGTAATTTGAAAGAATAGAACTTTTGAGCAGATAAATTTGCATTTTCAGAAACGTCTATAGAGATAATGAAAAGGAGTAAGAGAGCCTCTCACAGAAAATAATATAAGGAAATGTACATTGAATACTGAATGTTAAAGTGAAAATAATGAAGCAAAAAAGATAGATTAAGGAAAGTAATAAGAACACCATATAAAGTAAATAGAGACGTTAAAAAATATCAAGTTCCCCACTGACAATATATAAGTACTGCATTTGTGAACAAATGGTTTGATAAAAAATACAATTTATGTTTTATTGCCTCGTGGGGAAAGATGAGCAGGTGTTTGAAGGCTCAGATGAGGCACAAGCAACATACAGCTGTGCACAAAATTCTGCATACCCAGGCAGAAAACGTGACATTTTGGCATTGATATAGAAAATATGTCTGATCATGTCAAAAAACTATCTTTTATTTAAGGATAGTGATCATATGAAGCCATTTATTATCACATAGTTGTTTGGCTCCTTTTTAGATCATAAAGTTAAACGAAATCTTCCAAACGGCCCTGGTCAAACAGTTACATACTCTGGAATGTTTGGCATTGGTACAGACACACAAAGGTTAAAATGGCAATTAAAGCCATACAATGTGAGTATGTGTTTATCCTTTTTAAATAAAGTACCTTGGGATAATGCACTAGGCTGGTGCTAGTAAACAGTGTAGCGCCTTGAGGAAAGGTAGTGCCTGTTCCCAAGTTATAAATGGGCCCCCAAGTTACACATACAGTGGAGATACAAGGACTGTGGGAAGTTCTGAGTATGCTAATGTTGCTTTAAATAAGTTAAGGACTATGTATACAGAGGTGCAAGGCAAGCAAGAAGTCAGTGAGTGGCTTCCCCACAACACATCCTGATCAACAGCCAACCGTTTATGTTGTGAGTAATTATATTTGTACCCAAAACCATAAAGTGAACCCTCTCACCTCCTTGTGGAGACTCCCGAATGTCCCATATCAACACTCTGCCATCATCTGATGAACTAGCAAACACATTATCATTCACCGGACTGACAGACAGACCATATACCGCCTCCTCATGAGCGAAAACATCCAATGTCTCGCCACTACAGGGAGATAAGAAAATATTGCAGATCAGTGTAAAGTGTTGTGTCAAAATTCAAGATCACAAATACTGATACTATTAGCACTTACGTTTCAACATCATGGAGGATCACTTGTTCATCATTCCCTATAAAGCAAGGAAAGATGACTTAAAATATGCTGCAAAAGTAAATCAACTATCCAAAAATAATAGCTGACAATTTCCTACTATTGCTTGAATACAACATACTAGAATCGACATTTATAGTGCTGATATATTTCACGGTTCTCTGCTGGATATACAGCATCATTCACACCAGAGTCCCACCCAAAGGCAAGGTGATTACAAACATACACTAAAGGCATTTTAGAAAGACGCCATTGGAGGGATGACTATACTGTTTACTTTTCCAACTCTCTGGCCAGTCACTCACTTCTTTGGTGCGTATGTATGAAAATCCCATTCATTCCCAAGGAGGCAATCTATCATGGGACACATAACAGATCGCTTCTCTATAGTTAATTTTTGCAGTATTCTAGTCTGAATGTAGATTTAGTGGTGGAAGGATGTTTGTGTCTTAGACCTCATTCACCCAGGACGGTTTAATCTGTGACCCAAGTAGGGCCATGTTTGCTGGCATGAGAATGCACCCAAACCCATGTCACATTGGGAGCAGTGGCTGTGTCTGTGTAGCTGCTGAGTCCCAATTCACAGTAATGGAACTGCATGCGCAGGGAAGCATGTAACACCTATTCATCCCCATAAATGTAACACAAGGCCCTGCATGGGGCACAGAATAAAACATGCCATGTAAACGAGGCCTTGACCCCTCCCATTCACACCTGACCATTCTATTGTGTGTTTCCTTATGCCTAACTTTGCTCAACATACAGAATCTCATTGTTCCTGCTCACTCTTTAATGCTCGGCTGCTTTTACGTTCTATGCCCTATGCTTAAAGTACATGAGCTTATCAAGCAGTTTTGGCCCTATCGACTTCAATAGGAGCAAGATGTTCTGCTGCTCTGACTAACTGTAAGGCCTTGCAACATCAAAGCTTTGGGCATCCTTGGTTGCAATACATTCTTTTTGAAGAAACTAAAAGTGGGCTTTCATTTTTCCTGACAGCATAATTTATGAGAAAAAAATAAAAGTACACCTACTGTACATGCCCATGAAAATAAATCTGAAGCAAAACATTTGATGCTATTTCTTTATAATCGATTTGTCTTTTTAAAGACAGATATCTTAAAGGAATGTGACTCAGGTACTTACCTCCAGAAAACACTCTGGTGTTACCACTGTTGAAAGCAAGGCAGAAAATATTTGAATGGTGCTCTCCTTTCAGTTGTATGGGCTTGGCTTTAGAGTGAATGGCTTTTTCCATATGCCACAGTAACACTCGACGGTCATCTCCTCCTGTAACAGGGCAACAAGAGAACATCATTTCATAACAAGGCATTGTTAAATAGGCAAGGCAAGCCTTGTTGGGTCAAGGCAATTATTAAAATAGTATTTTAATCGCAAACCTGCAGAGAAAAAAGGAGAATCCTGTAGTAATAGGATGCTAAAGTTTTTTTTATTAAAGCTGAACTCCAGACAGATAAATAAGGTACAAATGAATGCTGCTTTGTATTCCTTAATCACTACAATTAAGGTACTTTAACCCCCTACCTGTCCAAGCCCATTTTCAACTTTCAGCACTGAATGACAATTGCACGGTCATGCAACTCTGTACCCAAATGAAATTTTTATAATTTTTGAGACAGATAGAGCTTTCTTTTGATGGTATTTATTCACTGCTAGGTTTTTTATTTTTTTGCTAAACAAACGAAAAAAGACCAAAAACTTTGAAAAAAAAAATTTTCTTTCTTAATTTCTGCTATAAAATTTTGCAAATAAGTCATTTTTCTTTTTCACTGATGTGTGCTGATGAGGCTGCACTGATCATCAGGGCACTGATGATCAGTGCCCTGATTATCAGTGTAAACAATGTACTGACAGCCTTGTTTGTAATCTGCTCTTCCTCACATGCTGTGTGAGGAAAGGACTGCTGATAACCGGCAAGTCTGTTTACATGTGATCAGCTGTGATTGGACACAGCTGATCACAAGGTAAAGGGCTGCTGTTATTGGCCCTTTACCGCAATCTAGTGGTATAACGTGGTCGCAAAGTGGTTAATACACCTTTAAGCATATTTTTTCAAATGCAGGCAGTACCTGAATTTGTCTCAGTGTCAGCTTCCTGCAGTTCCTGTACAACAGAGCTCAGACTCTGGAAGGGAGAAGCAGAAGAGCCAAGTTGTGCTTAAGTGCAAGGAAAACAGGGCCAGAGAGTTAAGCTACCCATACATGGATCAAAATTCATCTGGTTCATCAGGTATTGGCCAAATATCGATCCAAGAATGGGCACTGTGGTTGCACAGAAGTCAACCTGCCATTTGACCTCTGTACAACCACCCTGACAAATTATACCCAATTGATCAGCACTGCCAGCTATAGCTGCAGCATTTATCAATGTATTCTGCCAGTGGGGAAGTCTCCTCACTGACAGAATACAATAGCTTAGAGGGAGGTTTCCCCCACCCACATTGAGTGCATGGATGGGAAGAACTGAGTTAATTTAAAAAAAAAAAAAAAATCACAAAAAACTGACTCTTGTATGGGCTACCTTAAGCTTGTCAGTATGTTGTCTCTCCCTTTACTGTTCAGGCAGTGTGTGTGGTGTGTGTGTGTAATATGGAGACCTAGGTCTCCTCTGGATGGATGGGCCAGAGTAGAAAGCTGTTTGCAGGTAAAATAGCTGCCTTTTTGGTGTATCGTTTTTTTTATGTTTGCCTGGAGTTCAGATTTAACTAAATCGCTACCGGTAGTAGATTTTTTAATCAACGTTCATGCAGATATTCTAAATAATTTCAACAACTTGCTGAATGTCATTCAAAAGTACTTCAAAGATTTAATTTGTTTTAATATCTGATTTTGGAAATAAACTACTGAATGAACACCACATACACGGTTATGAATTTGTTTGCTTGAAAAAAAAATTCCATCCTGCTCCTTTGAATTTTTTTCATCATTGTGGTTGAAAATGAACATTGATTGCACTCCTCTAACCATTAGAAATTTGAATGTATACAGCTTTACTTGCGCTTCCTTGCAGCTCTCTGCTCCTCTGACTGTGACACTGCTTGGAACTTCCTGATATGGAGGAGCATGTGATCTGCTCAACTGTGACACGGCTTGAGTCTAGCAGCCAATCACTATGCCCAGTTATTGTCATGTGATAGGTGGAGTGATGTCAGTGTTCCAATGGGACTTCAACACAAGCTGCGGACTACGAAGGAACTACAAGGAATAGTAAATAAGATAAGCATATGGGGATTGCAGGGTGCCCTTTCCAGAGACACTGTCACCTTACTCTGTATGGGCCAGTTCACAGTGTCTTTTTAAATTTTATTTGAATACGACATCATCAACTGATTTTGCCAACTTTGTGAATACCATCTCATGTCTATGCTATGTATGTGCAGAGACAACCCTTTATCCATTCTTTTTTACCATTTTTGTTTTTAATCTGAAGTGATATTAAAGGCAATTAAAAAAAAACAACAACAAACACGTCATATTTACCTGCTTTGTGTAGTGGTTCTGCAGCAGTCCCGATTCTCTTCTCGAGTCCCCGCTGCCACTCCTGGCCCCTCCCTCCCACACAGCATGCAGCTTGCTATGGGCCACACAAGAAGGCTCACTCTCGAAATTCTGCCAATGGCTACTGCTGCTGTCTCAGCCAATGAGGAGGAAGAGTCCCTGAAGAGCCAAGGCTCTTGTGAAGGTCGCTGGATCACAATGTGGCTTAGGTAAGTATTGAGGGGGAGGAGACTGCTGCAGATGGGTTTTTTACCTTCATGCATAGAATGCATGAAGGTAAATAAACTTGAGCCTTTACAACCAATTTTAAATCTTGAAACAGATACACCCACACAGAAAAAAAGTTTTGCTTTGTAGTTACTACAATATATAGGAGATAAGCAGCTGATTAGCACTGCTGTTTGTTTTTAGTGGATTTTCACAAAAGGAGGCCCAGAGATAAGATGAAGGGTGAGGGGGAAGATGACATGTTCCTGCCTACTTTTACTCCCTAGCCTCAGACTGTGACATTATAACTGCAGCTAAAATGGACACAGTATGGTTTATATTTGCTTCCTCTTTTTCCACCTCTGTGACATCAGTAGCCCAAATAATCCGTATTGTTACCCATATGGGTTATTTGGGCTAGTGATGTCACAGTTTTGGGTACATCCAGTACGAGGCCACTCTTATTTATACAAGACTCATACTGGATGTACCCAAAAATAAAAGGCTGGTGATACAGTCAAAACAACATAATTTACCGCCGCAGAGTGTGTAGTGGGAAGCAGCCTACATTATCCATTCATTCACACATTCCATCCCGCACACTCTTAAGATGCATAGCTGTTAATACATTTTGTTGATCTAATAAAGCAACAACCCCCCTAAAGTCACTTTGACCGTTCACAGTATCATTATACTCAGCTTGTATTAAAGCATGTATTCTCAGCTTGTTTTAAAGTGTATGTTCACCTTTTAACAAAAACAAAAAACAGTGAACACCATACACCCTCCAACAACCCCCAGTGCCTGCTGCACTTACCTCCGTGAATCAATAGCTGTCATTATCATGCAGCCGCTGTAGAGGTCCTGGTATTTTAAAGCCACAGCCTTCTTATATGTTTACCCCTGTCAGGTTTTATTGCTAAATTGTGTCCTGGTGACCATCAGCACCAGGAGTTAAAGAAGGACTGAACCCCCATAAAATACTCACCTCCACCTTCCAGCGATGCAGTGGTTACAATCCTGTCATCTCCTTGGCTACTTTTGGGTGCCAGGCTTTCAGCCTCTTGATTGGCCAGTGGGGGAGTCACATTATCGGATTCATACAGGGTGCAAATCTGGCTGCACTGTTGTTGGCCGCGGCCATTTGCATTCATTCTTTAGCGTTCAAATCATCATTTCAGAAGAGATGCTGTGTCTCTTTCGCAAAAACAAACATCTTACCTCACTGTCTTCTGTGTGCAGCTCAGCATGTATTCCTGGCACACCTCGGCTGTACCGGAATGACTGACTCCTGTGGGCATGCATCAGATGATGTGACTCCCCCACTGGCCAATCAACAAGCTGGAAAGCCTGGCACCCAAAAGTAGCCAAGGAGATGACAGGAATGTAACCACAAAATCGCTGGAAGGTGGAGGTGAGTATTTTTGGGGGTTCAGTCCTGCTTTAAAGTGGAGTTCCAGCTGTTTTTGTGTTTATTAAAATTCAGGAGCTACAAAAACTGTAGCTGCTGACGTTTAATAAACACACACTTACCTGTCCCGGAGTCCAGCGATGTTCTCACCCACGTCATCCCTTCTCACCTTCTCTCCTCCACGGCACTGGCATCTCAACTGTGGGTACCAGGCCTCCTAATTTGTCTGGCAGTCTTCTGGGACCTGTGAAAGTTCCCAGGAGACTGCGGGAAGGAGGAGGGGGCCGAACTTCCAACTCACTTCGCCGCGGCAAACTGAGCCAGAAGTAGGAACGGGTACTGATGATCAGTGCCCTGTTGATCGGTGCCCAGCAGTGCCAACCACCAGTTCCGCCCACAAGTGCCCAGCAGTGCCACCCACCTGTGCCCAGCAGTGCCCATTAGTGCAGCCCAGCAGTGGCGCCAGTCAGTGCCACCTATCCATGCCACCTCATTAGTACTGCCTATCAGTGCCCAGCAGTGCTGCCTATCAGTGCAGCCTCATCAACGCACATCAGTGAAGGAGAAAATTTACCTGTTTGCAAAACTTCATAATATAAAGAAACTTTTTTTTTTTTTAATTTTTGCTCTTTTTGTTTATAGCGCAAAAAGTAAAACCCCCAGCGGCAAGTAAACACCAGCAAAAGAAAGCAATATTTGTGAGAAAAAAAAAAAATTTCATATGGGTACAATGTTGCATGACCGCGCAATTGTCATTCAAAGTGCGTCAGCGCTGAAAGCTGAAAATTGGCCTGGTAAGGAAGGGGGTATAAGTGCCCGGAAGGCAAGTGGTTAAACATGTCCAATAAAAAAAAAATAGTAAAAATCAAAATGTTGTCATCAATTTAGGCAACATGTATTCTGCTACATGTCTTTGCTAAAAAAAAATATCCCAATACGTGTAAATTAATTTGGTTTACGTGTAATGTTATAGCGTTTACAAATGGCGGTATATATACTAGGATTTGTTTTTTCTTTCATTTTAACTGGTAATGGCGGCAATCAGCGACAGCAGGACTGCGGCGGGCATTCTGACACTGGGTGGGAACTGACTTGGTGTCACTAAAATCCCCAGTGACACCAATACAGTGATCAGGGCTAAAAAAAAAAAAAAAAGCACTGACACTGTACTAATGGAACTGGGCAGGAACGGGTTAACATGAGGAAAGATCAAAGTGTTAACTGTGTGCAGGGAGTGTTTTACTGGGGGGCAGTGTGTGTGCTTCACTGTAAGCACACTGCTCTGGAAGGCTGTGCTGTGCACAGCCATCCAGTGCAGTGTGCTCGAGCTGACAGAGAGGAGGACTGTTAGTAAACAAAACAGTCTTCCTCCCCATCAGTGATCGTTGGAATTCACCGGGCGCCAGCGAGTTACTACCTGTCAGGGCTCGGTGATTGACAGCCTTCTTGATGTCAGAGAGCAGAGGAGAATGGGCAGACTGGTTCAGTTGTGACATTCAGATGGGAGGGTCAGAATTTGGCATAAACAACATAAAACTATGAATCCATCCTGCCTTGTATCAACGGTTCAGGCTGCTGGCAGTGGTGTAATGGTGTGGGGGATATTTTCTTGGCACTAGCAAGGTGTACCTAATAAAGTGGCCGGTGTACATGCTTCCAAGTCTTCTGATTGATAAGGCAACACAGAAGATGACCCACATATGCGTATGCTGATTGGGAAGTGGTTAAATACCACAAAAAGAAAGCTCGATCAGTTTAAAAAATGATATAAAATGTATTTGGGTGCAGTATGTTGTATTTGTCAGTAATTGTCAGGTATAGAGGTATATACAAGCATGTACTGAAGTAACTGAAGTGTATGTAAGGGCATTTTTTTTCTTGGATAGAGTGGAGAAGGTTTGATTACTTTCTGTGTCCCTGCTGGGTAGTTCCACTCCTTTTTTTGTCACCAAGACAGGAAGTGAGGGGAAATCCTTAAAGCAGGCCTTCACCAGCTAGATCCATAGGGCATCCCTGCTCTCCAACCCAAAACAAACTAAATTGGCAATTACCGTATTTTCCGGCGTATAAGACGACTTTTCAACACAAGAAAAACTTCTGAAAAGTCGGGGGTCGTCTTATACGCCGGTATACGGCGAGCCGGTGTCCAGGCGGCACTTTACTCCCAAAAAGTATATATTTTCTGAAAGCTGAGATCTTGAAAAATAAAATGGTGGTTGTTGCAATATTTTGTCGCATGATATTTACAGCTATTTAATTAAACACATGTTTACAGGAAAAACCACACCAAGATGAAATTTTGTAAAATATAAAAGTTTGGGTTGTGCTGAGTAAATCTATACCAAACGTCAAGTTTTAAAATTGCGCACACCTGTGGAATAGTGAAAAGCAACGGTAACCAACATTCTCTACAGGTGATACTTTAAAAGTCTCTGTAGGTCATCAGTTTAGAATTAACCATGAACTATGTCCCTAGAATTATTACTCTCACTCTGATGTTTGTGACAATACCTCACATGTGTGTAATTGATGTTTACACACACACATATGTGCTGGGGTGATGGGGCGATTACATTTTTTTTTTCGTTATTTTATACAATTCTTTTTTTTTTTTTTTTTACACGGTTTAATTTTTTTTATTTTATTGCTATTGTAAAGGGGCTAACAAAACCCCTTATGTAATCACATGGGCAGGAGACACTGGGGGGTTTATTTACTAAAGCTGGAGAGTCCAAAATCAGACTCCCTTCTGCATAGAAACCAATCAGCTTCTAACCTCAGCTTGTTCAATGAAGCTTTGGCAATGAAACCTGGAAGCTGATTGGTTTCTATGCAGAAGGGAGTCTGATTTTGGACTCTCCAGCTTTAGTAAATAAACCCCTGGGGGTCTATTAGATGTCTCCCCTGCTCTCCAGTGCAGTTATTCAAACACAGATTGTGCTGGAATAGCTGCATTCTCCACTACACTAGCAGAGGAATGAACATTGGAAGTGACAGAATACACATTGCTCCTGGGGTCATTAGTTGCAGTAGCGATCAGGTAACGTAGAGTATATTTCCAGAGTTCCTCCTGATTTCACCTGAGGAAGCAGTTTCCTGCAGAACTGAGCTCCCCGGTACAATAGAAAATGGCTGTGGGTGCTACTGGTGGATGCGCCCCTTTGAGGGCCCCGTAAAAGTGATCGGGTGGCTTTTATCGGAAAGCCCTTTGCTGGCTCTTAAAAATGGGTCGTAAAGGCTCAAGGTTTTTTTAGCTTCATGCATTCTATGCATGAGGGTAAAAAAAAACCCTTCCAGTTGCAGGAGTCCCCCCCCCCCCCCCAGCCCCCTGTAATACTTACCTGATCCAGCAATGTGCATGAGAGCCTCAGCTCTCCAAGGACTCTCCCTCCTCTTTGGCTGAGAGATTGGCTGTGCAAAACCATTGCACAGAGCAGGTAAGTATGACATGCTTGTTATTTAAAAAAAAAAAAATTGCCTTTAATATCACATAAACACTTTTGCTGCCAGGTCCATACGCTGCATGGATCTCACAGTGGCTGCAGCCACCAGGAGTGTGTGTGACTTCTGTTCTGTCTGTCAGATGGAAGCAGTCCGGAGCCTCTGCAGCTGATGGATTGCTTACACCCCCCTCCCGTTACCGGCGCCCCCTACACACGCAGTCCCACTTGCCCATCTGCGGACCTGGGACTGGCATGGCAGGTGCTGCTGAATAAAGGAGAGGGAGATGAGCGGATGAGCGGTCCCCTCCCCTCCCATTCTTGTTGCTGACCTGGAAGCGACATGTAAAACATCACTTCCAGATTCCCCTGTTAGTTTTCCCATCCTGCATGGCCAGGAAAGAATGCAATCTGCACTGCATTAGATTCCATGGAGTACAGGTGAGATATCTGGGGCTTTTAGACACCATATATCTCATTAAAAAGAACCTGTGATGAAAAAACGATAAGTAAAATAAAAAAAAAAAAAAAAAGTTTATAGATTGTAAAAAATTAACCAAGCACATAAATTCTCCCCCAAATTTTTTAAGGGTTCCCCACCATATAAATGTATATAGGAACGTAAACGCATATGTCAGGGGCATCCACGCATGAAAACGTCAACTGCGATACACATGCTATAAACTGCTGTGCAAGCCAGAGTGAGAGCAGTAATTCTAACACCAGACCTCCTCCATAACACTACACTGATGACCTATGGGGCAGGGCTCGAGAAATCCCAGGTACCAGGTCGCCACGGCGACTAGAAATTGCTTCCTGATGCCTAAGTTCACACACTGCCTCCTACTGACTTCAATGCAAAATGGCGTCCCTTTGACTTCAGTGCAAAATCGCGTCCTTTTGACTTCAGTGCAAAATCGCGTCCCTTTGATTTCAATGCAAAATCGCGTCACATTGAGTCTAATGCAGAAACACCTGTCAATAGCAATCCCATGTTAACATTTATCCCTGCATGCCACTTTACTATGGCGAATCTGGAACGCACCACTACAAACTCGCACAGGACCCTTTCCGTAATGGCACTCAAAACACAATGCGTGTGGATTGCATCTGTGTGAACCACCTCAATAGGAACACATAATTTCTAGCCTGTCATGAAAATCTATGAGTTTGAAAACGCATCCAGAATCGCATATGTGTGAACCAGGGCAGCTCCACTCACACCTGGGTGTTTTGGGATGGTGATAGGATCACTGAGATCGCAAAATGCAGGTTCAGGTGCCATTATTTTCAATGCACCTAAAACTTGGAGTTTTGCAGTGATTGCCCCAGAAGCTGACAACCCACGTGACGCTAAAAATAACCTGGCACCTAACTTTTTTAGCTGGCTCCTGGATTCATAGCTAATCCGTCAAGCCCTGCTATAGGAAGCGTGGCCTATGGAAAACATGAGTACTGAAGTTTGTCTTCATTTCACAGTGCATACAAATTTAGTTTGACATGTTGGGTATCTACAGTTGTGTCCAAAATTATTCAACCCCCAATGCTGTAAAGGGGTTTAGGGACTATAGTGTACATTTGGAATTGTATTCAGAATCAAATCCTACAAGGACGTTGTAACTACCCAAATGCAACTAAAATGACATCAATTGTTTATGTAATACAGTAGTAAATGGTTCTTATGTGGTTTCTTCATTGCCACAATTATTCAACCCCTTAAAGACTACCACTCTGAAGAACAGAGGTTCATACAGGTGCTTTCCATCAGGTATTGAAAACACCTGTGGATGTCACCGAGCAGCAATCAAGCATAATAAGCACCAATTAGGCAGCTTTAAAATGACTGTGATACTCAGCTCCTTCTAGACATTTACTGGTGTGGTTACAAACATGGTGAAGGCAAGAGAATGGTCCAGGAAGACAAGAGAAGAGGTGATTTCTCTTCACAGGAAGGGCAATGGCTATAAGAAGATTGCAAAGATGTTAAACATACCAAGAGACACCTTAGGAAGCATCATTCGCAAATTCAAGGCAAAGGGCACTGTTGAAACGCTACCTGGTCGTGGCAGAAAGAAGATGCTGACTTCGACTGCTGTGCGCTACCTGAAGCGTAGAGTGGAGAGAAGTCCCCGTGTGACTGCTGAGGAACTGAGAAAAGATTTGTCAGATGTGGGTACAGAAGTTTCAGCCCAGACAATAAGACGCACACTGCGTAATGAAGGCCTCCGTGCCAGAACTCCCAGGCGTACCCCCTTGCTGTCTCCAAAGAATAAGAAGAGTCGACTGCAGTATGCCAAAAGCCATGTGGACAAACCACAAAAGTTGTGGGATAGTGTTCTGTGGACTGATGAAACAAAATTAGAACTGTTTGGGCCCATGGATCAACGCTATGTTTGGAGGAGGAAGAACAAGGCCTATGATGAAAAGAACACCTTGCCTACTGTGAAGCATGGTGGAGGGTCAATCATGCTTTGGGGCTGTTTTGCTTCTGCAGGTACAGGGAAGCTTCAGCGTGTGCAAGGTACCATGAATTCTCTTCAGTACCAGGAGATATTGGATGGAAACGTGATGCAGTCCGTCACACACCTGAGGCTTGGGAGACGTTGGACCTTTCAACAGGACAATGATCCCAAGCATACCTCCAAGTCCACTAGAGCATGGTTGCAGAGGAAAGGCTGGAACATTTTGGAGTGGCCATCGCAGTCACCAGACTTAAATCCGATTGAGAACCTCTGGTGGGACTTAAAGAAAGCAGTTGCAGTGCGCAAGCCTAAGAATGTGACTGAACTGGAGGCCTTTGCCCATGAAGAATGGGCGAAGATACCCGTAGATCGCTGCAAGACACTTGTGTCAAGCTATGCTTCACGTTTAAAAGCTGTTATAACTGTAAAAGGATGCTGTACTAAGTACTAAGATTGAATGTCACTTGGGGGTTGAATAAAACTGATAATGCTGTGAGCACAGAAAAGACATTTGTGGTTATTTCATTATAACTGTTATGTTATATTTGTCTGACCTACAAGTGCCTCTTTAATGTAAATGTAAGCAAGATGACTGAATGATCAAAAGCAATGTCAAACTGGCCAAAACACTCAATTTCAGTGGGGGTTGAATAATTTTGGACACAACTGTATTTACTCGGTACAACCTCATCTTTTGTAGTTTACTAAAAAATTGGGTACTTTGTTGCATTTGTGTGCCCTAAAATTAACTTTGTGGTAATATCGTGTGACATAAAAAATTGGTACTACTACTATTTTATTCTCTAGGGTGTCTGCTTTCAGAAAATATATAATGTGTTCAGGGTCTATACAATCTTCAGGCCTAAAGTGATTCTTTTAACCACTTGTGGACCAGCGACATACCCGTCTGTTGCTGGAATTCAAGAAGTTGTACCGGGATGATGCCTGCTGCTGCATCCGGGGGCTGTTATTTAGAGCGGGTGGTCGGCTCTCTAGCCGCCTTCCACGGCTCTCTTGGGCTCTCCAGGACACCAAAGATATACTCACCTGATCCGTCGATCCTCCCCACGCAAAACCAGTCCTTTTGGCTGCTGCCCCCCCCCTGCGGTCCAGCGGTCTCATAAATGAGCTGTTCCTGACATCAGCACACTCCACAGACAGGAACAGTCCACCTCTGGAGCATGGGGGAGCGTGGTTTTCCATAGGACCGGCAGGTCAGGCGAGTATGAGCTTAGTCCTTACCTCTAGAAAAAACAAGCAGCCAATCTTTGAAGTGGGGGCACAGCCCCACTGCATGGTAGAAAAACAAATCTTTTAACTGGAGTTCTGCTTTAAGTTTGAAGGACAGTATACTGTCCCTTTGCTTAGAAAGTGTGGTGAACCTGCTCTAGGGCCTCTGCTTTAAAGAATATATAATGTTTGGGGGTTCCAAATAATTTTCTAGAAAAAAATATTGTTTTTTACTAGGGATGCACTGAAATTCTGGTGGACGAAATGTTTTGGCCAAAAACACCCTTTTCGGCTGTCGCCCGAAATGAAAAAAAGCACCATTATAGGTGCCGAAAAAATCCCGCCCCTCAAAGTCGCCCGCCAGCCGCCGCTCAGTAGTTCAGTCTTACCTGAGAAACCATCGATCCCGACGCTGGGCATAGAGATGAGTGAAGGAAAGATGGCTGCCACACATCTCTATGCCCTTGGAGGACCAGAGCGATGTCACTTCCGGTTCCGGACATTTTTTTTTTTTTTTTTAAAAGCACTAGATCAATGCTTTTTTTGATCCAATGCTTTACATTGTAGAGGAGAGATGTGGGGTCTTATTGACCCCATATCTGATATCTCCATAAAGAGGACCTGTCACTAATAATTTCTATCAGAAGGGATGCATACATTCCTTGTGATAAGAATAAAAGTGATTACAATTTGTTAACAGGAACAGTGCAAAAAAAAACAAAACATTAAATACATTTTTTTAAAAAAGTTTAAAATGTCCCCCCTCCCCATTGGTGAACACATACGTAGGCCATGCCCACATATGTAAACGGTGTTCAAACCACACACATGAGGTATCGCCACGAACGTCAGAGCAAGAGCAATAATTCTCGCACTAGAACGCCTCTGTAACTTTACACTGCTAACCTGTAGACATTTTTAAAGCATCACCCATGGAGATTTCTAAGTACCGCATTTTCATGCCATTCCACGAGGGTACGCAATTTAAAAGCGTGACAAGTTGGGTATCTATTTACTCGCCGTAACATCCTCTTACATATTTTACAATACAATTGGGGTATATATTGTTTTTTTTAAATCAAAGTGTATTTTTTTCCCAAAAATATATATTCATTTTTAAAAACTGCGCATTTCAGTTTTCGGCCAAGTGCATTTTTGAATTTTTGTTTTTGGCACCAGAATTTTCATTTCGGTGCACCACTAGTTTTTACATGTAAACAAGTGTCAGAAAATACCTGGAGCTCAAGTGGCTAAACACATGCAAAAAAACCCCACAAAACCAGCTCTGGCAGTAAAAGGGTTGAGACATAGTTGACCTTTACCAAAAAACTTCCCATGCAGATCGGGGTGTCTGTAGATACAAAACAAACTGGGCAGCTTTGACTAAACTGGAATACTGTCCTTGCCATAAGTGTAGGCCATTTATGTAGCTCATGAAGCCTGACTGGATTACCCCAAGGATGTAGCTAAGAGAGGTCCAGCTGTTCACCTTCTCCATCACAGGAGCTTGCTCTGAAACACTCAGCTCCCAGTACAGAGTAAGGGGAGAGACAGAGCATGTGAGGGGGTTTAAAACAGAGGAAGAGCTCCCTCCTGTGATGGTGAAGGTGACCAGTAGTGACTAGGCCTCACTTAGCACCATCCTGGTAGTTTTCCAGGCAGACTTCAGGAGGTAAGGCCTGAGCAACTCAGTGTGTTCTTATCTACAGCACCCCGCCTACTTTATCTCTATAGGCAGCTTATTGGTAAAGGTGAACTAACCCTCTACAGCCTGTACCATGCTTTCACCACTTGTCTCCCATGCTGTTCAGGAACATACCTTGGTAGACAAGTGGGGAATGTCTGTGTTATCAGGGTGAGAAAAAGATTCCAATGGGGACACCTGTGGTGACAACGGTCTGAGAGGAATACCACTCATTCTGGAGAGAAATCTTTTCACTTCCTGTTGTGGTGACAATGGTCTGAGAATAATTCTCTGAAGAGATATCCCCTCACTTCCTGTTGTAGTGACAATAGTCTGAGAGGAATACCACTCACTCTGGAGAGAGATCTCCTCACTTCCTGTTGTGGTGACACCGGTCTGAGAGTAATTCTCAGAAGAGATATCTCCTCACTTCCTGTTGTGGCAACAACGGTCTGAGAGGAATTCTCTGGACAGATATCCCCTCACTTCCTGTTGTGGAACAGTCTGAGAGGAATTCTCTGGAGAGATATCACCTCACTACTTGTTGTGGCGACAATGGTCAAAGGAATTCTTTGGAGAGATATCCCCTCACTTCCAGTTGTAGTGACAACTAGTCTGAGAGGAATACCACTCACTCTGGAGAGATATCTTCTCACTTCCTGTTGTGGTGACAACGGTCTGAAAGTAATTCTCTGAAGAAATATCTCCTCACTTCCTGTTGTAGTGACAATGGTCTGAGAGGAATATCACTCACTATGGAGAGATATCTTCTCACTTCCTGTTGTGGTGACAACGGTCAGAAAGTAATTCTCTGAAAGAATATCTCCTCACTTCCTGTTGTGGCGTCAACGGTCTGAGAGGAATACCACTCATTCTAGAGATTTCTCCTCACTTCATGTTGTGGTGACAACGGTCTGAGAGGAATTCTCTGTAGAGATATCGCCTCACTTCCTGTTATAGTAACAATGGTCTGAGAGGAATTCCTTGGAGAAATATCACCTCACTTCCTGTTGTGCGATGTGGGTCTGAGAGGGATTCTCTGGAGAGATTTCTCCTCACTTCCTGTTGTTGTGACAATGATCTGAGAGGAATTCTCTAGGAGATAGATCCTCACTTCCTGTTGTGGTGACAATGATCTGAGAGGAATTCTCTAGGAGATAGATCCTCACTTCCTGTTGTGGCAACAATGGTCTGAGGAATTCTTTGGAGAGATATCCCCTCACTTCCTGTTGTGGTGACAACGGTCAGAGGAATTCTCTGGAGAGATATCCCCACTTCCTGTTGTGGTGACAATGGTCTGAGGAATTATTTGGAGATATATCCCCTCACTTCCTGTTGTGGTGACAATGGTCTGAAAGGAATTCTCTGGAGAGATATCCCCACTTCCTGTTTTCTCCTGGACAGGAAGTGAAGGGAGGTCTCCCCAACGATCTGACAGGGAGGTGTACCATGAAAACAAGGAAGTGTGGGCTCCCCGTAGACTTACTGGTACAATGAAGAAGTGAGGAGACCAGCCATGTTGTGGGAAATCTGACTGACAGCTGACTCCCTCAGAGGTTCTGCAGCAGCGGAGTGCCCAGCGTCTGCCATGATTTCTGACCCGCTGATTGGGATTGGTGGGCTCGCTGTTAGCCCCGCCCCCCTCCCCGGGTAATAACATTGGTTGTGGGTCGGGAGGCGCTGGATATCGGGGTGCGGTCGGGCAGAGGTTGGGGACCCCGTGACTTGCCTGACACCAGCAGTTGTCCCCCGTGGTTGGAGAACTCGATGGCGTTGACACAGCCGAAGTGGCCCAGCAGGTCCTTCTTGTAGAGGTTCCTACAGGCCTGCAGCCTCCTCCTCTGGAAGTCCTCCTTCAGAAGCGGCTCTCCGTGCAGGCCTCTCCGGGACAGAAAGCCGATGGCCGACCTCATGCCGCATCCCTTGTCCCTCCGCATGGTGGCGGCTGACGGGCCGAGCTCTCCGCTCCGTCCGGCTCTCGTCATCCAGACATGGCAGCGCCGAGCTGTTTGGAGTCAAGTTGCGGGGCCGCTGTGAGCTCCGCCCCCTCCCCTCAGCTGATCCTCTGCTTCCTCCCCCGTCCCCAACCTACTGCGCTGTCACCTAGGGCAGCGCCATCACGGCCTCGGGCAGGCTGGAAGGGGGCGCATTGGATGACGTTCACAATAAAAGGATCAACAAGCTGCCAGCAGATTTCTAGGAGCTCCTAAAGCTGTCCATACACTGTGCAATCAGATCGTACAATCTCTATGTAGTGCCTGACCAGATTCCTGGGGTGAATCTACAGAAGGTTGTACAGAGTATGGCCAGCCTGGGGGAGTCGCCAAGGCCCAGTTCACGCTTCGCATTTCCAGATTGTATGACAAAGCACACATAAAACATATGTCACACCTGTGGTGCCTCTAATTGTTAATGGAACGCCAAGCACAGGTAACAGGCATGCGTTTGCCACATTGCAGATGCACCGTTTAAAAAATGCCATGCTCTGCATCAAAACAAATGTTTTGAAGCTTCTTCGAGGCGTTTGTCGCTTGTAGGCCCGCCCATTTATTAGGCACAGTGGAAACACTCCAAAATGTGCAAACAAGTGAGCAGGAATGCACCTTCCCGCTACACTCAGGCGTGATCACGGCAGACCACTTACCAATCGTAAGTTAAACAATCTGTGGAATCAGATCACAAACTCATCAGTTCCTCCCCGGAGACAACAAAAAAGGAGAAATTGCCAAACAATTGTCTCCAACATCCGTCATTGTTAGCGCAGAACTATACTCGTGTAGAATCCAGCAATGTGACGTCCCCGACACCCACCACTGGCTGCTGACATCTTTGGGCAGCCAGCTTCCTGGTGTCATTCACCGACTGCTGTCATTGGCCAGGCAGAGATGATGTCACTCCCGTGCATGTGCAAGAGTTCCCTCAGATTTGGCACTGCCTGTCCCCCCATTTTTAATGTGGAGCCTAAAGTTCTTTATTATCATTCCTAACGGCAGGACCCAAAAAGATAGCCAACATGTTTCAGAGGCCAATAATCCTCCTTAACCACTTTCTATCCATTAAAGAGGAATGTGCAAATGCATGTACTCCTGCGCTGAACTGTGGACTCCCCACTATGGTGGTCCCCACATGGAAAAGGAAATGTAATGCAGGCCTTGCTGCCCTCAACGGACCAGGGATATCCAAAAGAAACTGCATAAAAGACAAAAAAGAAGGCACACTGGCCTAGTGCATTACCTTAAAAATAGGGTTTATTAATGAAAAGGAACCCCTGTGGATGGTCTGGTGGGAGACTGGAAGCCTCTGGATAGCAGGTGGTTGACGCGTTTCGAGGAAAAACACCTCTTCTTCAGAGCCATTGACCTTCCACAGGGGTTCCTGTACCATACTGCTATCTAGTGTGACATGCTTCCCGCGTTTATTTAATTTTACACCATTTTGTTTTTGTGAGTATTCACTCTTTATTAATAAACCCTATTTTTAAGGTAATGCACTAGGCCAGTGCGCCTTCTTTTTTTGACTTTTATGTACACTTTCTATCCATTGTACCAGGGTGGATTTGATTTAAATCAAACTGATTTAAATCATGATTTAAATCACTAGTCAGTAAGGCTTGATTTAAATCCTAGTTTTCTACATAAAGACTAATTCTTGCTGGTATAACTTTAATATGCAAGTAGATGAAGATTTTTAGAATAACAACTTTTCATATTAGTTTTTTTATCCCCAGTTTAATAGGTTAATCATTCATATTTGGACAACGTTTCTGTTGTACTTAGGAAGGAGAAAAATAATCATTACCTTAATAATAACAATTTAAATAGATTTATTCAACTGAAACAATAACATTCCAGCATATGTTATTTGCTTAAACATCCATGTTTGTTAACTAATTTGGCTAAACAAAATCTATATATTTTAAGAAACTTAGACTGTCAGCCCCTTCCTCCTCACACTTAGTTTCACTTTCTTCTTGTGCAGATCTATTCCACTCCAAACAATAAGAAAAATATTGTTTCTATTCACTGAACTTCTTGTAACTTAGCACTGAAGGGGTTGATTCTGTATTCATAGGTTTGTAGAAGTTAGGATTAAGGTCTTTTTCTTAACTTTGTTCATGTTATAACATTTTTGCTGTGAAGAAGAGGCATGTGATCTCCGCTGAGTCAAATTCAGTTTTGAGAACTGCAAAAGTAAACCAAGCATCTGTGATAATATCTTGTAGGCAGAGAAACTGCCCAATAATCTTACAAAAACCTCTGGAAGAGCATGACATTGTGAATGGATTCATGGAATTTATTTACCAAAAAAACATATACAGCCTTATTCTACATAATTAAAAAATGAATCTTTATTTCATGATGGAATAACCTTTGGATGGTAATATATTTTCCTCAAAAAGCATTTTATTTTAAAAAAATCAGATTTTAAATTAAAAAAATATGATTTAAATAAAAAAAATCTAATTTTTTTATTTTTTTTTTAAAAATCATTGATTTTTATCCACCCTGCATTGTACATATACTGTACATACATCCTGAAAGAGAAGTGGTTATTCCAGGATCATAGGTGCTGTTGGAATCATGAAACTGGTTTCAAAAGTTTCAGCCACTGATGGGTAGACATGAGCGGTTTGTTTAGTTCCGAATCAGAATTTAAACAAATTTTCTGTTATTCAGAGATTCGGATGTATCCAAATTACAATAATAACGAATTTAAATCTGAAATAAAATAAAATTTGGCCAAAATTCGAAACAATCCAAATAGAAAACAAATTTGAATTCAAAAACAGCAATAGAATAGAAAATAAGGGAATAGAATAGAAAATTAAAGAACAGAGGGAAAAAAAAAAAAAAAAAAATTGAACTGAAAACAAAAGAAAATAACAGAATAAAAAAGAATAGAGTAAAACAGATCAAAATAGAATAGAAAATAAAGGATTAGAATAGAAAAGAAAAGAATCAATTAGAATAGATTAAGATAGCACATCAAAGGATAGAAAAGAATAGAAACAATTAGAAAAGAAAATCAATGAACAGGACAGATAAACAATAGAATGGATTGAAATAGAGTATAACTATCTTGAATTTGAATAGAATATAAAATAATAGCATAGAAAAGAATAAAGTAAAAAAACAGACTAGAAAATAAAATAATAGATTTAAACAGAACAAAATAAAGGAATAGAATAAAAAGGAATATAATCAATTAAAATAGAATAAAAAAATGAAAGGATAGAATAGAAAAACAATAGAATATAACTATTTGAATAGAGTGAATTTGAATTCAAAAGGAATACTTTAGAAAATAATAGAATTAAATAGAATAGAAAATAAAAGAATAGAATACTTTACAAAACAATAAAAAGTGTGAGCTGCGCTATGGTGACATGAGTAATAAACAACAAAGGCACTGAAAATTGTGCTGAAAAAATTTAAATTTCCAAAATGGTTGCGCAGCTCTTCATATAGCCCATATACAGTGCTCAACTTAAATGAGTACACCCCAACAGATTTGTCAGAAAGCCTTTACTTTCCTTTCAGAGTCAATATTTTCTATGGGACACTGTACTACAAAAAACTCCCACAAATGCGGGCCATTGGTTACAAACCATGTTTGTTAATTTGCAAACACCAAATAGTATTTTTCCTAACAAATTAAATTGAAGACCATGTTGCAAAAATGAATACACCCCAATGAAAGTCTTAGGAGCAAAGCTGAATTATAGGCAACAAAATCCTAATTAACAAGAATTCAATTACAGGTGAGTCTAATTATTCAATTAACAGGTGTCCAGCAGACCGTTGATCATAAAAGGGCGTTACTTAACAAATAAAACCCCTTCCCATTTCATTCTGTCAGCAATGGCACCACATGGAAGAGAAATGTCACAAGGCCTAAGAAAGAAAATCATTTATTTACACAAGAAAGGTGAAGGCTACAAGAAGATCAGCAAAGCATTACTTATCAGTCAAAAGTCAGAAGTGACGAAATGCGTCAGTGTCGTGACGTCAGACACAAAACCGGAAGGAGCAGCGCGGCCATTTTGGATATGGTCTCAGCATAGGATGGACGGTGTTTTCTGAAATGTAAGCGGATAATAAATTTGTGTTTTATACATATTACTCCACTGAGTTTGCTCTTCTCTGCCCTGTGAGAAACGGGGATCCCACTGCCCATTGCTTTATGAGGAACAGGGATTACACTGCATACTCCCATAAGAGGAAAGCCATCTGCATACTCCCTTGAGAGGGAAGCCATCTGGCATATGGGGATTTGTGAAACGCCTGTGCAAGCTGAAGGGGTAATAGCATGTTATCCTAACGCAGAGTGGTAGCACTTATCTGGTCTTGCACAATTTTTCACTGATCACAAACTTTGTATTTGCTGTTTTCACTTATTGGAGTGATTATTTCACAAGATCACTAGTGGAGTTGTGTGGATTTCCACTTCACGTGTTGATTTTTATATAGTTTACGTTATGTTTTACATCACTAGTGCTTATGCATGATATCACTTAATATTATAGTGTGAAAGATAATGCACTAAATTTAGTTTATTTCTTTGAGGTATTTTGGATTGGAGCGAAGAATCGGATATTTTTCACAGTTGGAAGATTGGAGAGTGTGGACTATTTTTGATTTTGGACTTTATTATGGACATTTTGATATTATTGAGAATGAGGGGTACGATTTGAGTTTAGGGGAAGGTTATAGAAAAGGTTTATGATATTTGCACTTTCAAGGGTGAAAGATTTACTTTTCTTTGGGGATTTACAGAGATTTTTGATTTGATCATAGCAAAAGTGATACAAAAAAATGGAACTGCGACCATCTCACACACACATCCAGGCCATCCGCAGAAATTAACACCTCGACAGGAGCGTCTTCTGATGAGAAGGCTTGAAGAGAATCACCATGCAAATTCCCTGCAGATAGCTTAAGAAGAAAGCCAAACTGGGGTGATTGTTTCCTGTGACATAATATGGCGCACACTGCAGAGGAATGGTGTGTGCATGAGTGTCATCCATGAAGGAAACCTCTCCTGAAGCCCATGCACAAAAAAAGCCCTCCTAGAATTTGCCAGGATCCATGCTGAAAAAGAAGACTACTGGGACTCTGGAGTGATGAGACCAAGATAAATGTTTTTGGAACTGATGGCTTCAAAACAGTATGACATCGCAAAGAGGAGGAGTACATAGAAAAATTTGTGGTGCCTACAGTGAAACATGGTGGTGGCAGTGTCCTTCTGTGGGGCTGCATGAGTGCTGCCAGTGTCGGGGAGCTGCATTTCATTGATGGTATCATGAATTCACAGATGTACTGCTGTATATTGAAAGAAGATGCTACCATCACTTCGTGCACTTGGTCGTCGTGCACTTTTCCAACATGACAATGATACAAAACACACATCTAAGGCCACTGTTGCATTTCTGAAGAAGAACAGGGTGAAAGTGAATCAGTGGCCAAGTATGTCTCCTGGTCTGAACCCAATTGAGTACCTATGAAGAATTCTGAAGAGACAAGTTGAGCATCACTCTCCATCCAGCATCCAGGCTCTAAAAGAGGTCGTTCTTGAAGAATGGAAAAAGATGATGCCATGTGTCGCCAACTTGTTCATTCCATGCCTAGAAGACTTGGTGCTGTCCATACAAATCATGGAGGTCATATAAAATACTAGATGTAGTAGTTTTTGTTGTGGGGCGTATTCATTTTTGCATCAACTAATTTGAGTAAAACTGAAGATTTTGTAATCTAAGTTATATTATTACCCTTACTTTCATGTAATGAGCTAAACAAATGTTCTAAAAAACTCAGTTTTGTCAAAATTTTGGAAATTGTTCTTGTGTTCCTTGAGATATTAAAGTCTTACATTTCAAAAGGGGTGTACTCATTTATGCTGAGCAATGTACCATCAAAAACACATATGGATTGTAACGTTAGAATTATTTTTGAATTCGGTCAAATTCGAATAAACGAAACAAAGCAAATTCCGAAAACAAATTAAATAAACTTAAGAAATCGAATGATCAAAATTAGTCTACAGTTGCAAGAAAAAGTATGTGAACCCCTTGGGATGACGTGGAGTTTTGCATGAATTGGGCATAAAATGTGCTCTGAACGTCATCTAAGTCACAACAATAGAAGAACACAGTCTGCTGAACATAATACTACACAAACATTAGATGTTGCCATGGTTTAATTGCACATAACATGTAAACATTCACAGTGCAAGGAGGAAAAAGTATGTGAACCTTTGGACTTAATAACTGGTTGACCCTCCTTTTGGCAGCAATAACCTCAACCAAACGTTTCCTGTAGTTGCAGCTCAGACCTGCACAACGATCTGGAGTAATTTTGGACCACTCCTCTTCACAAAACTGTTTCAGTGTAGCAATATTCTAGGGATGTCTGGTGTGAATCGCTCTCTTAAGGTCATGCCACAGCATTTTAATCGGGTTAAGGTCAGGACTCTGACTGCGCCACTCCAGAAGGAGTATTCTGTGCTGTTGCAGCCATTGTTTTGTTGAATTACTTGTATGCTTTGGGTCATTGTCCTGTTGCATCACCCATCCTCTGCGGTGCTTCAGTTGGCGGACAGATGGTCATACGTTTTCCTGCAAAGTGTCTTGATAAACTCTGGAATTCATTTTCCCATCAATGACAACAATCCGTCCAGGCCCTGAGGCAGCAAAGCAGCCCCAAACCATGATGCTCCCTCTGCCATGTTTTACAGTGGGGATGAGGTTTTGATGTTGATGTGCTGTGCCTTTTTTTCTCCACACAGTGTTGTGTGTTCTTCCCAAACAACTCAATCTTGGTTTCATCTGTCCACAGTATATTTTGCCAGTAGTGCTGTGGAACATCCAGGTGCTCTTTTGCAAACTTCAAACGTGCTGCAATATTCTTTTTGGACAGCAATGGCTTCCTCCGTGGTGTCCTCCCATGTACTCCATTCTTGTTTAATGTTTTCCTTATTGTAGATGTGTCAACAAAAATGTTAGCATATGCCAGAGATTTCTGTAGGTCTTTAGCTGACACTCTGGGATTCCTCTTTACCTCATGCAGCATTCTGCGCTGTGCTCTTGCAGTCATTTTTACAGGACGACCACGCCTAGGGAGAGTAGCAACAGTGCTAAACTTTCTCCATTTGTAGACAGTCTGTCTTAGCATGGATACATGAACATCAAGACTTTGGAGATACTTTTGTAACCCTTTCCAGCTTCATGCAAATCAACAATTCTTGATCGTAGGTCTTCTGAGAGCTCTTTTCTGCGAGGCATGGTTCACATCAGACAGTGCTTCTTGAAACCAGTAAACCCAAAACAGGGGTGTGTTTTTTAAGGGCAGGACAGCTGTCAGCAACACATCCAATATCATCACACTGATTGGAGTCAAGGTTGGCTCACTCCTGGCTCCAATTATCTCTGGGAGAAGTCATTAAGCTAGGGCCTCACATACTTTTTCCTCCCTGCACTGTGAATGTTTACATGTTATGTGCAATTAAACCATGGCAACATCTAATTTTTGTGTAGTATTATGTTCAGCAGACTGTGTTCTTCTATTGTTGTGACTTAGATGACGTTCAGAGCACATTTTATGCCCAATTCATGCAAAACTCCATGTAATCCCAAGGGGTTCACATACTTTTTCTTGCAACTGTAAAAAAGAAACGAAACAAATGTTTTTGTTTTGCAAATGTCAAGGGATGGGTTTTGTGCTACATTCACACCTAGGACCTCATTCATGCTATGGAGTTTTGAATTGTGGGCAGAATTTTCACTATTCTGCCTGCGTTTTCAAAACACTTTGCTAAAATAACAAATTGCACAACAGCATGTTCATGTGCCATTCATTTTAATGGTACTCAAAAATGTGGTGAGTTTCTGCTGCAATTGTCATGATAAATCGCGCTGAAATTGGGGCGAACTGCATTGCAGAAAGCGTATCACCCATAATAAGTTCAAGAGCTCCTTTTGGGTGGCACACTTTGCTCAATGCAGTTTGCCGCAATTGCACGACAATCACGGTAGAACTGCACCCTGTTTTTAGGTGCCATTAATATGAATGGTACCTGAACACACTGTTGTGTGATTTGTTTTTTTAGCAAAGTGTTTTGAAATCACAGGCAGAATCAAGAGAACCTGACAGTGATCAACACCCATGCCCCCCCCCCCTCTGAGAGAGCCTTCCACTAACACCCCCACCCCCCCAAGGCGACAGAGAAAGACACTCACCTTCACAGCTCTGGACATCCCCGGGAACAACAGTTGGGCTGTGCATGCACCATCAAGCAGCCTGCAGCCTCTCTCAGATCCCACCTGGTCTTCATGCCGCATATGTCCCTTCTTCCAGGGGGCAGTGCTGCCCCCCAGGGGCGGACTGACAACTCATGGGGCCCCCGGGCCATAGGGGATCATGGGGCCCCTGTGTCCTTGCCCAAACTCAAAAAAGCCTATGGAAAAGGTACCAGGGGCATCTCATGGGGCCCCCTACTGACCCCGGGTCCTCGGGCAGTGCCCGAGTTTCCAAATGGTCAGTCCGCCCCTGCTGCCCCCCTAAAAAAATGCCGCTCTAGGCAAATGCCTTGTTTGCCTTGTGGTAAATACGCCCCTGCACGCGCACACACGCACACACACACCTATACTTGCCAGCTGCCAGTCAGTATCCCTACACCCCATGCAGCCTGCTCTTCTCATTCTGCCTCCTGCAGAACTATACTGGAACTATTAGCAGCAGCTGCATGGGAAAAAGTGAAGCCACAGTTGGGTGGATATCAATCCACAGCAATGGCGGAATCCCAATTGAGAAGCCCTGCTCTAAGGGGTACAAGCCTATGGTCTTCAAATGGGTAAATTCCATAGTTAGCCTGGCTGAAAAAAGACAAAGAAAAAAGTCCATCTAGTTCGACCATTAAAAAAAAAGTTATAATCCTACACCCACAGTTGATCCAGAAGAAAGCAAAAAAAAGAAAAACCCAGCAAAGCATGATCCAACTTACTCCTGCATGGGGAAAACATTGCTTCCTGATCCCTCGAGAGGCAATCGGATATTCTCTGGATCAACTTTACTTATAAATGTTAGTATTCAGTTATATTCTGTGTGTCTAGGAAAGAACCCAGGCATTTTTTAAAGCAATCCACTGAGCTGACCAGAACCAACTCTTGAGGGAGTCTATTCCACATTTTCACAGCTCTTACTGTGAAGAAACATTTCTGTATTTGGAGATTAAATCTCTTTTCCTCCAGACGTAAAGAGTGCCCCCTTGTCCTCTGTGATGACCTCAGGGTGAATAACTCTACTTCGAGTTCACTATATGAACCACTGATGTATTTATACATGTTGATCATATCCCCCCTTATGTATTATACATGGTGATCATATCCCCCCTTATGTATTATACATGGAGATCATATCCCCCCTTATGTATTATACATGGAGATCATATCCCCCCTTATGTATTATACATGGAGATCATATCTCCCCTTATGTATTATACATGGTGATCATATCCCCCCTTATGTATTATACATGGTGATCATATCCCCCCTTATGTAATATACATGTTGATCATATCCCCCCTTAATCTCCTCTTCTCAAGAGAGAATACATTCAGTTCCTCCAATCTTTCCTCATAGCTGAGCTCCTCCATGCCTCTTATCAGTTTGGTTGCCCTTCTCTGTACTTTTTCCAGTTCCTCAATGTTCTTTTTGTGAATTGGTGCCCAAAACTGAACTGTGTATTCCAGATGAGGTCTTACTAATGATGTGCTCCGGGGTAATATAATATCTCTCTCTCTGGAGTCTATACCTCTTTTAATACAAGAGAGGATTTTGCTCACTTTAGAAACCGCAGCTTGGCATTGCATGCCATTATTAAGCTTGTGATCTACCAGAACCCCCTGATCCTTCTCCACCATTGATTCCCCCAGTTGTACCCCCCCCCCCCTAGTATGTATGATGCCTGCATATTCTTAGCCCCCCAAGTGCATAACCTTACATTTATCAACAATAAACCTCATTTGCCACATAGTTGCCCAATTACACAGAGCATTGAGGTCGGCTTGTAAGTTGGAGACATCTTGTAAGGACGTTAGTCCACGGCACACCTTGGTGTCATCTGCAAAGATTGAAATGGGATTTCTAATCCCATACCCTATATCATTTATAAATATAGTAACCTCCCTGGTGGTCTGATTGTCAAAGCGGTGCATTGTTTTGCATGGAAATTTGTTGTTTTATATTGTAGACCTGTAATTCTAAGGAACAACTCACTTAAATCTGTCCAAACAAGAGTCTAGTAAACTTCCCGGGTATGATGAAGTTTGAAACATTAAATTATAATATAATAAATAATTAAAAAAAAAAAAAATAATATAATAATAAATGTAATTCAATAATGTAATCAAACCAAAAACACTGAAATGTGAAATAGAGCACCAAGTTCGCACATCACTGAGCTTAGTCGCAGAATTGTCGCTGTCGTCACTTTCAGTATCTGATGACGAATTTCCCCACGAATCACTATTGTTCAATTCTGCAAGTGATTCTAAATCACTATCGCTGTTTTCTAGCTGGGCTAAAACCGCTTTTGACTTAAAGGGACACTTTTTGGACGCTATGGATGTTCTCCAGTTTCCAGGCAGAAAGAACAGTAAAAGTGCAGGCAGGGCACTGGACAGAGCACTAGGGACAAAATTTATGGAAATGGTTTGATACAGTAATGTAATCCTAACAGATTACAATGTATTGTGTGTATGTCATTTTTTTAACTTTTTTTAATCTCCAGCCGGTTGTGCCCCCCTGCGTCCCGACGCTCGCATGGAAGGGTACCCAGAAGATGGATGCTGGCATCGGCTGGAGGACACAGTGGGAGGACATCGGGGGATCGCAGGACAAGGTAAATCACACTACAGTGTAATCCCAAGTGTAGCTCGGGGTTACTGCTCTTGGTACTGAAAATTAACCCCGAGCCACACTCGGAATTACTGCCAGGGAGGTTAAAAAGTAAGGGCCATAACACTGAACCTTGGGGTACACCACTAACAACCCTAGACCATTCAGAGTTTGAATCAATAACCACTACTCTCCAAATTTGGTCTGTTAGCCCATTCTCTAGCCATTTACATACTGATTTTTCCAAGCCTGTAGACTTTACTTCACACATTGTGTGGGGAACTGTGTCAAACACTTTTGCAAAATCCAAGTATACCAGGTCCACCGCCACCCCTCTGTCCAAGGTTTTGCTCACCTTCCCATAGAAATAAATCAGATTTGTTTGACAACTTCTGTCCTATAAGATCACCTAGAAAGCATAATGTGTAGCCACTCTCTGGAGCAGTGGTTCTCAACCTTCCTAATGCCGTGACCCTTTAATACAGTTCCTCATGTTGTGGTGACCCCCAACCATAAAATTATTTACCCAGTAATTATAATTCATGAGTGTCGTTTTACCTCCAATACTGCTGCTTTCAACACAGTAGCTGCTTTTAACAGAGTAGCTGCTTTCAACACAGCAGCTGCTTTCTACACAGTAGCTGCTCTTTACACATCGGAAATATGTGTTTTCTGATGGTCTTAGGGGACCCCTGTGAAAGGGTCGTTCGACCCCCAAAGGGGTCGCGACCCCCAGGTTGAGAACCACTGCTCTGGAGGTACCTCGGCATACATCCTGGGCTCACAGTATTTTCACACTGAGTGCTACTCACACACCATTATGTGGGAAGGAAGAAGAGGAAGGACCTGTGATATCATTGGGCTGGGTAAAAGACCGCAGAAAAAAAGGATACGTCTATTGGTAGGAATGAAAAACGCACAGGATCAAATACCATCGAAAGAAAGCCCTATTTGTGGTAAAAAAGGACATACATTTCATTTATTTACAGCTTTGCATGACCGCGCAATTCTCAGTTAGCCACTTCCAGTCCGGACACTTTCTCCCCCCCCCCCCATCCTTCCTGTCTAGGCCAATTTTCATCTTTCAGCGCTATCACACTTTGAATGAAAACTGTGCGGTCATGCAACACTGTACCCATATGAATTTTTGGGCATTTTTTTTGAGACAGATAAAGCTTTATTTTGGTGGTATTTATTCACCACTGGGATTTTTTTTTTTTTTTGCTTTGTAAATGAAAAAGTCCAAAAAGTTTGAAAAAAAGTGTTTTTCTTATAAAATTTTGCAAATAAATATTTCATCATAAATCTTGGCCAAAATTTATTTCGTTATCTTTTTAGTAAAAAAAATAACCCAAATTAGTCTATAACCAAAACTTATAATTTTTAAACCTTTTTTTTAATATTTATTTATTTTTTTTTTTACATACTATCACCGTAGCAGTACAGTGTCACCATGGTGACACTGTACTACATGTGGGGGGTGATGAAGATTTTTTTTTTTTTACCCATAAAGGCTGTAAAAGCAATAATTTCTCTCTGACTGCATTCTTGCAGCCATTGAGAACTACCGTGTGAGCTGTGATTAGTCACAGCTTGTCACATGGTACAAGGCTGTTGTGAATAGCCCTGTACCATGTGACCTCTGTGATCATTCAGATTTCACACATAGCAAGCAATGATGTCACAAGTGACATCTTGCTTACTACTGTGTATGTGATCATTGATTGGCCAATCAGTGATCACATGATCGGGACCGTCTGACGATTGGTGTTCCACTGTGTATGGAGGACACAGTGGGCACCGGATCGCGGTGCTGCGCGCTCCCAGGGAGCGTACACAAGCAGGGGGCAGGGAGGCCGTTTATAAACAGTCACCCGATCCTGCACTGCCACCGTCTGGTCGTTTATATACAATTGCCGGACGGGAGGTGGATTAAAGTAATGCAGTGCCGTATCGCAAAAAATGGCCTGGTCAGGAAGGGGGGGGGGTAAATCCTCTGGAGGGCAAGTGGTAAAAACAGACCTACACTGTATCTGAGCACCACAGACCAAAAACACTATTCAATCCATTTTAATATTCAAAGCCAACTCCCCCATCCATGTGGTATTTATTTATTACAGGTACTCAATGTACGGAGTGCTTTACATATACAGTATATTGTACATTCACATCAGTCTTATGCAGTTGAGTTTAGGAGTTTTGGCAAAAAAATGCTTAGCAGCTGCCCGTGTGCATGAATGAAGCCTAACAGCAGCCCTGTTCACAGCGTATTTTTGTGAATGTACAGGGATATACAGCCATTCACTTCTATGACAGGGTGGCCCCTCGAGGTTTTTATGCTAGCTGTATTTTATGCCTATATACATCCGGGTGTACACACCCTGAAGCTGAAACAGGCTTTTCTGTGCATTTCTGAAAACAAGGCACATTCACACCAGATTCACTTGGATGCATTTTTGAATGCATTCCAATCTCCAAACTACGTCACGGGGGCTTGATGTGGCACTAGCCCTCTCAATGACAAAAATGGGGATCTATTCCTCTCACTGACACCAATGTGGGGCTCTTTTCCTCTCACGGACACCAACAATGTGGCACTAGCCCTCTCAATGACAACAATGGGGAACTATTCCTTTCACTGACACCAACGTGGGGCACGATTCATCTCACTGACACCAACGATGTGGGACTATGCCTCTCATTGAAAACAAAAATGGGCCACTATTCCTCCCCCTGACACCAATGTGGGGCTCTATTCCTCCCACTGACACCAATGTGGGGCTCTATTCCTCCCACTGACACCAATGGTGGGGCTCTATTCCTCCCACTGACACCAATGATGGGGCTCTATTCCTCCCACTGACACCAACGTGGGGCTCTATTCCTCTCACTGACACCAGTGATGGGGCACTATTCCTCCCACTGACACCAATGATGGGGCACTATTCCTCCCACTGACACCAATGTTGGGGCACGATTCCTCCCACTGACACCAATGATGGGGCACGATTCCTCCCACTGATACCAATGATGGGGCACTATTCCTCTCACTGACACCAACGTGGGGCACTATTCCTCTCACTGACACCAATGATAAAATTGTTTCCTCCCACCGATATTTTCTACTCCCGAAGGCCACTGTTTGGCCTCCTAAAGCCTGAAGGACAGTAAACTTTGTTCAGAAACGCCTGGCATGGATAGTCCATGTTCTCCTATGAGCATAGTTCACACCATTATGTTGCAGTGAAAACCTATAGGGCAAGCTCCATTTCTGTGTACTGCGAACGCATGTAAGCGCATAAATACGCACTATAACGCAGGGCCGCGTACATAAAGGATCAAAGAAGAATGCAAGGTTAGGAAAGCAGCACCGCAAATCTGTACAAAAATGTGCATCAAATGCAAGTCAATGCGCTCGCAGAAAATTGCAGTAAACACGCAGTTTCTGGCGTGAGTAAGTCCTTACCAGGAGCGGACTGACCATTTGGAACCTCGGATACTGCCCGAGGGCCCGGGATCAGTAGGGGGCCCCATGAAATGCCCCTGGTACTTTTTTTCATAGGCTTTTTTGAGTTTGGGCAAGGACACAGGGGCCCCATGATCCCCTATTGCCCGGGGGCCCCATGAGTTGTCAGTCCGCCCCTGGTCCTTACACAGCTAAAACATGACTGTGCTGTCTTGTGAATGTCTTCCCATGGATTCCTGTGTAGGACAGACAACTGACCCTCACAACACACAGCAGGGCTCAGCTTTGGGGAAATGAGACTCATTGAATGCTTGGTTATTATACACACCGCCCGCGTGTATTACTGATAGAATATCATACCGACAACCACAAGACCAACTCTGGACATGTCCCTCCCGCAGCCTTTTCCTCCCCCGCCCTTCCGAGCACGTATGGCGCCGTCATCGCCGCGCTCAGCTGGTTTGAATGTCCACTGACTTCTGTGATTGGGCGAGACTGGCAGAATCAGTTCCCCCCCATGAAGATGTGTTCCTGACGCATCTGCGCATGTCACGGTTTTCGGCAGGTAGACGATCGCCGATCACCATCCATAGTACAGAACTGACACAGTTAATCCATTATTATAATTATGAATTCATTAGTTAAGAAAAGTAATATATTGGCACAAAGGGTTTAATTGAAGAAAGTCGGATGCAGCAGATTACTAGTCGATTGATCGTGACTGAAACTGTGACATGCGCAGATGCGTCAGGGACACATGTTCATGGAGGAACTCCTCTTGCCTGTAGCATGAAAATCTGTCTCCTATGAGGATCTGTCCCCCTCGACGTATCTGCGCATGTGCCTGTTTCAGGCATTAGCAGCCGATCGGCGATCTCATCCTCTCACACTGTTAACCCGTTTTATGCCGGATGCAAGGTATACGAACCGCTGAATCCCATCCCTCGGATCACTGGGGCTGACGATCCTCCCGCAAGATGTATTCTCGCTGTCACACTGTTAACCCCTTGTATGCTGGATTCAACCCACACGAACTGCAAGATGTGTCCAAGCTGCAGGGGGTTGTGACATGGCGAGTACAGTCACATGTGGGGGATCAGTGACATCAGTAACGTGTTGGTGGTGCAGTTACATTTGGGGGGCCAGTCACATGGGGGTGGGGATTTGCGTCAAGGGTGGCAAATTATCACTGGGGACTGAGCTTGCTGCTACGGGTGGGGGGTTGCTTGCGTCAATGGGGGGCAAATTTTCACAGGGACTGAGCTTTCTGCTATGGGGGTGGGAGGGGGTTGCGTCAAGGGGGGGCAGATCTGCACGGGGACTGAGCTTGCTGCTATGGGGGTGGGGGTGTGTCAAGGGGGGGCAGATCTTCACGGGGGACTGATCTTGCTGCTATGGGGGGGGGGGGGTGTTGTGTCAAGGGGGGGCAGATCTTCATGGGGGACTGAGCTTGCTGCTACGGGGGTGGGGGTGTGTCAAGGGGGGGCAGATCTTCACGGGGGACTGGTCTTGCTGCTATGGGGGGGGTGTTGTGTCAAGGGGGGGCAGATCTTCACGGGGGACTGAGCTTGCTGCTACAGAGGGGGGGTTTGTTTGCGTCAAGGGGGGCAGATCTTCACGGGCCACTTAAGCTTGCTGCTACGGGGGGGGTGGGGCATTGTGAAAAGGGGGGGCAGATCTTCACTGGGGACGGAGCTTGCTGCTACAGGGGAGGGGGGTTGCTTGCGTCAAGTGGGGCAGATCTTCACGGGGCACTTAAGCTTGCTGCTACGGGGGGGGGGGGGTTGCATCAAGGGGAGGCAGATCTTCATGGTGGACTGAGCTTGCTGCTATGGGGGGGGTTGTGTCAAGGGGGGGCAGATCTGCATGGGGGACTGAGCTTGCTGCCATAGGGGGGGTTGTGTCAAGGGGGGGGCAGATCTTCACTGGGGACTGAGCTTGCTGCTACGGGGGGGGGGTTGCTTGCATCCAGTGAGGCAGATCTTCATGGGGCACTTAAGCTTTCTGCTACGGGGGTAGGGTTGCGTCAAGGGGGGGCAGATCTTCACGGTGGACTGAGCTTGCTGCTATGGGGGGGGTTGTGTCAAGGGGGGGCAGATCTGCATGGGGGACTGAGCTTGCTGCCATGGGGGGGGGGGTTGTGTCAAGGGGGGGCAGATCTTCACTGGGGACTGAGCTTGCTGCTACGGGGGGGGGGGGTTGCTTGCATCCAGTGAGGCAGATCTTCACGGGGCACTTAAGCTTGCTGCTACGGGGGGTGGGGTTGCGTCAAGGGGGGGCAGATCTTCACGTTGGACTGAGCTTGCTGCTATGAAGGGGGGGGGGGTTGTGTCAAGGGGGGGCAGATCTGCACGGGGGACTGATCTTGCTGGGGTGTATGGACAAGGGGGGCAGATTTTCAAGGGGGACTGATCTTGCTGGTGGGTAATGACAAGGGGGGCAGATCTTCACGGCGCACTGATTTTGCTGGGGGGTAATGACAAGGGAGGGCAGATCTTCATGGGGGACTGATCTTGCTGGGTTGTAATGACAAGGGGGGCAGATCTTCACGGAAGGGGACTGGTCTTGCTGGGGGGGTAATGACAAGGGGGGCAGATCTACACAGAGGACTGATCTTGCTGGTGGATAATGACAAGGGTGGCAGATCTTCACGGGGGACTGATCTTGCTGGTGGGTAATGACAAGGGGGGCAGATCTTCACGGGGGACTGATCTTGCTGTGTTGTAATGACAAGGGGGGCAGATCTTCACGGAAGGGGACTGATCTTGCTGGGGGGGTAATGACAAGGGGGGCAGGTCTACACATAGGACTGATCTTGCTGGTGGATAATCACAAGGGTGGCAGATCTTCACGGGGGACTGATCTTGCTGGTGGGTAATGACAAGGGGGGCAGATCTTCACGGGGGACTGATCTTGCTGGTGGATAATGACAAGGGGGGCAGATCTTCACGGGCGACTGATCTTGCTGGTGGGTAATGACAAGGGGGGCAGATCTTCATGGGGGACTGATCTTCCTGGTGGATAATGACAAGCGGGGCAGATCTTCACGGGGGACTGATCTTGCTGGTGGGTAATGACAAGGGGGGCAGATCTTCACGGGGGACTGATCTTCCTGGTGGGTAATGACAAGGGGGGCAGATGTTCACGGCGCACTGATCTTGCTGGGCGGTATGTACAAAGGGGGCAGATCTTCACGGGGGACTAATCTTGCTGCTGGGTAATGACAAGGGGGGCAGATCTTCACGGGGGACTGATCTTGCTGGTGGGTAATGACAAGGGGGGCAGATCTTCACGGGGGACTGATTTTGCTGGGGTGTAATGACAAGGGGGGCAGATCTTCACGGGCCACTTAAGCTTGCTGCTACGGGGGGGTGGGGCTGTGTCAAGGGGGGGCAGATCTTCACTGGGGACGGAGCTTGCTGCTACGGGGGAGGGGGGTTGCTTGCGTCAAGCGTGGCAGATCTTCACGGGGCACTTAAGCTTGCTGCTACGGGGGGTGGGGTTGCATCAAGGGGGGCAGATCTTCACGGTGGACTGAGCTTGCTGCTATGGGGGGGGGGGGGTTGTGTCAAGGGGGGGCAGATCCTCATGGGGGACTGATCTTGCTGGGGTGTATGGACAAGGGGGGCAGATTTTCACGGGGGACTGATCTTGCTGGTGGGTAATGACAAGGGGGGCAGATCTTCACGGCGCACTGATTTTGCTGGGGGGTAATGACAAGGGAGGGCAGATCTTCATGGGGGACTGATCTTGCTGGGTTGTAATGACAAGGGGGGCAGATCTTCACGGAAGGGGACTGGTCTTGCTGGGGGGGTAATGACAAGGGGGGCAGATCTACACAGAGGACTGATCTTGCTGGTGGATAATGACAAGGGTGGCAGATCTTCACGGGGGACTGATCTTGCTGGTGGGTAATGACAAGGCGGGCAGATCTTCACGGGGGACTGATCTTGCTGGGTTGTAATGACAAGGGGGGCAGATCTTCACGGAAGGGGACTGATCTTGCTGGGGGGGTAATGACAAGGGGGGCAGATCTACACATAGGACTGATCTTGCTGGTGGATAATCACAAGGGTGGCAGATCTTCACGGGGGACTGATCTTGCTGGTGGATAATGACAAGGGGGGCAGATCTTCACGGGCGACTGATCTTGCTGGTGGGTAATGACAAGGGGGGCAGATCTTCATGGGGGACTGATCTTCCTGGTGGATAATGACAAGCGGGGCAGATCTTCACGGGGGACTGATCTTGCTGGTGGGTAATGACAAGGGGGGCAGATCTTCACGGGGGACTGATCTTCCTGGTGGGTAATGACAAGGGGGGCAGATCTTCACGGCGCACTGATCTTGCTGGGCGGTATGTACAAAGGGGGCAGATCTTCAGGGGGACTAATCTTGCTGGTGGGTAATGACAAGGGGGGCAGATCTTCACGGGGGACTGATCTTGCTGGTGGGTAATGACAAGGGGGGCAGATCTTCACGGGGGACTGATTTTGCTGGGGTGTAATGACAAGGGGGGCAGATCTTCACGGGCCACTTAAGCTTGCTGCTACGGGGGGGTGGGGCTGTGTCAAGGGGGGGCATATCTTCACTGGGGACGGAGCTTGCTGCTACGGGGGAGGGGGGTTGCTTGCGTCAAGTGGGGCAGATCTTCACGGGGCACTTAAGCTTGCTGCTACGGGGGGTGGGGTTGCATCAAGGGGGGGCAGATCTTCACGGTGGACTGAGCTTGCTGCTATGGGGGTGGGGTTGTGTCAAGGGGGGGCAGATCCTCATGGGGGACTGATCTTGCTGGGGTGTATGGACAAGGGGGGCAGATTTTCACGGGGGACTGATCTTGCTGGTGGGTAATGACAAGGGGGGCAGATCTTCACGGCGCACTGATTTTGCTGGGGGGTAATGACAAGGGAGGGCAGATCTTCATGGGGGACTGATCTTGCTGGGTTGTAATGACAAGGGGGGCAGATCTTCACGAAAGGGGACTGATCTTGCTGGGGGGGTAATGACAAGGGGGGCAGATCTACACAGAGGACTGATCTTGCTGGTGGATAATGACAAGGGTGGCAGATCTGCACGGGGACTGATCTTGCTGGTGGGTAATGACAAGGGGGGCAGATCTTCAAGGGGGACTGATCTTGCTGGGTTGTAATGACAAGGGGGGCAGATCTTCACGGAAGGGGACTGATCTTGCTGGGGGGGTAATGACAAGGGGGGCAGATCTACACAGAGGACTGATCTTGCTGGTGGATAATCACAAGGGTGGCAGATCTTCACGGGGGACTGATCTTGCTGGTGGGTAATGACAAGGGGGGCAGATCTTCATGGGGGACTGATCTTGCTGGGTTGTAATGACAAGGGGGGCAGATCTTCACGGGGGACTGATCTTGCTGGTGGGTAATGACAAGGGGGGCAGATCTTCACGGGGGACTGATCTTGCTGGTGGATAATGACAAGGGGGGCAGATCTTCACGGGGGAGTGATCTTGCTGGTGGGTAATGACAAGGGGGCAGATCTTCATGGGGGACTGATCTTCCTGGTGGATAATGACAAAGGGGGCAGATCTTCATGGGGGACTGATCTTGCTGGTGGGTAATGACAAGGGGGGCAGATCTTCACGGGGGACTGATCTTCCTGGTGGGTAATGACAAGGGGGGCAGATCTTCACGGCGCACTGATCTTGCTGGGCGGTATGTACAAAGGGGGCAGATCTTCACGGGGGGACTGATCTTGCTGGGTTGTAATGACAAGGGGGGCAGATCTTCACGGGGGACTGATCTTGCTGGAGGGTAATGACAAGGGGGGCAGATCTTTACGGGGGACTTATTTTGCTGGGTTGTAATGACAAGGGGGGCAGATCTTCACGGTGCACTGATCTTGCTGGGCGGTATGTACAAGGGGGGGCAGATCTTCACGGGTGACTGTTCTTGCTGGTGTGTAATGACAAGGGGGGCCGATCTTCACGGGGGACTGATCTTGCTGGTGGGTAATGACAAGGGGGGCAGATCTTCATGGGGGACTGATTTTGCTGGGGGGTAATGACAAGGGGGGCAGATTTTCATGGGGGACTGATCTTGCTGGGTTGTAATGACAAGGGGAGCAGATCTTCACGGGGGACTGATTTTGCTGGGGGGTAATGACAAGGGGGGCAGATCTTCACGGGGGACTGATCTTGCTGGTGGATAATGACAAGGGGGGCAGATCTTCACGGGGGACTGATCTTGCTGGTGGGTAATGACAAGGGGGGCAGATCTTCATGGGGGACTGATCTTCCTGGTGGATAATGACAAGGGGGGCAGATCTTCACGGGGGACTGATCTTGCTGGTGGGTAATGAAAAGGGGGGCAGATCTTCACGGGGGGCTGATCTTCCTGGTGGGTAATGACAAGGGGGGCAGATCTTCACGGCGCACTGATCTTGCTGGGCGGTATGTACAAAGGGGGCAGATCTTCACAGGGGACTGATCTTGCTGGGTTGTAATGACAAGGGGGGCAGATCTTCACGGGGGACTGATCTTGCTGGTGGGTAATGACAAGGGGGGCAGATCTTTACGGGGGACTGATTTTGCTGGGGGGTAATGACAAGGGGGGGGCAGATCTTCATGGGGGACTGATCTTGCTGGGTTGTAATGACAAGGGGGGCAGATCTTCACGGTGCACTGATCTTGCTGGGCGGTATGTACAAAGGGGCAGATCTTCACGGGTGACTGTTCTTGCTGGTGTGTAAAGACAAGGGGGACCGATCTTCACGGGGGACTGATCTTGCTGGAGGGTAATGACAAGGGGGGCAGATCTTCATGGGGGACTGATTTTGCTGGGGGGTAATGACAAGGGGGGCAGATTTTCATGGGGGACTGATCTTGCTGGGTTGTAATGACAAGGGGGGCAGATCTTCACGGGGGACTGATTTTGCTGGGGGGTAATGACAAGGGGGGCAGATCTTCATGGGGGACTGATCTTGCTGGTGGGTAATGACAAGGGGGGCAGATCTTCACGGGGGACTGATCTTGCTGGTGGGTAATGACAAGGGGGGCAGTCTTCACGGCACAGTGATCTTGCTGGGCGGTATGTACAAAGGGGGCAGATCTTCATGGGGGACTGATCTTGCTGGGGTGTATGTACAAGGGGGGCAGATCTTCACGGAAGGGGACTGATCTTGCTCGGGGGTAATGACAAGGGTGGCAGATCTTCATGGGGGACTGATCTTTCTGGGTTGTAATGAAAAGGGGGGCAGATCTTCACAGGGGACTGATCTTGCTGGTGGATAATCCACATTTTTGGAGCTAGCGCTCCCAATTTTTGGTATGTTGTAGAGCAGTATCATGAGTGCTACAGCACCAAATTTCAAGTTCCTATATATAGATATCGACCGGTAAAGTCGCCCTATCTTGTGGGACATGAGGCACTGATCTAGCTGTGGGGTTTTTCACCCCCCGTTTTTCACCCCCCCCCAAGAAACACCACCCCAGCTTAAGGATCGTTGGGCAGCTTCACCTCTCAAGCTTAAGGCTCATTGGCCAGCTTGGTGGATGAACGTAGAGCTCCAGGGGGGGCTTAATGGTCAGAGGGTGTACCGGGGAAGGGGCCTCCATGGCCCGGGTAGAGATCCGGCGAGTGACCGGCGCTTAATCGTCTATATCTCCGGCACCGTACGGAGCACGAGAAACTTGGACGGGCAAGATCGTAGAGCTAGAAAGGGGCTTTCCAATGAGCCCTCTTGGGTGTTCCTAGGGCTCCAGAGATATGGACCCTCAAAGTCACCGGTAAAAGCCGCTAGGCGCTGCGGGAGACCTAGCGGTAAGCGACCGCGAAGGTGGTATGTTTTGGTGCCTCATGTCCCGCAAGATAGGGCGACTTTACCGGTCGATATCTATACAGTTGTGTCCAAAATTATTCAACCCCCACTGAAATTGAGTGTTTTGGCCAGTTTGACATTGCTTTTGATCATTCAGTCATCTTGCTTACATTTACATTAAAGAGGCACTTGTAGGTCAGACAAATATAACATAACAGTTATAATGAAATAACCACAAATGTCTTTTCTGTGCTCACAGCATTATCAGTTTTATTCAACCCCCAAGTGACATTCAATCTTAGTACTTAGTACAGCATCCTTTTACAGTTATAACAGCTTTTAAACGTGAAGCATAGCTTGACACAAGTGTCTTGCAGCGATCTACGGGTATCTTCGCCCATTCTTCATGGGCAAAGGCCTCCAGTTCAGTCACATTCTTAGGCTTGCGCACTGCAACTGCTTTCTTTAAGTCCCACCAGAGGTTCTCAATCGGATTTAAGTCTGGTGACTGCGATGGCCACTCCAAAATGTTCCAGCCTTTCCTCTGCAACCATGCTCTAGTGGACTTGGAGGTATGCTTGGGATCATTGTCCTGTTGAAAGGTCCAACGTCTCCCAAGCCTCAGGTGTGTGACGGACTGCATCACGTTTCCATCCAATATCTCCTGGTACTGAAGAGAATTCATGGTACCTTGCACACGCTGAAGCTTCCCTGTACCTGCAGAAGCAAAACAGCCCCAAAGCATGATTGACCCTCCACCATGCTTCACAGTAGGCAAGGTGTTCTTTTCATCATAGGCCTTGTTCTTCCTCCTCCAAACATAGCGTTGATCCATGGGCCCAAACAGTTCTAATTTTGTTTCATCAGTCCACAGAACACTATCCCACAACTTTTGTGGTTTGTCCACATGGCTTTTGGCATACTGCAGTCGACTCTTCTTATTCTTTGGAGACAGCAAGGGGGTACGCCTGGGAGTTCTGGCACGGAGGCCTTCATTACGCAGTGTGCGTCTTATTGTCTGGGCTGAAACTTCTGTACCCACATCTGACAAATCTTTTCTCAGTTCCTCAGCAGTCACACGGGGACTTCTCTCCACTCTACGCTTCAGGTAGCGCACAGCAGTCGAAGTCAGCATCTTCTTTCTGCCACGACCAGGTAGCGTTTCAACAGTGCCCTTTGCCTTGAATTTGCGAATGATGCTTCCTAAGGTGTCTCTTGGTATGTTTAACATCTTTGCAATCTTCTTATAGCCATTGCCCTTCCTGTGAAGAGAAATCACCTCTTCTCTTGTCTTCCTGGACCATTCTCTTGCCTTCACCATGTTTGTAACCACACCAGTAAATGTCTAGAAGGAGCTGAGTATCACAGTCATTTTAAAGCTGCCTAATTGGTGCTTATTATGCTTGATTGCTGCTCGGTGACATCCACAGGTGTTTTCAATACCTGATGGAAAGCACCTGTATGAACCTCTGTTCTTCAGAGTGGTAGTCTTTAAGGGGTTGAATAATTGTGGCAATGAAGAAACCACATAAGAACCATTTACTACTGTATTACATAAACAATTGATGTCATTTTAGTTGCATTTGGGTAGTTACAACGTCCTTGTAGGATTTGATTCTGAATACAATTCCAAATGTACACTATAGTCCCTAAACCCCTTTACAGCATTGGGGGTTGAATAATTTTGGACACAACTGTATATAGGAACTTGAAATTTGGTGCTGTAGCACTCATGATACTGCTCTACAACATACCAAAAATTGGGAGCGCTAGCTCCAAAAATGTGGATTTTTGCCTTTTTTTGCCAAGATTCTGCAGATGACTTTTCAACACAACTTTCCCATAGCGTCATCATCGGTTGATCGGTAGTGGAATCCGAACGGAATATGCCAGAGAGCCCAAACTTTGGCCAGTGATACCTGCATATCCCAGCATTGTGCCCACCAAGTTTGGACCTCCCAGCACCTTTTAGAAACAAAAAGTTTGCAGGGGAAGCTGGCCGGACTTTCCCATAGGCGCCCGTGTTAATCTTCGCGGTTGGACTTTTGCGGTTCTAGGCACTTCTGGCGGCCGTACCTCCGGGACCATTTGATCCAGGAACAAACAGATTACAGGACGAGATACCTCAGGGTGTTACCGACAGAACGACCTACCGGCCGAAAATTGGAACTGTTCGACCGACGGGGGAAGGACACTTGTTTTTGGCGGTACTTTACAGTCAGGTGGTCGGTAGCAGAGAAAATCGGAGATAGCCATTATGTTGTAAAGACTCTCAGAATTCTCAATGAGCTCACCCCCGAGTTTGTAGCATGCTTGGTCCCGGAGCGACAACGGTTCAAATTGGCCAGAACCGATTCCCGGTTCGTTCCCGTTCGAGTACCGGGTCCACAACTGGTACACTTGTACCCCTAGATCATAGCCAGGTTCAGTGAAAAAAAAACAGGTGTTTTGGTCCAAGGGGTCTGGCTGGACGGTACCGAGAACGAGACCCATTTTGATCCGATGCTCTGGAGGCCAGGAAAGGGGTTGAAACCCCCAAATTCTTTGCAGTTGCACTTTAGGGTCTCCCCAAGGCACCGTGAAAATTTGGGGCCCCTAGCACCTTCAGTCATTGAGCTATTAGCACCGTAAGGGGACAAGCACCGTTTATGCCACAATTTCCCATAGACTTCCATGTTAACCGGAGACCGTCAAATAGGCCGACTTTGGGGGCCCGGTTCTCCGGAAACCCGGGGCCAGCGACCCCAAACTTGGACCACATGTAGCCGGAGACCGAACGGACATGCACCCCAAAGGCGCCCATGTTAAAATTCGGTATCGGTTCGGTCTGGTTCTGACGGCTGTTTCTCCCAGGACATTTGTTTTTGAAACACACCGATTGCAGGGTCAGATACCTTGGATAAGCAGCTACAAACCTTGTCATTACCCCCCAGCAAGCTCAGTCAATCCCCTCGTGAACATCTGCCCCCCCCCCCAGCAGCAAGCTCAGTCCCCCGTTAAGATCTGCCCCCCCTTGACACCACCCCCCCATCAGAAAGCTCAGTTCCCTGTGAAGATCTGCCCTTGTCCATAGCACCCAGCAAGAGCAGTCCCCCTTGAAGATCTGACCACCTTGTAATTCCACCCCCCCAAGATCAGTCCCCCGTGAAGATCTGCCCCCCCCCCTTGTCCATACCCCACAGCAAGATCAATCCGCTGTGTAGATCTGCCCCACTTGTCATTCCCCCCCCAAGATCAGTACCCTGTGAAGATCTGCCCCCCTTGTCCATACTACCCAGCAAGATCAGTCCCCTGTGAAGATCTACCCCCCAGCAAGATCAGTACCCCGTGAAGATCTGCCCCTTGTCATTACCCACCAGAAAGATCAGTCCCCCGTGAAGATCTGCCCCCGCTTGTCATTACCACTTAGCAAGATCAGTCCCCCGTGAAGATCTGCCACCCTTGTCATTACCCCCCAGCAAGATCAGTCCCCTTCCGTGAAGATCTGCCCCCCTTGTCCATACACTCCAGCAAGATCAGTACCCCGTGAAGATCTGCCCCCCTTGTCCATACCCCCCAGCAACATCAGTCCCCCGTGAAGATCTGCCACCCTTGTCATTACCCCCCAGCAAGATCAGTCCCCTTCCGTGAAGATCTGCCCCCCTTGTCCATACACTCCAGCAAGATCAGTACCCTGTGAAGATCTGCCCCCCTTGTCCATACACCCCAGCAAGATCAGTACCCCGTGAAGATCTGCCCCCCTTGTCATTACCCCACAGCAAGATCAGTCCACTGTGTAGATCTGCCCCCCTTGTCATTCCCCTCCTAAGATCAGTACCCCGTAAAGATCTGCCCCCCTTGTCATCCCCCCCCAAGATCAGTCCATGAAGATCTGCCCCCTCTTGACACAACCCCCCCCCCCGTAGAAGCAAGCTCAGTCCCCCTGCAGATCTGCCCCCCTTGTCATTACCCCACAGCTAGATCAGTCTCCGCTGTGTAGATCTGCCCCCCTTGTCATTCCCCCCCTAAGATCAGTACCCCGTGAAGATCTGCCCCCCTTGTCATTACCCACCAGCAAGATCAGTCTCCCGTGAAGATCTGACCCCATTGTCATTACCCCCCAGCAAGATCAGTACCCTTCCGTGAAGATCTGCCCCCCTTTTCATTACAACCCAGCAAGATCAGTCCCCCATGAAGATCTGCCCCCCTTGTCATTACCCACCAGCAAAATCAGTCCCCCGTGAAAATCTGCCCCCCTTGTCCATACACCCCAGCAAGATCAGTCCCCCGTGCAGATCTGCCCCCCCTTGACACAACCCCCCCATCCCCCCCATAGCAGCAAGCTCAGTCCACCGTGAAGATCTGCCCCCCCTTGACGCAACCCCACCCCCCGTAGCAGCAAGCTTAAGTGCCCTGTGAAGATCTGCCCCACTGGACGCAAGCAACCTCCCCCCCATGGCAGCAAGCTCAGTCCCCCATGCAGATCTGCCCCCCCTTGATACAACCCCCCCCCCCCCCCATAGCAGCAAGCTTAATCCACCGTGAAGATCTGCCCCCCCTTGACGCAACCCCACCCCCCAGTAGCAGCAAGCTTAAGTGCCCCGTGAAGATCTGCCCCACTGGACGCAAGCAACCCCCCCCCATGGCAGC